>NC_044981.1:45618075-45929385 GCF_008728515.1 Papio anubis | reverse complement strand
AGGCCGGGCGCGGTGGCTCAAGCCTGTAATCCCAGCACTTTGGGAGGCCGAGACGGGCGGATCACGAGGTCAGGAGATCGAGACCATCCTGGCCGACACGGTGAAACCCCGTCTCTACTAAAAAATACAAAAAACTAGCCGGGCGAGGTGGCGGGTGCCTGTAGTCCCAGCTACTCGGGAGGCTGAGGGAGGAGAATGGCGTGAACCCGGGAGGCGGAGCTTGCGGTGAGCTGAGATCCGGCCACTGCACTCCAGCCTGGGCGACAGAGTGAGACTCCGTCTCAAAAAAAAAAAAGAGAAAAAGAAAAAAAAAAAAATGGGAGGCAGTGAATCCACAGACATCTGTCACCACCACCAGTCCTGTCCCTGAGCAAAGAATGAAAACAGCTTAACTGCACAGAAGAGAGAACTACACGGATACCTCGTTTTATTGTACTTCGTTTTGCTGTGCTTCACAGATACTGCATTGTCTACAGTCAAAGGCTTGTGGTAATCCTATGTTGAGCAACTCTACTATAAATGCAATTTTTCCAACAATATGTGATCACTTTGTAACACTGTGTCCACATTTTGACAATTTTCACAATATTTCAAATGTTTCACTGTAATTATATATGTTATGGTGATTTGTGATCAGTGATCTTTGATGTTAATACCGTAATTGTTCTGGGGTGTCATGAACTGTGTCCATATAAAACAGCAAACTTAACTGATAAATGTCATGTGTGTTCTAACTGCTACACTGATCAGCCTTTCTTCTCTCTCCTCCTCTACTTGGCCTTCCCTATTATCTGAGACAGAACAGGCCTAATAATAAAATTAGGCCAATTAATAACCCGAAAATGGCCTCTAAGTGTTCAAGTGAAAGAAATAATGACATCCCTCTCACATTAAATAAAAAGTTAGAAATGATTAAGCTCAGAGAGGAAGGCAATGTTGAAAGCCACAGCAGGTCAAGAGATTGGCCTTTTGCCCCAAACAGCCAAGTTTTGATTGCAAAGGAAAAGTTTTTGAAGAAAATTAAAAGTGCTATTCCAGTGAACATATGAATAATAAGAAAGCTTAACAGCCTTATTATTGATATGAAGGAAAGTTTGAGTGGTCTAGATAGAAGATCAAATCAACTGTAACATTTCCTTAAGCCAAAGCCTAATCCAGAGTGAGGCCCTAACTCTCTTCAATTCTTTGAAAGCCGAACAGAGGTGAGGAAGTGGCAGAGGAAAAGTTTCAAGGTAGCAGAGGTTGGTTCATGTGGTTTAAGAAAAGAAGCCATCTCCATGACATAAAAGTGGAAGGTAAAGCAAGTGCTAATGTAGAAGCTGCAGTAAGGCATCCAGAAGATCTAGCCAAGATCACTGATGAAGTCAGCTACAGGAAACAAATTTTCAATGGAGGTAAAACAGCCTTCTATGGAAAGAAGATACCATCTAGGACTTCCATAACTAGAGAGAAGTCAATGGGTGAATGTAGCTGGTAGCTTTAATGCAAACCATCACTTACTTATCATTCTGAAAATCCTTGGCCCTTAAGAACTATGCTAAATCTACTCTGCCTATGCTCTATAAATGGAACAACAAAGCCTGGATAACAGCACATCTGTTTACAGCATGATTTACTGAATATTTTAAGCCCACGGTTGAGACCTATTGCTCAGGGAAAAAAAAAAAAAAAGATTATTTTTAAAATATGCATGCTGACAATGCCCGTAGTCACCCAAGAGCTCTGATGGAAATGAACAAGGAGATTAATGTTACTTTCACGTCTGCTAACACAACATCCATTCTGTAGCCCATGAATGAAGGAGACATTTAGACTTTCAATTCTTGTTATTTAAGATACACATTTTGGAAGGCTATAGCTGCCATAGATAGTGATTCCTCTGATAAATGTAGGCAAATAAACTGAAAGCCTTCTGGAAAAAAATTCATCAGTTTAGATGCCACAACAAACATTCACGATTCATAGGAGAAAGTCAAAACGTCAATATTAACAGGAATTTGGAAGATGATTCCAATCCCCAGGGACGACTTTGAGGGTTGAAGACTTCAGTGGAGAAAATAACTGAAGATGTGGTAAAAATAGCAAGAGAATGAGAATTAAAAGTGGATCAAACTTGAACAGATGAGGAGTTGCTTCTTTTGGATCAGCAAAGAAAGTTTTGTGAGGTGGAATCTACTGCTGGTGAAGATGCTGTGAATATTGTGGAAATAACAAAAGATTTACAAAATGTAAACTTAATTGATAAAGCAGAGGCAGGGTTTAAGAGGACTGACTCCAATTTCAAAAGAATACCTTGCCACTAATTAATTCCACTAACACCCTTCCCACCCTCTGGTAACCATCTTTCTGTTCTCTATGAGTTCAATTTTTTTAATTTTTATTTTAGCTCCCACAAATAAGTGGGAACACACAGTTTGTCTTTCTATGCCTGGCTTATTTCACTTAACACAATGACCTCCAGTTCCATCTATGTTGTTGCAAATGACAGGATCTCATTCTTTTTTTGTGACTGAATAGAAGTACATTGTGTATATGTCCAACTGAAGTAGTATAGCATAATTCGCACAGAAACCAATTATCCATTTGGGTTGGGAAAAACATATCCAGTTTATGCTGACTAAACTCTCAATGCTGGAAGAAATGAATTACCTCTAGATTGCTTCTCATTGCCTTCTCTTCTTCCAAATCTTTTCGCAGTTTTTCTAGTTCTTTCCTAAAAACAAAGTACTTATTACTGTTAAGTCTTTCGATTAAATAATGTATTTGACTGATATTTACAGGCTTTTTGTTACCTAACCCACCAGTTCATGGGAAAATCCTTTTAAGGGCAATAGCAATGTTAATTAAGAAAAATGTAAGATTCTCTAGTTAGAATGGTTCAATGTAACAGTTAAAAATTCAGCAAAACCAAGGCAAATCGATCTGAGATCAAGAAACCAAGTAAATTCGGAGCAGCTCATGAAGACAGAAATAATATCTAACCTTTAGAAGAAATTTTCTATATTCAGCTATCATACATTTTCCAGGTTGGAAACCTCAAAGCCCAAGCAATTTGGTAAAATGAATATCAACACATCACAATACAAGGCAAGTTAACAGTTTATCTGATAAGATAACCTAGACTTTGAATTTCTCTATTTTTAAAAATTAAATACCACATTAAAGTCTAAAAACCAAACAAATTAAAAACTCTAGCCAATAGTTTCTCCTCCTTAACTCATGTTTTCATCTTCCTGTGTTCCCTTCTAATCTTTCCATACAGTTGTTCTTTTTTCTATAGCTTTAAGTGAATATTCAATATTATATCTTTGCACAAATTTTAAACCATTTTCATGCTGCTGAAATTTTCATATTTCTATGTGGTTTGGTATCCAAATATCCAGGTATTTTGTTTGGCTGATTCATTATTCTGGAGACAGAAGGAGTGGGAGGAATCGAGGAATGAGATAGAAGGAATGGGAGGAATATGTTAGTATATCAAATTTCTAAATCAAAAGTATGGACATTTTCAGTCTCAACATATACTTGAAAAATTCTTGAGAATACTGTAGAAACAACAGCTTGAAAAAGTAAAAAAGAAAAAACTCATGAAGAAAAAATACATAAGGAAAGAATTTTAAAATTTTTTATGTAACATTTCAAAACTAACTTCTTAGCAATAATTTCTTAGTGATATCTAAGCTATAAAGATCTAATATTATAAGAGTAAAACAAAAACCTCTGAACTCCAAGTCAACTAAAGAAATAAAATATTACCAGTACCTCTAATATCCCAAAAAGTGACCCTCTTTCCTTAATCCTATTTCCCTCTCTCTTTCATAGAAAAAGTTTTATAGTATTTATTATTATTCATTTGTTGTTCTAATTTTGCCACATGCAAATGTATTCTTAAAATAATATACTTTCTGGTTTGGTATGCTTTCCAACTTTATATAAATGAAATACACTGATTGCGTGTATGCTTCTGACCTGCTCCCTCCTCTCAATATTTAGATTAATTCATACTGATGTTGAAATTTACTTTTATTGTTGTATGCTGTGTAGTATTTCTCTATTAATGTATCAATAGTATTTATCCCTTCTCCTGCTGATGCAAATTTTTTAGATATTAAAAACAAACAAACAAACAAACAAAAAAAACCTGCCATCCAGTTTCACTTTTCCAGAGAAACTGAAGATACTGAAAATACCCTTTGGAAAGACTTCTAAAATGTTTTATATTTTAAAACATATATATATGTATATATATATATCTCAGAAATGTTTTATCCATTCTAGAGCTAATTTAAGAGCACCTACGGGCAACATGTATATGTAAAACAGCGCACAGTATAAAAAATGTAAAACAACAAAATCAAATCAGGAGAGTTCTCTAACTGGTACATGGGTGGCAATTAATAAATGTTTACTGGACAAGTAAACTTACAGCTTATAATGTGCATGTTGCAGAATCTACTAAAAGAATCTTTCAAAACAGATAAACTGAAGGATTCCAAGAAATACCATCATGTATTGAATTATAAACTCTCTCTATATACATAACATCTAAAATATATAACATTTTTAAGTAGACATTTAAGATACAGTTTTTGTTTCTAAGAAATACCTGTAAAAGTGTTCTGCAAACTCCAAATACCTTATACTGTTAATCTCAATATTGTTTTTAATAAGATTCCCAGGCCAACTTAAAATTGGAAAAGAAATGATAAAACCAGGTTCAGAGGTAACATGGCCTCTGGCTGTAACTTTTATGTGTTTTATTTTTATTTTTTGTTCCTTTATACTTTTTATTTGGCCATAACTTTTATACTGTATTCCAAGAAATCTTTTTAGAAGGGAAGTTGAAGACAAGGTATGAGCACCCTCAATCTCAAGGTATGAGCACCCTCAATCTCAATTCAATTAGATTAGCTGCTTTTTTTTAAAATCTGTTTTACCTACTGGGCTTTTGTAGAATTATGCTTAAAATGTCAACAAGTTTTAAAATTCAAATACTAGTGGTTACAGAAAAAGATCTTGGCCAGGTGCGGTGGCTCACGCCTGTAATCCCAGCACTTTGGGAGGCCGAGGCAGGCGGATCACAAGTTCAGGAGATCGAGACCATCCTGGCTAACACGGTGAAACCCCGTCTCTACCAAAAATACAAAAAATTAGCCGGGCGTGGTGGTGGGTGCCTATAGTCCCAGCTACTTGGGAGGCTGAGGCAGGAGAATGGCGTGAACACGGGAGGCATAGCCTGCAGTGAACTGAGATCGTGCCACTGCACTCCAGCCTGGGCAACACAGCGGGACTCCATCTCATTTAAAAAAAAAAAAAAAGAAAATCTCTAAACCAATAGATAATATGGGTTTGAGTTCTAGCTCTGTCATTTAAGAACTGTGTGATCTTGGCTAAATAACTTTATCTCTATAAACTTTTATCTCTTCATTTAAAAAGCCAGAGGGGGAGCTCACCTATAATAGGTGATCTTGTAAATTTGTTTTAGCTCTAAAAAGTCCCTAACTTTCAACTAGGGTATGTCTCAACATATACCATACCAAAAAATTTTCAGAGTTAAGGGAAGGGTTTTAGAGATCACCTATCCCAACACATTCATTTTATAAATGTCCAACAAGACCTCGCGGAAGCACTGATCAAATCCTCTGAAAACTAAGTTAACTATATGTATAGATACATAACCAGATCCAAAATACAGTATTTTTCCTAATCATACTAATCATACTAATCATATCTGACCAGAAGATTTCTAGCCTAAAATTATGGTTATGTATGTACGTTTTCCACAATCCACCTACCAGAATAACTTCACCAATTTAACTTTTTTGCCGAAAAGAGAAAAGCACTGTTAATGAAAATTTCTTTGAAAATATACTTGCTCACACCAGAGACTTTTGTTTGAGACAGAGTCTTGGTTTTGTTGCCCAGGCTGGAGTGCAGTGGCATGTTCACAGCTCACTGCAGCCTTGACTTCCCAGGCTCAAGAGATCCTCCCACCTCAGCCTCTTGAGTAGCTAGGACTACAGGGATGTGCCACTAACCCTGGCTTTTTCTTTTTTTTTTGCAAAAATGGGGTTTTGCCATGTTGTCCAGGCTGGTCTCAAACTCCTGGACTCAAGCAATCCTCCAACCTTGGTCTCCCAAAGTGCTGGGATTACAGGAGTGAACTACCACACCCAGCCAAAGATTAGATTTTTACTTAATATGGTTTGAAAAAAAATTCTTTACGCATGGGTTAAGTAGTACTCATAGAAGAAAAGAAGGGCTACTTACCCGTGATCCTTTTTCAGTGCTTCTACAATGCACAACAATTCAATAATCTGGGCTCTAAGTTCATCCAGGGAATTTTTTTTCACATCATCTGTTTCTACTTTAGCTTTGATTTCTAATGGAGTCAGGAAAGCAGTTGTATTTGCTTTGGAAGCACTGAAAGGTGTTGAAAGGTACACAGATGGCTGAAAACACAAAAAATTTTTTTTCTGACTTTAATATTATATTTAAGTTCAAAAGATTTTTACATCAAGAAGAAAAACAATTAAATACTTCAAGATAAATGGCAAATTTGGAAATTCAAAAGCAATTTGATATTCACAACTGGAAAAATCGCCAGACAACTAAAGAATAAATTTATAATCATTAGTGGTTTTTGTAGGAAATGACAATTTCATTAACAGAAGAAAAAAGGAAAAAAGAAAAATCCATCAAATGCATATTATGGATGGTTCGCCTAGTGAAACAGGAGAGCACTATAAAGGTATTATTTTTTATTCCATATTCAATACTTATTGTTTGGAATGTCCAAAGAGCTTCACTTAAAAGTAATTGTGAACAATAGGTTCAGGAAGAGTCACTAAAATGAGTCCATAGCCTGACACCTCATAACTGTTTCACTAAAAAAATAGCAAATCACTTTAATAGAATTTCAATAGACTGTTGACAGCTGAGAGAATCAGATTAAGTGTATTTAATAAATTGGAAACACTCTGACAAAAACGCCCTGAAATGAAATAGAGAAATAATTTGGGAGGAAACCTAAATGACCTTAAATGTGTGTCAGTTGTGGTGAAACTACGTTAAATAAAAATGGTAAAAATTTTGATAAGACATCTAACACATGTAACAGATGAAAGGATTCATGTACATACAGTATTCTGCCATTCATTCCAGTATATACTGAATGCTTAATTATTGTACTAAGCACCAAGCTAGGTAAATACTACACAAGCGTTCATTTCTGACTTTAAGAATATATGTTTAATGGAGAAATGAAATAGATGCAGAGATCTATGCCTTTAAAAATACAAAATATGTAATATTTATTTTATTCAATTAAAATGTAAGCTCTTTCAAAAATATTTGCAGAAAACAGTCTGACGAAGCTAAACAATTCAATTTTTTAGCAGTAATTATTCCATTTCTTGGCAGAAGAAGTAATTCTTCCTAAAGAACACCTTAAATTATCTATGTTTGATGTCCACAAAGAATCCCAGAAAGTCAACAAACCTTAGCCCACAATGCACCTCACCTTTGGAGAAGAGCATGTATCTTTTTTTAATTCAGATGGCTTTAGGTTGGCACTGTCTTCTTCTTTTGGTAACTTCAAGATTTTTTCGGGGCTGTGAGTTGGCTAAATGATTTTTTAGAAGTGAAGAGACATAACAGACCAAAGAAAAGAAAAGGTAGTAAGTCTTTGGATAACAAAACAAGTAACTTTTATGGATTTTTCAGCTGCTACTGTTGCTGATATCCCATTATCATTAATAGGATGCTACATACTTTCAAGCTGAATAACATATTTGCGTATCTTGAGGGCAAAAACAGTTTGCCTCTTAGCAGCAAGGATTTTCTCCATTTAGGTAATTTTAAAAGTACTACAGCATTTAAGAGCTAATATATTAACATTACATTACCACCAGTACTCCAGGCAATGTAGAAAAAGCATACAAAAGGGTTAATACATTTAGATATGAGGATAAGTACTACAAAAACAATGAATATTTCACAACGATCATCAGAGAAATACAAATCAAAACTACAATGAGTTATTACCTCACCCCAATTAAAATGGTTTTTATCCAAAAGATAGGTAACAACAAATGCTGGCAAGGATATGGAGAAAAGGGGAACCCTCATACACTGCTGGGGAGAATGTAAATTAGTACAACTACTATGGAGAAAAATTTGCAGGTTCCTCAAAAGACTAAATATAGAGCTACCATCTGATCCAGCACTGCTAAGTATATACTAAGAAAAAGGAAATCTGTATATCAAAGGAATATCTGTATTCCCATGTTTATTGTAGCACTATTCACAAGAATATAGCCAAGAATTGGAATCAACCTAAGTGTCCATTAACAGACAAATGGATAAAGAAAATGTGGTACATATAGACAATGGAATACTATTCAGTCACAAAAAAGAATGAGATCCTGTCATTTGCAACTGGATAGAACTGGAGGTCACTATTTTAAGTGAACTAAGCCTGGCACAGAAGAACAAACTTTGCATGTTCTCACTAAAAAAATTAAAACAATTGAACTCATGGAGACAGAGAACAGAAAGATGGTTACCAGAGGCTGGGAAGGGTGTTAGTCGGGTGGTGGTAGCAATGGGGGGATGGTTAATGAGTACAAAAAATTGAGTAAGACCTATTATTTGGTAGCATAACAGGGTAACTACCAGTCAAAAATAATTTAATTGTACACTTAAAAATAACTAAGAATACAATTTGGATTGTTTGTAACACAAAAGACAATTGCTTGATGTGATGGGATACCGCATTTACCCTGATATAATTATTATGCATTTCATGCCTGTATCAAAATATCTCACATAACTCATAAATATACACATCTATTATGTACCTGCTGAACTTAATTTTAAAAATTTAGAAAAAAGAAAAAAAAAAAAAAAAACACTGAATATTTCAGGAGAAAAATTTTTCTCAATCTTTCCTAAAGTGAGTATCTGCTGAATTTTAGTAACTGTTGTTGAAAGACAAATTAAACAGGTTCTTTCTTTGTCACCCTTTGACCCTGTGCTCTGTGGCTACAGCCTCACGATAATTTTCTTCTGATTCTGTAACCTTCCATTCCAGACCCTGTTGGAATGAACACACCTCTCTCCCTCTATCTCCTTAAATACCAGCATTTGCCACTTGAGTATAACAGCTATCATCCCGATTGTTAAACTTAGGTAGAGCTATAAATCCTCTATCTTCAAATGGACTCTGCATTGGCTAAATCTACTGTAGTTTAAGACAATTAGGTGAACTCACAGAATGTCCACCATTGAAACGGCCCGGCAACCTTCTTCCAGGCATCTTTGGTCTATTTGCAGTGAGATGAAGCAAGTTTTCTGAGGAAGCTATGTCATCAAAATTTACAACATCTAGAAAATAAAAATAAATATTATTTACTAAGAGAATTGCACCTTTTCAAAGGTAAAAAATAATGTTTCAGTTTTTGGACAAACTATAAATTAAAAAGAGTACCACTACTTTGAAGAATTCACAAATTGACCTGTGCTTTTCATATGCATTTGGAAAACAACACTCGCCCTTAAAAGAAAAAAAAAATCCTCTTTACCTGATACATTTATATAGTATATGACTTTATTAACACTATAAAGGTTGTTTCCAGTAGAGACCTAGACCTCAACAAAAAGTTCTTAGTGAAAAATCTGTATCATAAAATGTAGTAGCATAAAAAACTCATCAAGTACCTAACAAAGATCTACTTCTTAAACTCATAATAAATTACAAGATCTCAGAAAATCAGCATGTAAAATTGTTTTGAACTTCAAGAAGTAGAATATTCGAATGTTAAGAATTAAACTTTATCTGGCACCCTGCCACTTTCGATTTGTGTTTCTCAATATAAAGCAAAAGCATGATTTAATGTACCTGTATGTGTATATGTATGTGCACAGTATTAGGTGGGACTCAAACTGTTTATAGTTCACTGCACCTTTGCTTAGACATTATCATGTTTAGCAATCACAAGATGGCTTCAAATCTAAGGCAAATCAGATTCCAAAAAAAAAAAAGAAAAAAAGCTACATGGATTACCAACTTACTTCCTCATCATCAAAGGCTGGCAGACCTCTGACCCGGTAACTTGGGTTTAAGGACAAATCTACTCTAAAACAATGATATATAATACTTTGCCTTTTTCTAGATGATTCAGAAGTCTTGCTAAAGGAAATGTCTTTAACTCTGAAGCCCAGATATCTATGTATGAATCAAGAACCCAAAAGGTAAACTACTACAGATACTTCCATTTTCAATAGAACCTTCCTTTAATTCAGATTCTAAACTCAGGTATTAACCACAGCCAAAATTTTCTACCTAATAGCAGATTCCTTTGGTCTAATCGTCCAGATCTGTATTAATTCTTCACGTTACCATCTGCCTAGATGTTTATAATACTTTCTGTCAGATAGGTATATCTTCTAACTCAGTTATTTGTTTCTTTAAAAAGATACAGATACTCATCACTGCCCACAAAATTTACTCATCAACTTTACTTATTTAGAGAATGTTTTTAAGGGATGGAGGACACAAAGGTAAGGCAGAAAAAGAGGCATCACTGTTTGGTAATATGCATTTTATAACAACTAGAAGAATTTGCTGATAACTTAATATTTTCTATCAATTTCTTTGTGTGTTCTCACTTGTGTCAACTTACTAAGCTGATTCATTAAAACAGATACTCTAATATGCTTGATTTAATATTTGAGTCTTTAGATAACTGTAAGTAATCATGAAATATAACAAACTATAATAATAAATGACAATGAAAAATGCATTATATAATGTGAAGGTTGAATTTAAATATATGTTTAAATGTCATGTTATTTGTAAATATCATAAAGAAAGCAATCAGTATTTTTAAAAGATGTTAAAATATGTTGTAGTTTGAAGGGTGAAAATTGCTTTTACACTGATGTGTGCATTAACAATCCACAAAGAAAAAACCTTAACAAGTACAATCCAATCATTTCAGCCTATAGAGATTATTTTCAAATGCATATTTAAGCAACTTGCAGAAAGAAAAAGAAACAAACAGAAAAACACAGGAGAAGACAAAGAAAAATGAAACTGAAAGGGTAAATAAAACATAGATTTACAAAATTATACACCATGCTCGTGTAAAATGTCTTCTGTATGTCCAGTTTTGAACTACAACACCAAGACAAGTAACTTTACTATTCTAAAACTCTCTCAGGTTCTCCATTTAAGCCATTGGGTTAGTAAAAAGGAACAGTGCACATTTTGGACTCATGACTTATCTAAATGCTTATAAATTTACCTAAGAGGGATAACAATGGATTTACGCTGTACACATGGCATAACAGGCATGACAATCATTTGGCTTTTGCAATCACATCTGTCACTCTGCCAGCCACTTAAAATCTGCATGTTGCTAGGAACACATAAAATTTTTAAAAATCAAAATGAAATATCCAATTTGGAGAGAAAATAAACTGATTTTTATGGTTGCCAATTTTCTTCAAAAAAAATTATCAAAAGAATATTTTAAATGAATCAGGAAACTTTTCCAAAATGAATTTCATTTTCTCTAAAAATGGAAAACCAAAAGGGTTAGAATAAATAGACAGACAGACAAGTACACTTTCAGTAAAATTACAAAGAAAAATCAATGTGCACCACCTATTTATATTGAAAATACTATTTTGATTGCTTTATAAACTTTCATCTTACCAAA
Source organism: Papio anubis (assembly GCF_008728515.1). Classification (NCBI taxonomy): domain Eukaryota; kingdom Metazoa; phylum Chordata; class Mammalia; order Primates; family Cercopithecidae; genus Papio; species Papio anubis. The sequence continues at coordinate 45,917,659 of NC_044981.1, read as the reverse complement.
ATGGAGAAGGGTAGAATAATTTCCTGACACGTAAGAAGGGAAACATGGCAAACAGGCTAGGAAACAAAATCTGGAAAGAAAAGTCAAGGATAGGAATGTCTAGAAAAAAGACTAAACCAAAATAATTATTTTACAAAACAGGAAAAAAGAACAGCTGTAGAATGAATAAAACCATTTCAATGTTTGGCATATAACTATTTGCAGGTTATCTAACTTACACAAGATGTGTATTAGATTTGAGGTTTATTCCTTTGTCTTTCAAAGGGAAAAATTAATATTAGTATTAATTTCAATATGCATTAAGCTAGAAAGTCCTGTTTTATTACTCACTGAACACCAAGACAGCTTCCAAAAGGATGGCTTAGTGCTTTAAGAGGCCAGAGTAATAAATCAGCATGTTACACCTCATAATGTAGTTATAACTAAAATTAAATCAACTTTTAGTCTTTAGCCCACGATAGAAATTATGATGAAAATCAATTTTAATTCTACGGTATCAAAGAAGAAAAATATGTTAAATATTACTTTAAAATATCTCACTATAAAAATATGACTCAATACTATCTTTAAAATATTTCATACATAAATAAAAATTCACTAACGCCTTATATGATACTTACAAGTCTTTAATATGGCATGATCAAGGAAACTATTAGAAACCAATTTTTTTTTAATTCTAGTTTAGATATAGGCTGACTTTTTATAGTATATGCTACTCAACAGGTACCTACTAGAAAAATTCCACCATAAATTATTTCCAGAAGAAATGAGTAAATATTGGAAAAGAAATTTTTAAAAAATAGATCAACTATCAAATAAACCAGAAGAAAAAGAAATGTCTTTCCTTATTCAACAACAAATGCTACCGTCAAATAATACGTTTCTTTAAAATTGCTTTTTTTTGGTTTGTTTTTGAGACAGGGTCTCACTTTATCATGCAGGCTGGAAGGCAACGGCATGATCAAGGCTCACTACAACCTCCAACTCTCAGCCTCAAGTAATCCTCTCACCTCAGCCTCCCTCCCTAGTAGCTGGGACTACAGGGGTGCGCCATCATGCCCAGCTTTTTTTTTTTTTTTTTTTTTTTTTCTGTAGAGACACAGTCTCACTATGTTACCCAGGCTAGTGTCACTATGTTGCCCAGACTAGTCTCTAACTCCTGGACACAAGCAATCTTCCTGCTTTGGCCTCCTAAAGTGCTGTGATCACAGGCATAAAATTGCCTTTTAATCATAGAAAATCTTACCACAGAAAAACCACCAAAAGATAAAAATACTACACTGTAAGGAAACTTCATCAGTTGGGCTTTCTTAATGTAACAGCCATGTTACTATAAAATTTTCTATCTTATATTTTAAAACTAAGTTGAAGATAATTTTATTTTACAGATAACGTATGATTTTAGAAATACGTGGACCACACAAGCTTTACTATTAATTAGTAGTGGTACTGAGATTTCCCTTAAACCAATTTGAGGAAGTATTTGTAATAGAGAAAAAAAAATTGTAAGCATAGTTTTTAACAGCCCTGATAGTTACAAAACTACATGATCTATGATAATATATATGAAGAAACTAAAAAGTTATGTCGTGTCATTAAAAAAGAGAAAATCTGAGTGTTCTGGATGTGTCTTTCTTACATGTACGAAAGTCAGAGTCTGTATTTATATACATAGTTTATATATATACATAAATGTTTACATATGACTTTACAAATAAGAAAATCATATCTGAGAATAGAGTCAGGGATTTATATCCTTTATAGATTAGAACAAAAACAAAATGGGATGGGTTTAATTAACAATGGAGGAGGCAGGAAAGAAGGAAAATAACATTTGTAATAACTTCCATGTCAGGTACTCCAGTAGACATATACATGTACTAAATTGTTCCATTGTTAGTTAAGGGAAAAAACATTAGGAAACTTTCTATCAGCAATCAACTAATAAATAAAACCCGTTTTGTTAACAGCAAAGTCAGTGCACTTTCTATTACTTCACCTCAAATCATTATGGTACACAATAATGAAATTTTCAATACGTTTTTCATGTATGTTTTCAACTTTCTAAAACATATTAAAAAGGCTAGATTCACACATTATATTTGAGGCTGTATTTGAGCCAAAATACTTTTTTTAAAGTATTAACATCACAGAAGAGACAGAACACTTTTATATTACTAACACTAGGAATATATGATAGTCTAACTTAAAAAGGTAGCAGGAATCTCTGATTTAATGTTTAGAACATACGCTATTTACTTCCATCAATTATGCCTTTTATCTTAGCATGCAACTGTGCCTAAAACACTACTGAGGATATAAAACTTGCTCAGTAAATAATCTGATACTTAACATGAACTAAATTCCCAACATTTGTATTTTCTGAACATTACAGGGCCTAGGTGTAGTACACCAAAGGTAGTACAATTAAGTGGAAGGAATAAAGAAGAGCAGCAGCCTGAAAGTAGCTGTTAGTTTTCTGACTTGGCTAAGTCTCAGCATCTCTAGATTACTTCCTTATTTATTTGAAGAAAAGAAGAAATCAGAAATAAGATGTTTTCACACCCTGTTCTACAAAGTCTCTGTTTACTATATGGGGAGTAAATAATAGCTATGTATAAAAAATAGAAATAGGGCCCCCCAAACCAAGTAAAAACAGAACTTTCCAATCATCAATAGTTTGAAATTATTACACATATTATTTTTACATGGCAGTGTGTTGTGACTCTGCATAGAAAAATTTTGAAAAAAAGAAAATGTTGTAATTTACCTAAATTTAAAAAAAAATTCCATTACCTTGATGTAAACTAAATAAAACATTCAAGATGAATACAAAGCAACAGCTGCAGATTCCAGATGTTACTCCTTCAATTCCCAAAGGGACTCCATCAACATTTAAAGACTTGTGTGATAAAGATAAATTTCACTTGTGTGAAAATTAAAAATACAGTTGCAATAATTTATTTCCAGAGTTAAAATTGGGCAAATAATCTGCTTTTCTTCAACTATAACTTATGAAACACATTTCTAGCTATATTTTAAATCAAACAGAAAACAATATGAACTGATCAAATTCTATTTACTGATAAGCTCAATAAAAAAGAGTAAGATTTTTTAAAACATGAGGATTCTTTTTCTGTTTATTGAACAATTAATAAGGATAATTTTCACCATATAAAACATACTGAATAAATTTCAATGAATTTCTCTAAAATACAATAAACATTTTAATTCTCAGAAATTAGTAGTAAATATAGCTTCATCCATAGCAAGCGGGATCCAACTATACGACAGAAGGATCTATAAGATATTCAAATAAGAAGACTGAAAGGAGGCCACACTTTAAGTTAGAAACTTTGCATTTGCAAACTGAAAGAGGGAAGAATAAGGTCATCTGAAAAAACCTGAAATGTAATAGCATATTTTATAATAAGGTAATAAAAAACATCTAAGTGTAAATGGCCTTGAAGTTTAAACGTAAACATGAAATGTTAACAATGAAGCTAGAAAAAATAAAACATTAAGATTTCTTAAAAATACCAGAGTAAAATGAAAATTTAGAGTTCTCCTTTGATGTATGGATAGTGCATATTTAATGTCTGTAGCTTACTTTGTTTAGACATAAAATAGGGGGAAAAAAGCATCTGTTTCCTAGAGTGAAACTAAGAACATACCTGAGAAAGTGCTTTGAAAAAGTTAAAAAAACAAAATACAAATGCAAAGCACTATACAAAATATTAAAAATTACCAGAAAGTAATGAAGACACAATGCTTTTAATAATGAAAACTATCAAGACTTCTCTGTTTCAAGTTTTCCATTTTACAAATAATAATAGGTATTTTTTAAAAAGGAAGAAGTACAGACTAGGCAAAGATATCATTAAGCTGAAAAATCAGTCCTAAAGCTTAAAAAAAATTAGCAAAAGGGTTATTAGAAAAAGTATATTTTCCTATACTGGAAACAAAAGTATCTCTAGATTAAGAGGAGAAATTTAAAGTCCTATGAAATATAATCTAATGCTGGCACTGAAAGTCTATGTCATCTCATTTCTAAACTTTTAAAACTAAAGTGTATTCATATCTAGGTTGGGTAGCACAGTCATTCCACTATAAAGAGGGAGTAATATATGGATCACCTTTTAATATGTATTTCAGTCCTCTGATTAGTAAGAAACCATAAAGTCTGATCAGTAAGGACCATAAAAATTTTACTTATCTTCTTTTACTATTTCTACTTTGGCTACTAAATTTTAAACAAATTTTAACTGTGTAATTTCAACTTTATCCACACAAAAACTGCATATGTATATCTCTTAAAGAGTTTCTTTGACAATTTTTTTTTTAATGCACCACTGCTGTCCATGCTGACTTACCTGTTTCTTTGGAGGTCCTTACTATAAGTGAATCAAGGTCTACTGATTTTGGTCTAAGGGGCAACTGTTCAGAATCTAGCTTTGGTTTTGATACGGGCTCAGTTTCAAACTTTGATGCAATAGTAGAAACTTCCCCATTAATCCTGAAATAAGAAAAAAACATGCAAAAATCACTAGTAAGAAACATGACTTTTTAAAAATTGTGATTTAATGACATTAAAGATTTTATGGCCTAATAGTGATTACTTTCTGTTCTGTAAAACCATTTCCATAAACATAAAACTCTGTCCTAAGGCTGATTACAATGAAATTAAAAATGTGAGAACAGTTTAGTAAGTGTAGAAAATTATTATAAACATAAAATTAACATTCAACAGATATTAGTACACAGAAAATACAAAAAATAATACTTAAAAATTAAACTGCAACAATAGAAGGACAACTCTAGAAGGTAGGCAACAGTGAGAGCTAAATCAAAATGTACAGAATGCTCTTATATTTTTTTTTATTATTTTAGATTATTTTTTATTTCAACAGGTTTTTGAGAAACAGGTGGTGTTTGGTTACATAAATAAGTTCTTTAGTGGTTATTTCTAAGATTTTGGTGCATCCACCACCCGAGCAGCGCACACTGTACCCAATGTGTAGTCTTTTATCCTTCACTCCCCTCCTACCCTTTCCCCTCAAGTCTCCAAAGTCCAATGTATCATTCTTACGCTTTTGCATCCTCATAGCTTAGCTCCCACACATTAGGGAGAACGTACAATGTTTTATTTTACCATTCCTGAGTTCACTTAGAATAAGAGTCTCCAATTCCATCCAGGTTGCTGTGAATGCCATTTTTTTCATTCTTTTTTATGGCTGAGTAGTATTCCATAGTGTGTGTGTGTGTGTGTGTGTGTGTGTATATATATATATATATACACCACAATTTATTCACTCATTGATTCATGGGCATCTGGGCTGGTTCCATACTTTGCAATTGCGAATTGTGCTGCTATAAACATGCATGTGCAAGTTGCCTTTTTCGTATAATGGTTTCCTCTGGGTAGATACCCAGTAGTGGGATTGCTGGATCAGATGGTAGATCTGCTTTTAGTTCTTTAAGGAATCTCCACACTGTTTTCCATAGTGGTTCTATTAGTTTACATTGCCACCAGCAGTGTAGAAGTGTTCCCTTTTCATCACATCCATGCTAACATCTATTATTTTTTGATTATGGCCATTCTTGCAGGAGTGAGGTGGTATCACATTGCCGTTTTGATTTGCATTCCTGATAATTAGTGATTTTGGTCATTTTTCCTATGTTTGTTGGCCATTTGTATATTTTCTTTTGAGAATTATCTATTCATGTCCTTAGTCCAGTTTCTGACGGGACTGTTTATTTCTTTCTTGCTTTTAAAGTTTATTGGTGATGTTTTTAAAAAGGGCTGTGGCAGGAGACTAAATGGGCTGCCGCTCCTTGACTACTGCTGCATCTTGGTGATCAGCTCTTGCAGAGATGTGGTAAGAAGGACACCACTGGGTCCTTTCACTGTCCTGGGTGGCTGAGGCCCACTGCACCCTGGAGTCCTCCTTTGAAAGCGGAAATTTTTTGAGGATTATCAACCAGGCCAACTTTATTCCAGAGAGCCATCTCTGCAGCCTCGACCTCGACAGTCCCAAACTCCACGACACCAGTACCTGCCTTCTTACTGAAAAGCACCAGGTTGAGAATTCCACCATACTTTTGCAAAAGTAGCTGCCTTCTGACTCATCCTTCTTGCACTTCCATTTCAGTTTTAGTTTGGGGTTCCTTTGTCTTCAGTATTTTCTGACTTTTAATCTCAAGTCAAGTTCCTGGTACATCTGCTCCTGGATCATCATCTTCTGTTCCTCCAGTTGCCAGGAACACTCTTCAGTAAGACGTTCAATCTCCTACTCAAGTGTCCTGGTGCTCTAGCTTTCCTCCACCTTCTCACTCACTTGGGCCTGGGACGCCAGGTCACGCTTACCTTTTAGTATTCTCTCATCAAGCCTCTGGGTCCTCTATGCTATCTGCTTCTTGGCTTTTCTAACCTCATCATATGCAGCCCTGGCTGCAGCAAGGCCTGAGAAAGCTAGTGGAGGTGATCATAGCTGTGATCACAGGTAATCACAGCTGCTCTGTGATTATCCAACTTTTGTCTGGGTGGCAGGAGAGGGCCTTCTGCCTATACGCCTCCTTCACCTCTTTGTCTGCTGCTTTCTCCATGATGCCTAGCAGCACGAACAAGTCCATCTCTAAGAGCCACTGGTTTGCCATGGTTCCAGCCCTGACTGGATTTGTACTATAATTCCCCAAGTGTTTTAAGCACGCACAAGGACTGCTGACACAGCCAACAGAATACTGCTTAGCATCCTGGGAATTTACTGATGCATTTTAATAACCAAAGCTCCAATCAAATTCCCAGAATCTGCCTGTGATCTTTGTTTACATATCCAGCTCTCAACATGTTTATATTCTTCTTGGATGTTATTTACAACATTAAAATAAACTTTAACTTTTCAAAAAGGTAAAAGGTAAGTGTTGGTGAGCATCTTAAGAAAAGGGAACCCTTGCACACTGTTGGTAGGAATGTAAATTCCTACAGCCATTATGGAAAACAGTACAAAGGTCCCTCGAGAAATTAAAAAGAGAATCATCATATGATCTAGCAATTCCATTACTGGGTACGTATCCAAAGGAAATAAAATCAATATGTCAAAGAAATATCTGCATTCCCATGTTTGCTGCAGCACTATTCACAACAGCCAAAATATGGAAGCAACCTAAAGTATCAATGGATGAATGAATAAAGAAAATGTGGCATATACACACCAGGAATACCATTCAGCCACAAAGAAAGCAAGCAAGCCTGCCATTTGCGACCATATCAACGAATCTGGAGGATGTTAAGTCAAGTAAGCCAGGCACAGAAAGACAAATACCACATGTTCTCCACTCAAATGCGAAGTCTAAAAAAGTGGATCCCATAGAAATAGAGAGTAGAATGGTGATTACCAGAGTCTGAAGTGGTTGTGAGTTGGAGGGGAGTGGGAAGATGTGGTCAAGGAATACATATTTACAGTTAGATAGAGGGAATAAGTTTAAGAAATCCATTGTACATTATAGTGACTGTACTTAATGGTGATGTACTGCATTCTTGAAACAAGATAAGAGTGAATGTTAAGTGTTCTCATCACAAAAATGATAACTATGTGAGGTTATCACATAGTTACTGAAGCCATTCCACAATGTATTATATATATGCTTTAAAACATCGTGTTGTAAACAATAAATACATACAATTGTACGTGTCAATTTTAAAAATAAATATAATTGAAAAATAAGAAAAAACTTACCTGGAGATTTAGAAAGGCAATGGAGCCATTAAGGTCAAAGGTGAGTAAATCAATAAGCTAATTTAAAATTAGGTAAAACATACTTGGCTATAGGAGGTGGTGGAGGAACTGGTTTTTCAGGTCGCTTTGGGTACATTGTTCCAGAAGATCTCAATAAATTATTGGCTTTGGTAGGTGGAGTAGGTTTCTTGGGTGGGACTTGTGGAGCTGCTGGTTTAGAAGGTTTCTGTTCCAGTGTTGATTTTTCATCTAAGATTAAAAATATTTCACAAGTTATTGACAATCAAAATTATTTAGGTTTTTCTATTCCTAAAAGTTTGTATCAGTCTGGAAAAGTGTGACAGAAGCAGACATAAACTTTCATTCTCTATATTTGTATACGTGTGCACTGTTTTATTTAAAGTTATATTTTAATTTAATAAGCCTAAATAGCTTTTAAAAAATGTTTACTATGGTAGAGAGGAAAACCACTAATAAGCTTCAGATTAGTAGATAATGCCTGCTTTTTATTATGTTCCCAGGAAGTTTTGCTTTTAAGTGTAGTAGTCTATCTCAAATACAAACACATGATTTTACTCTAACCAGAAAATTATCTAGATTTAAATCCAGATTATTTTCTGAAACTGAAATATAGAGAACTGAAAACAAGTAGAAACTCGAGTGCTATATAACGTTCAAATTTAAAAAGCATGACGGTGAAGGAAAAAAAATCAAATGTTAAGAGAAGCTAGGGCGAGACTGCTTAGCCACAGATGAGAGAATTACAGGCTTGTATTTGCAATTCTTACTACTGTACTAAGAATTTTATTAATACCATTTCACTTAATAATGCAACGAAATGGGTATTCCCATTTGAAATAGAAGAAAATAAGCTGGAAAAAAACAATTTTGACAATTTTATACTATGTCAATAAAGACAATTTTATCACCAAAAAGGCAACAAGTACTCTTTTACTACACATGACACACCTGCTTCCTGATCTTCCAGGTGCTCACAATAGGTATTAAAATTGACACATGTGTATAAGACAGTCATAATACAGCAGTCAGCTAAAACGTGTCATAAGACATATATACAAAAATAAGAATCTCCTAAGCACCATACTGAATAATTTTCAAAATGTACTTGGTCTCTGAAAAAAATGTCTATCACAAGACCACAAACAATTCTGTTAAGATTTCTTATCAGCCAGAAACTGGTGATTATAAAACCTGAACATCGCAGCACACAGATAAACCTCTCCCTAAAAATTACAAATTTTATTTCACAATGAATACAAAATACTATTTTCTCCTTTTACCACTTATTTAATACATTGAATCACATGAAAATATAGTTTAGTCTAATAAAATTCTGGTCATCATTTGGTACAAAAATCTATTTCTATATGGCCTCAAGATATAACAATGCAGTATATAATTATACCATCAGAAATTTTAAAAAAACGAAACTCTCCAGTTGAAATAAATAATGAAATAAAACTATTTGTAGTTGTAAAAACCAGACAAACTTAAATTTCTAGAAATTAGGAAAAATGTTTTATACATAATACCACGAATAATGGTCAAAGGAGAGAAATTAAAGAGAAGTTCACTGATTGAACATATTTCTTTTAACAGATACACAAATAACAGCTTGAAATTCTGTAGTGTTAGTCTAAAAAAAACAATACGTGGAAATCAAAAGGTAACAAAAATACGACTCATCATTCCTGGTTATGTAAACATAACTCAATCAACTATAATGTACGGACTTATTATATAACTACTATAAGATGGCAACATATTTATGTACTAGATTTTTTTTAGTTAAGGTGACATTTACATAAAATTAAAAATTCTAAAATGAACAATTCAGTGCCATTTAGTATATTCACGATATTATGCAACCAACACCTTTATCTACTTCTAAAACATTTCCAGCACCCCAAAAGATAACCCTTTCCTGATTAATCAGTTAACCTCTGGCAAACAGCAATCTGCCTTCTATCTTCTATGGATTTATCCATTTTGGATATCTCATACACATGGAATCATGCAATTATCTTTGTGTCTGGCTTCTCTCACTTAGCCCAATGTTTTAGCAGTTTATCCTCTTCATACATATAGCAGTATTTCATTCCTTTTTGTGACTGAATAATACTCCATTATACATATACATACACATATATAAAACACAATCTGTTTATCCACTGAAGTATATCTGGATTCCTTCTACCTTCTGCCTACTGTAAACAGTGCTGCTATGAATATTTATGTACAATACATGAGTGTCTGTTTTCAATTTCTTGGATGTTTGGAACTGCTGGGTCATATGGTAATTCCATGTTTAACTTTCTGAAGAATCACCCAACTGCTTTTCATAGCAGCTAAAACATTTTCTACTTGCACCAGTAATGTATAAAAGTCCAGTTTCTCCATATCCTTGCAAACACTTATTATTTATTTTCCTTTCTTAAAAAAATTTTTAACCATCCCAGTGGGTGTGAAGTGGCCCTTGCTGTGGTCTTGATTTGCATTTCCCTGAAGACTAATGATGTTAAACATCTTGTCAAGTGCTTACTGACATGATTAATGATGTTAAATATCTTGTCAAGTGCTTATATAACAAGCACGCTTATAAACATGCTTGTTATAAACAACAAAACTTATATATCTCCTCTAGATAAATATCTATTTCAGCCTGTGCTGCAGTTTTAAATAGGTTTGTCTTTTTGTTGTTAAGCTGTAACAGTCCTTTACATATTCCAGATACTTGCAAATCTGGTAAGATTTCTCCCATTTTGTAGGTTGTCTTTTTTACTTTCTTAATGTCCTTTAACACACAGAAGTTTTTAATTTTGATAAAGTACAATTATTTTTTCTTTGGTTAAATATGCTTTTTGTGACATAGTCTAAAAAGAACAAAATACTTTTCTCTAGATTCACAACACTCTGAGACACCAAATGTGTGGGGATTTATTCCCATAACAACCAAGTATCTGTCACCAGCTGAGTGTCCTATAATTTAATTCAGTTCTGACACTATCTGGGGTGAGCATCAGATCCCATAAGTTAAAGGCTCAGACCCACAAGATTGCTCCCACTTCAGATTCCAATCTGAAGTCCAGTCCTCTCGTACTTCTGATCAACTGCCTATAAACTGGGGATTCCCATGATCACTCCTCGGGTTTGATAACTTGTCAGAAGAGCTCACAGAACTCAGGAAGGCACTTTATTTACAGTTTATTATAAAGGATACAGCTCAGAACAGCCAAATGGAACACATGCAAAAGGCAGGGTATGCAGGAAGAGATGCAGAGTTTCCATAACTTCTCCAGGTGTACCACCTTCCCAGCCCCTCAATGTGTTCACCAACCCACGAGCTCTCTAAACTCAGTTGTTTAGGGTTTTTAATGAAGGCTAATCAGTTGGTCGGTTCCCCTGGCAACAAGGCCCCTCCCCACCTTTAGGGGCATTACAAAAGTCTCCTCATTAATATAAACTCAGACATGGTTGAAAGATGCTAGTTATAAATAACAAAAGATGTTCCTCTCACCTTTATCACTCAGGAAATTTCAAGGGTTTTAGGAGCTATGGTGCCAGAAACCAGGGACAAATATCAAATATGCATTCCTTATCACAATATCTCACATATCTAAAAACCTATCGCCAAATCCAAGGCCATGAAGATTTACTCTGGTTTTCATCTAAGAGTTTTAACTCTTATATTTAAGGTCAATGATCCATTTTCAGTTACTTTTAGGTTACAGTGTGGGGTAGGGTTCCAACTTCATTCTTCTGAGAACATCCAGCTGTGAGTACAAGAATTTTAGTTCAGCTAAAAATTGGCCAAATCCAAGAGAAAATGTAGATTTAAAGAGGGAAAAAAAAAAAAAAGTTCTATGTTAGCTACCTGAATGACCAAGGAAGAATTACATAAGATACAGATATTATGATAATTTAAGATACAGGCTGGGTACAGTGGCTCATGCCTTTAACCCCGAACACTTCGGGAGGCTGAGATGCGAGCACTGCTTGAAGCCAGGAGTTCATGACAAGCCTGGGAAACAAATCAATACCCCCATCTCTATAAAAGAATAAAAAATTAAAAAATTAGCCAGGTATAGTGGCATGTATCTTTAGTCCCAGCTACTCCAGAGGCCGACGTGAGAGAATCACCTGAGCCTAGGAGTTTGAGGTTGCAGTGGGCCATGATGACATCACTGCATTCCAGCCTCGGCAACAGAGTAAGACCCTATCTGTAAGAAAGAAAATGAAATACAGAAGAGTTATCTCAAGTATGTGATTTTTTTAACAAAAATGTTTAAAATGTATGCTAACAAAATACAAAAAATAACCAAAACATGTCATTTTATTTGCTTCATAATACCTTGTATTTATAACTTATATGCAATAATAAGTTAACCTGTTTATTGAGGTTAAATGAGGGTTAATATCCTACTGCATTAACTGAAATGGAAAAATAAGTGATAATACAGGCACCAAAGCAAAGAAAGAAAGTAATTCAAATTAAGATCATCTAATTTAAAAAAATCAAATGTTATTCTTTGGATTGCTTGGACATTGCCTTGAAGAGAAAAACAGTACTACCATATAAAGTAGTGAGTCTATTCTTTTTTTTTTTTTTTTTTTGGGGCAGATCTCACTGTGTCTCCCAGGCTGGAGTGCAGTGGCGCGATCTCACTGCAAGCTCCGCCCTGGGATTCCAGCCATTCTCCGCCTCAGCCTCCCAGAGTAGCTGGGACTACAGGCGCCAGCTACCCACAGCGCCCGGCTAGTTTTTGTATTTTTAATGAAGTAGAGGCCAGGGGTTTCCTGCTGTTGTAGGATAGTCTCGATCTCCTGACCTTGTGATCCACCGCCTGTGACCTCCCCAAAGTGCTGGGATTACAGGCTTGAGCCACCGCGCCCGGCCGAGTCTATTCTTAATTGAATCTATGTTCCTAACATTTTAGAAAATTTTAGGACAAAATATATTTATTCATATTTATCTCACTGAAGTTTAAACTGCAGTATAACATTTTCAGAAACGTTAAGTATAAAGTTTGAGAAACTATTACCACATGAACACACCAGAGTAACCACCACATAGGCCAAGAACTGAACATGATCCATATCTCTGAAGTTACCCTTATCCTTCTTTCCAATCACTACCCCACTGCTCCTACCCAAAGCTGTCTTCTAACACCATAGATTATTTGTGAATATTTTTAACTTTACGTCAATGAAATCCTAAGATTCATGTTGCTGTGTGTAGCTCTAGTTCATTTATTTGTTGCTACGTGGTATCATGGTATATGAATATACCTCAACTCCTTTACCCATTCTTTTGCTGAAGAACATTTGTGCTGTTTCCAATGGCAACTTTGTTATAAATTTATAAACTTTGTTATAAATTGCAGTGAATGTGCAGATTGCTTTGGGTAGTATGGAAGTTTTAACAATATTGATTCTTCCAATCCTTAAAGATGGAATATTTTTCCATTTTTTTGTGTGTGTCTTCTTCAATTCCTTGCCTCAATGTTTTCTTTGCATATATCCAGGTTGGATTCCATAGTATTCTTGGTTTTGTGGCCTGATGCTTTTAATCACTTTTAGAAAATTGAAAACCAGTATATCTTCAAATACAGTTTCTGCTCCATTTGTTTCTCCTTCCTATCTGGTCCTAATTACATGTACATTAGACTTTCCCACTGTACAGTCATCCCTCTGTATACACAGAGGATTGGTGCCAAGACCCTCACGTATACCAAAAGCACACATACTCAAACCCAATGGTGAGCACCGTGGAACTTGCCTGCACAAAAGTTGGCTCTCCTCATATGCAGGTTTTGTATTCTCATGAATACTGTATTTTTATTCCCCATTAGGCCAAAAAAAAAAGTCTGTGTATACGTGGACCCCACATAGTTCAAACTCACGTTGTTCAAGAGTCAACCATATTCTTTATGTATATTAAGGTCTTTTCTGTATTTTCTATCTTTTTTTCTCCTTATGTTTCAGTTCAGATATTTTCTTTTAAAAATATACATGCATATACTAACATTTGTGTGTATATACTTACATATACTTATATAAGTAAATTCATTTAAGCTTAGGTTGACTCATATTCATATATACTTATAAGGTTCCAGTTCTGCCAAAATTATCAACCCCATCTTTTATTACTTCTAACATATATTAAGCATAGTTACTTTAAAGCTTGTATCTAGTATCTCTAATATCTAGATTCCCTAAAGGCCAGGTTCCATTGTCTGTTGTTCCTGGTTTCTAGCCATGTGTCATATCTACAAGTATGCCTAATTATTTCTGAATGAGTATAAGACACAAAAGATTTACAGGAAAACACAGAGATAATTTAAAACTCTAGATGATGTTTTCTTCTCTAGAGAATAAAGGTTTACTTTCATTCTTTCAGTAAGCTAAGGTAGGGATAGTAAAAATCCCAGGTCACCGTTCTCCCATCAAGAATTGAGATGATTAGAAGTTGAACTTCAGTGTTCTTCAGAGCTAGGTCTATTTCTATTTCATACTTCCTCCTACAGTAAATCCCTTTAGGGACTAAATCAAACCCTAGTTCACTAAGATACCTCCTCTTTCATGAGCTTTGAACTCTTAATTTTTGTCTCCTTCAACCCAAAAGTGTATTGAAAGTTCTTTTCATAGTCTAAGCTACCACTTTCAAGATTGGCAAATGCCCCAACAGGAAATATGAGCCCCGATGCAAGATTCACTTTACTGGGCTCTCCTCTTCCCCTCTATCTTGATTTTATGATTCTTCATTTTATTTGTAGCTCTCCTACTCCTAGCACATGACTCTGGCAAATATACATATATATATATATATATATGTATATGTATATACACACATATATACACACACACACACACACACTCTTCATATAACCATTCTACTTGTTCTCAGCAAGAGATCTGGTCCTCATTTATCACTGCCAGAAGAACATCCTACTTCAACTTTGACTTACATATACTCCCTTGGTTTTTATGATTCTGCTCTGTGATCATTCTCTGCCTATCTCTATGAGCACTCCCTGTCAGTCCTTCTTCAAGAGTTCCTGGTCATCAAACAACTTCTTAAATGTATATATTCTAAGAAAGCTCTCTTCCCATTCTTACTCTAAGCAATCTTCTTGGATAATCTTACCCATACCCATAAATTTCATACCTAACTTTCAGAATAGCATCTTCCAACTAAACGCTTAATACGAACTCTTAGCAAAAGTTCAGCCAATATGTCGTATCAAATCCCACGTCAAAAGCTGAATTCACATGTTTTCCTCCAGAAACTGTCTCTATTCCATACTTCCTATCTCATTTCCCCATGGTCATAATCATTAGTATCTCATGAGTCAACAAGATGTCAACATAGAACCTTAATTGCATTCTTCATGATAGATCCTAACCTATATCTCAACGTCTTCAGCAGACAATGCAGTTGAGTCCTTCCAAATCAATCCTACTTTCATATGATTACACTGAGACGATCAGTACATAGTATTCTTCTTACAAGTCTCATTGGTCTAGAGGTAAATGTGCCCAAAATTCTATGGTTGGGGAGAGGTTTTCCTCTCTTTCCTGTCAAACGGACAAGAAATCATGTCGCCCTGATTGCCACTCTCAGCATTTTTGTGATCACAAGAGGAGACAATCTGAAGATAAAGTGGACACTGAGGATGGCAGAATGGAAAGATATAATTCAGGTCCGTAACAGAATCACTGAGTTGCAGGTCATATGACTCCTACTTCTAGACTTTCAATTATGTGAGATTTTTTTTTTCCTTATTGTTTAAGCCAGTTTCAATAAGGACTGATTTTCTGTTCTTTGTTCTTGAAACATTCCAGCTTCTTTTCATCCATACCAACTTCCACTATCTACGCCACCATTATCTAGCTAAATACTACTAAAAGGAAGTTTCAGAAAAACAAATGTAAGCATGTCATAATCTGGAATCCTTCAGATTTTAAAGAATACTTCATATTACATAATAAGTACTGTATTAAGTATTCCCGATGTATTATATACCTATTGTGTAAGGCATTAGAGAACCAATGGCAAATAAGGTACAGGTATCTATTCACACACCTTTTCCCTCATGGAGTTTAATCAAGTGCAGGGTAAAGAATATCTCAAAACAAACATCTAAACTAATATGTAACAGACAATAATGGGAAATACCTACTTTTAAATAGTGTTAAGGAAGCAAAATTTTAAGCTGGAATCTAAAAGATGAGAAAAATCTACCCATGAAAGATTCTGAGAGAAGTACAATTCCAGAGAAAGAAGGATGTCCCCTAAAAAATTATGTATTTAGGCAGAAAGTATGAACTGCAAACATGGAACTGCAAACACACAGAAAGCAGTAAATGTAAATAAATCCAACCACTGACTGGGAATCAGAAGTATACAAATGGTGGCTGAAGACATGTGTCTACAATAATAGAATTCAGAAGGAAATGCTCCTAAAGCAGAAGTGAGCAGATTCACTGCTTCTACCAGTAAAAGTATAGAAACAGACTGGCCTTCAGCATCATTTTATGCTCTTTCTGTGGGTATGACTGTGTATGAGTGTAAAGAAGTGAGGAGAACATATAGATAAAAATTACCATTTAAGTGATTTTATAAGAAACAGCACCTTTGTTACCTTCTCCTCTACACATTTATATACCTCCCTACCTGCACTCCAAAATAATTATGAGTTCCTCCCTTTGCATCGTGAATTCCATACCAATGACATGATGAGTATCTTACTGAAAGATAAATACAAAAAAGGACATCTCAAAAAGCAGGATAACTTGTGCTTCAAAGTGGTGATATTATTACCATTCTGGGACACAGCCTGCCCAGATTTTGGGTACTTCTGGGAAAATGAAAACAACAGAGGGGCAGAAAACTGCTAAGCAGGTTTGAGAAAATCCACGTGGTGGCCTGGGACAGAAAGTAGAAAGTGAGAATTTAATCTAAACATTTGGGAAAATATCCCATGAAATAATGGGGAGTCACTTAAAAGTCTGAAATAGAGAGGTGATCAGTTTCATGGTTTCTAAGTATTTCTTCCCCGCCCCCCACCCCACCCCCACCACAACAGAACAGAGCTTATCGAAGGATACCTCCCATGGAACTTAGGTTTTATCCTATGATCATAAGATCTTAGGATCATAGGATAAAAACCATGAACAAAAATACAAATGAAAAATACCTTATTTCCTTGTTGGAAGGCTTATGATGCTTCAAATTGATCCTAGCCATAGTTTGAAAATGCTCCCTGTCTCAACTATGGGAACAAGGGTAGAATTTTGATTTATGTTTATTGTTACTTAGTAAAACATAATTTAACAATATTTAATATTCAACCGGCTCTCTCTCAATGCACATGTCCAAAGGTCACTGGCAACACTGACATTTTTCTTATTCATGGTACCTGATCTATTAAAGGCATATCAGGTTTATGAGAACATTCTGAAAATACTTAAAATCATTTCCCTTGTTATGCCTTGTCTTGTTTATCCTACATACCAAAAAATTCTCATATTTACCCTTAAACTCCAAAACCAACACTTTATATTAAGTTTTCAAGTCATTCCAGGTAAACAGTTCTTGTGAGATTTTTAAATGGAGGGAAAATGTCTTTTATATTTATTCACATATTTACTACTTCTGGCATTCTTCATTGCTTTGAGTAATACCAACTGCCAATCTAGTATTGTTTTCCTTCTATCAAAAATAATTTCTTTTAACATTTTCTGTAATATACTTCTACTGGCAATAAGTTCTCTGAGATTTTGTCTCAAAAGGTTTTAATTTTACCCCATTTCCAAAAGGTATTTTTGTTAGGTAGAAAACTATAGGTTGACAGTTATTTTCTTCCTGGCTTTAAACTTTTTGTCATAAATTTGCATCAAATTAAAATTTTCAGCCATTATTTCTTTCAATTTTTTTCATGTCCCCATTCTCTCACCTTTCCATTAGGTACCCCAATTACAGGTCAGTAAAACTGCTTCATATTGTCATTCAGGTAACCAATATTCTGTTCACTTTTTTTCTATACATTTTTAATGATTCTATTGCTATGTCTTCAAGTTCACTGACATTTTATTCTGCAGTTTCCAATCTACTGGACATTCAGTGTTTCTCATTTCAGATACTATATTCTTCTTTTCTAAAAGTTCAGTTTGGGTCTTTCTTATATTTTCCAGTTTTCACACTATTATGTTCACATTTTCTTCTACCTTTTTAAACACATGGGAAATGTTTATAGTAGCTGTTTTAATGTACTTGCCGTCTATCTCCGCCACCTCTGTCATTTCTTGCTCTTTTCTGCTGACTGATTTTTCTTCCCTGGTTGTGGATTGCTATTTTCTTGCTCTTTCTATGCCTGGCAATCTTTAATCAGACAATGGACGTTGTGATTTTCAGTCTCTTGAATACAAAATTTTATTATATGCTTTTAAGTTGTGCTGAATTTTATTCTGGAATTTGTGGGCCGTATTTCCAAGATAGAGGCAGAGAAGCCTTTAGTCTAAGGTGATACACTCTTTTATGAACTCTATCCAATGTGCTATATATTATGAGATCTGTCTACTCTGGCTCATGGAAAAATGAACTATTTGTGAGTTACAAAGAGTGCTTCACCTACTGCTTTCCAATGTTTATTTCTCCATTATGGAAGTTTCTTTTCATGCATGTGTAGATCAGTATTCAGGCAAAGCCTCACAGTAAGCTGTCTACAGATCTGAGCACTCTCTGTGCAGTTCCCACCACTCTGGCACTCTGCCCCACAAACTGTAGCTGCCCAGGCCTTCCTAAATACCTATCTCTGCATCCTCAACTCTGCAGGACATCAAGGTCTGTTTGGCTTCCTCCTTTCTGCTGCCTGTAAACTGCTTCTAGACAATAAGCTGTGGTAATTATAGGTCTCACTTCAGTGTCACAGTGACTTATACTGCCTGATGTCCAATATGTGAAAGCCACTGTTTCACATAATTTGTCCAATTTTCTAGTTGTCTAATTTCGAGTGTAAATTCGGTCCCTGTCATTCCACCATGGGCAGGACTTTGCATAGATAAATGTAATAAAAGTGCATCATCCTCCAATTTTTTTCTTTTTCTTGAGACTGAGTCTCACTCTGTCGCCCAGGCTGGAGTGCAGTGGCACGATTTCTGCTCACTGCAAGCTCCGCAACACGGGTTCCCGCCATTCTCCTGCCTCAGCCTCCCAAGTAGCTGGGACTACAGGCGCCCACCACCACGCCCGGCTAGTTTTTTTTTTTTTTGTATTTTTAGTAGAGACAGGGTTTCACCGTGTTAGCCAGGATAGTCTCGATCTCCTGACCTTGTGATCCGCCCGCCTCGGCCTCCCAAAGTGCTGGGATTACAGGCGTGAGACACCGTGCCTGGCCTCCATTTTATTTATAAGAACAACTGACTGATTTTAGGGAAAAGGGGAAGTCACTATCTGAATTTTAACAAAACTGCTGCCTAACTGGTGACATGATTTTTTTTAATAGTAAAAAAAAAAATAGATAATAAAGCCAGCAATATACCTCTTACATGTGGTTCTACGTATCTTGGTAAGATGAGTTTTTCAGGTAGGACTGATATTACAAACAAGTACTAAAAACTGATCTAAGACTCCTACAAAACTAGTTCACAAAGAATTAATCTGAGACTAGTATTTTTATTAGGCATAAACTGTGCAACATATTTTTAAAATTCTTAAGTAAGAAAAAAGAATATAAAAAACTTCCATTTTGAAAGTAAAAAGAAAGATAAAGCTAGGAAAGTACATGACATATTCATGGACTAGAGAGAGAGAGCTACATTTAGTAAACAAAAAGGGTGGAATATGATATCAAAAATATAATCTGGGGGTCAGTTACTGGAGGGCCTTGAATTTAAACTTTTGATTTTTATCTGAAAACTGAAAGTCTTTTCAACAAATGGTGTTGGATCAACTAGACATTCACATGCCAAAAAAAAAAAAAAAATGAATCTAGACAATGACCTTACAACTTTCACAAAAATTAATTGAAAATGAATCACAAACCTAAATGTAAAACACAAAACTATAAAATTCCTAGAAATTACACAGGAGAAAATCCAGATGGCCATAAGTATGGCAATGACTTTTCAGATACACCACCAAAGTCATGATCCATAAAAGAAATCACTGATAAGCTTCAAATTTAAAATTTCTGCTCTGTGAAGAAAACACGCCACAGACTGGGAGAAAATATTTGCAGAAGAAATCTAATAAAGGACTGCTATGCAAAATATACAAATAAAGAAACTGAAGGAAAAAAAAACCTGAATAAAAAATGAACAAAAGACCAGAACACTTTACCAAAGATACACAAATGACAATTAAGCATACGAGAAGATATTCAACATCATATATCATTATGGAATTGCAATTGAAAACAAAAGTAAAATACCACTACACACCTATTAGAAAGACCAAAATCCAAAACACTGAAAATACCAAATGCTGGCTAGAATGTAGAACAGAAATTCTCACTGATTACTGGGGGGAGTACAAAATGGTTCAGCCATATTGGAAGAAGTTTGGCAGTTGCACCTACAAAACTCAATATACTTGTCACATTATCAGGTAATCCCTCTCCTTGGTATTTACCCAAATGAATTGAAAATATGTCCACACAAAGACCTACACACATTTATAGCAGCTCCCCTTATAATTGCCAAAACTTAGAAGCAATCAAGATGTCCCTCAGTAAGTGAGTGGATTAATAAACTGTGGAATATAAAGACATTGAAATACTATTTAATGCTAACAACAAATGCCTCCCAAGCCATGAAAACATATGGAGAAATTTTAAAAGCATATAATTAAGTGAAAGACGCCAGTTTGAAAAGGTTACATGCTGTATGATTCCAACTATATGACACTCTGGAAAAGGCAAAACTATGGAGTCATTAAAAAAATTAATGGTTGCCAAGGGTCGAAGGGAAAGACAGATGAATAGGTGAGTAAAGAAGGTTTTTAGGGTAGTAATGCTAATTCTGTATGATACTACAATGGTGGATACCAGACATTATACATTTGTCAAAACCCATAATAGGTACAGCACTAGGAGTGAACACTAAAGGAAACTATGGACTTTGAGTGATAAAGAAGTGTCAATGTAGGGAGGCTCACTGACTAACAAATGTAGGGAGGCTCACTGACTAACAAATACACCACTCTAGTACAGAATGTTAACGGTGGGAAAAATTGTGCCTGGGTGAAGAAAGGGAGTATACAGGAACTCTGTACTTTTGGCTCAATTTTGCTGTGAATCTAAAACTGCTCTAAAAAAAAAATAGTCTCTCTAAAAAAATGATCCTGGGCTGGGTGCAGAGGCTCACGACTGTAATCCCAGCACTTTTAGCAGGCCAAGGTGGGCGGATCACGAGGTCAGGAGATCGAGACCAACCTGGCTAATATGGTGAAACCCCGTCTCTACTAAAAAATACAAAAAATTAGCCGGGCGTTCGTGATGGGTGCCTGTAGTCCCAGCCACTAGGGAGGCTGAGGCAGGAGAATGGCATGAACCCAGAAGGCGGAGCTTGTGGTGAGCCAAGATCACGCCACTGCACTCCAGCCTGGGCCAGAGAGTGAGACTCTGTCTCAAAAAAAAAAAGATCCTGGCAACAACATGAAGTATGAAAGCCAGAAAAAGAGCTGAAGTGAGAGAAATCAAATAAGAGGATACAGTACTTTAGGCAAGAAACAAGGATGGATTAGACTACAACACTGGGAGAAGAAACAAAAGCATTCTAAAACAGTATTCAAGTTTCCTGATGTATATAAACTAATCTACTAATGACAATCACTGCATATCTTTATGTACAATGAGAAGGACTTATTTTCTCCAATTTCACAACAAACCAATAAGGTTTTTAGTAAAATACATATGGCACCCTGGAATAACTTTCCAGGTGTACATTATGACAAACACATACAGTGAGATTAAATAATATGTAATTAATTATTTCCATGCTTAAGTAGGAACTGGGTCTTCAACCTTCTAAGGAATTTTTTTAAAAACTGAAACACTATAAAAATAATAAAAGCATAGTTATTTAATGCTTAGTTTTCTTATAGTCTGTTAAATAACTATGAATAAAGACAACATCCTACTAAAGTAATAGCTTATTTTTTAATGGATGTAAATTGTTATCTGTTTGAGAAAGCATAATTTTGTACCAATCTTTTTTTTTTTTTGAGACGGAGTCTCGCTGTGTCTCCCAGGCTGGAGTGCAGTGGCGTGATCTCAGCTCACTGCAAGCTCCGCCTCCCAGGTTCACGCCATTCTTCCGCCTCAGCCTCCCAAGTAGCTGAGACTACAGGCGCCCACCACCATGCCCGGCTAGTTTTTTGTATTTTTTTTTTTTAGTAGAGACGGGGTTTCACCATGTTAGCCAGGATAGTCTCGATCTCCTGACCTCGTGATCCACCTGCCTCGGCCTCCCAAAGTGCTGGGATTACAGGCTTGAGCCACCGCGCCCGGCCGTACCAATCTTAAATGAACTACTCCCTCCTAGAAAACTCCAAGCATTGTAAAATAAATACTGAATACCTGTTAAAAATCAGTGTAAATGACTCAGTGTGGAGAAACAGATCTCTTTAAAATGACAATAAAAGAAATATTTGTCTTTTTGAAAGTTGAAAATTAGCCTCACCCTTTTCTTCAGGCTTTAAAGAAAAATACTTCTTCTCTGCAGCTATCATTTCAGGCTTTGGAGCTATGGGAAAAAAAATTAATACTTTTGTAAGAAGATAGTTTTAAAGCACAGAGACAATTACACTTCTAAAAAGTAAAGATGCATTGAAAAATAACATCAGAAAAAACCATGGTTTAACAGAAAGAACAATGTACCAGAATCACCAGGCTCAATTTCTAATCCTGGACCTGCCACTATTACCCTACTCTGTGGTCTCAGTTCCTTCTTTGTCAAATTGAGGTGTTAGAGATCATATCCTCTACCATACTGCAGTCCAGAAGAGCTGTGGTGGTGAAAACATTCTCTTTTTTCAATAGCCAACATGTGACCACTGAGCACTTGAAATGGCACTCTTATGACTGAGAAACTGAATTTTTTAAATTTTATTTAATTTTAATTAATTTCAAAAGCCACACATGGTTAGTGGCTACCATATTGCAGAGTAAAGCTATATAGTAAACTTTCAACACCAACTTCTAAAAAAATTACTTTTAACTTATGCTTTCTTTGCTCTAGGATTATGTCAGCAAACATAAAGTTAAAACCAAGGGGGAGAAAAAGACTTGGATTATTCTAAAAAACAGCAAATCTTTTAGGAAATAGAAATTTTTATTACACTTGTAAAGAGCAGTTATTTGAAAATAGTAGTTATGGAAGCAAAGAGCTAGATTACAAAACTTTAGCTCTTGAAGACACTTCTCGGTATACCATAATTTATTCATCTGTTTAAAATCATCTACTTCGTTTAACCTTCAGCATATTGTCCGAAAGAGTACATAAATTATTATTTGAGACATTAACAAATGGATTTCATTTGAAAAGGTAAAATAACGAATTGGCCAGGTCAATATATTAAGTTTTCTAAGACAGTTTAAATTTGATTAATTTTATTAACTCAAAATTGCATATAAAGTATCTACATTTTCAAGATCCTTATTTTATACCATTTGTACTTTTAAAAAATGACAGATACTGATGCATGTGAACACTCAATTTTCATATATTTCTGAAAATGTTTACAGACAACATCATACTTGATAAAAATTAAGTTGCATTAGATCCAATTTTACCATTTTAGAATTTTAAAAAATTGAAAATAGCAAACTGAATAATGTGTTTCTTACATACCTGGAGCCTTAGCAGGAGGTGGTGGTTTCTTTGGTTTCTGTTAAAATAATAATGGTGGAAACGGTTCACCAGTTTCATATCGAATATAGTTAAACTCTAATTAGTAATAATCTAAATCATACAAATGTCTCTCCTCTTCATTCCGTCCTTGCCAAAAATTATAAAATGCTAAGATTGTAAAAACTACCCAAAAAAACCAATGACAACAAATTATTTCATTAAAATAAATAGCCTCATTGATCAAAATTCAGTCAAATATTTCAATCCATATTTCAGTGGATTGAATAAGCCTTAAAAATCTTAATAAGCAAAAATGTTTTGCTCTGCCTCCCCTAGGTTAAGATTCCTAAGCGCCATTTTATCCCTCTTTTGCAGCTGGGGTTGTGGGGAGAGGAGGACTGGCAGAACAAAAAACCTTGTTTTTTGTTTTGTTTTGTTTTGTTTTTTAAAAACCAGAGTAGCAACAAATAGACTAAGTTTTCATTCTTAACCCTTTGGAACTCTGAAAGGAACAGTTAAAGGCAAAGATGTGTTTTTTCTCAAGTTATAAACATTCACTCATTTTTAAGACTTAATACCTTAAAATATTGAGATACATTTCTAAGTATGTGGAGTTGGTTTTCACAAATTAAGAATAATCGATAAGCCATAATGTACAAACATAATAAAAGCAGAAAAAATGTATTCTTTAGTGAAAGTATAAAATAAAGCATATGAAGGCTGAATCAATACTGAATGCAATCTAACAAAAGAAAGGCCTCAGATAGCCTAAGCTTCCATAGAGTTAGAGAGTTCAGCATTGTCTTAAACCTAACCTGGTAGCCCATCCTGCTGTGTGCTTGCGCTAATGCTCTTTCCCTCTATTTTAAAAACTCCATTATATTCCTCATCCATGGGGAAAGGGGACCAAGTTGTAGGAAGGCAAAGACCACTGATGAATGACTCAGCCTCACTTTTTCTCTGAGAAGTGATACTAAAATAACAAATTCTGTTAAAGAGGCAAAGAGTGCTTCTTGCCCTCCCAAAAAAAATGCACCAACAGCATATTAGCAATTCCACAAGACCTTAAAATAAACTAAAGCTTTTCAACAACATTAAATAAAATATAATTTCTCCCAGGAAAGTACTAATTTATGTTACCAGGATAGACCGTCCTTCTTAAATTATAAAATAAAGAAGTCCAAGGTTATTTTTCAGCACAGTCGAGAAAGAAACAAAGGAAGAATAAAGTACGGAACTGAAACATTATTTTGTTTTACTATAACTCAAATAACTCCTACCTGAATAGCTACATCTGAAACTCTTTCATAAAAATTATTCAATAACAATGCAAAAAAACTTGTTTACAAAAGATTAGTGGCAAAATGTTCTTTCAAGTATTATCATCATTGAAAAACAAAAGCTTACTGGCAAGTCTTTATCGAGTTCATTTATCTGGACAGCAAAATTGTCTGGAAATACTCCTTCTTTACCATTAAGTTCACCTTTCCACCAGCCAGCTTCTCCAGTCTCCTAAAAAGCAAAATAGAATAATTAAGACAATAAAAGTTATCTTTTTTTTTTTTTAGATAAGGTGTTGCTCTGTTGGCCAGGCTGGAGTGCAGTGATGCAATCATGACTCACTGCAGCCTCAATCTCCTGGGCTCAAGTGATCCTCCCAAGTCAGCCTCCCAAGTGGCTGGGACCACAGGCATGCAACCACAAACTTCTGGGCTCAAATGATCCTCTTGATTTGGTCTCCCAAAGTGCTGGAATTACAGGCATGAGCCACTGTGCCCAGCTGCAACTAAACAGATGACACTGTCCTTCTAAAAGGAAATATTTCCCATGTACTACTTTTAGCAGTAGTTACAAAATTGGGTTTAATTTAAAAAAAGAAAAAATCTATTTTAAAATTCCATCTATAACATTAAAAGGTTCTCAGAGAAAAGAGGAGAAAGATAAAATAAGGCCGGGCATGGTGGCTCACACCTGTAATTGCAGCATTTTGGGAGGCTGAGGTGGGTGGAACACCTGAGGTCAGGAGTTTGAGACCAGCCTGACGAACAAGGTGAAACCCCATCTCTATTAAAAATACAAACATTAGCCAGGCATCGTGACAGGCACCTGTAGTCCCAGCTACTTGGGAGGCTGAGACAGGAGAATTGCTTGAACTCGGGAGGCGGAAGTTGCGGTGAGCTGCGATCACACCACTGCACTCCAGTCTGGGTGACAGAGTGAGACTCCGTCTCAAAAAAAAAAAAGATACAATGAAAGGAAGTGGAAAAGAGACGAAGGTGGAGAGGGAGAATATGAATTTCCAAACTGTATCTTTCTTAACATTCTTAACACTTTATATACTAAATATTAATCACATTATTCAGCTGCTTTAAAAACGAACGAGATTTGACCAGGCACAGTGGATCATGCTTTGTAATCCCAGCAACTTCAGAGGCTGATGTGGGAAGATCGCTTGATGCCAGGAGTTTGCAAGACCACCCTGGGCAACATAGCAAGACCCTGTTTCTACAAAAAAAATTTGGAAAAAAAAATTATTCAGGCACAATGGGATGCAACTGTAGTCCCAGTTACTTGAGAGGCTGAGGCAGGAGGATCACTTGTGCCCATGAGCTCAAGGCTGCAGTGAGCTATGATCACACCACTGCACACCAGCCTGGGCGACAAAGCAAGACCTTGTCTTTAAATTTTTTTCTTTTTAAATTAACAAGACTTTCTAAGTTTCTTCTAAATATTCACCACCCTTGCATGAAAAATTAGGTGTAATCAGTGCAAATTACATTAATATGAAAATTTACATACATTTACAAAATTCTTGCTAAATGATTTTATCTGCAGTTGCCACTAAAACAAAAAAGGTAACTATGTGAGATGATAGATATGTCAATTTGCTTCACTATAATAACCTTTTTACTACTATGTATCCTATAACATCATTATCCTTTAAGTATACACAATAAAACTTATTTTAAAAAACAATTATATACACTATGCCATCTTATAACAAAGTCAATGTAAAACAATGGGGCCAAGTGTGATAGCTCACACCTGTAATCTCAGCACTCTGGGAGGCCAAAGCGAAAGGAATGCTTGAGCTCAAGAGTTCGAGACCAGCCTGGTCTCCATCTCTACTTTAAAAAGGTGTGTGTGGGCAGGAGAATTTCAAAAATTATTCTACAGGGTTATAGCAAAAACCAAATATTTGTAGTTTTCCCATAATATAGTTAATATAGGATTCTGCCCACACAAAAGTACTACTGGGTTTTCTCTTTATTTTGCATTAGGATTTATTCCAAGTTATAAAATCACTTCAATTTTTTAAATGGTGACATCATTTTCCAGAATATAAAGAGTTTCAGAACCATTTCCATACTGACGGACATTTAGCTTGTTTCCCTATTTTTCTTCTTCTGTTTATATTACAAACAACAATCCAAACGGCAGATAGGAGAAAAAATAAAATGAAGTGGAAGAGAAGAAAGAATAAAAATCTGGGAAGTTGAGGTTAATTTTAAAAAAAAAGTAATTACTTAAAAAAAAAAAAAAAGCAAATACGATGGTTAACAATAATTCCCAATATATAAATTATAACAAATATAGTCAATAAAAGTTGGCTCAAAAAGAGAATGTTCTGGGCACTTATCACGTGCCAAGTTTTCAGGACTCAGAAACAAGACAAAGTCCCAGCTCTTCTAGATTCCAGGGTGAATATAAGAACATTCTAGGGTGAATGCATAACTTCTGAAAAATATTTCTATAAATAATTCACTGAAAAACAGAAATATCTTACCTTACTTATCAAATGGATTATCTCCCCCTCTTTAAAAGTAAGTTCATCTTCATTAGTACCTTCATAGGCAAATAATGTTCTACAATATTCTTTAGCTGAAATAAAGAATGTAAATAATGTGGCTCACACAAATGGATTCATTCAACAAATACTTATTTATTAAGCCTCTATCTTGTGTAAAGTATACTAAAAGTTATTAAAGATGAACTTAATAATCTATCTTTAAATTTTAAAATACTTATAGTCAATACCATATGTTAAGTAACAACTTCATTAATCATTCATTCAAATATTTACTAAGTGTTTGTGATGTTCCAGACACAGATTCAACTACAAGGAGATACATCCATCAACCAACAAAGTACATCAAAATCCTTGACCTCGTGGTGCTTACATCTAATAGAATTTGCTATTCTAATAAAGCAGTGTAACAAATGCTTCCAACAAGTCTCATGACACATTTGAGTATGTTTCTACTATTCCCAATATGAAAGTTTTATTCAAATACATACCTTTAATTTTACCTTCGCTATCTGTTTTTGTTATCTCCATACTCTGCGTTTTGGATCCCAGTGACGGCAGGATTAAGGGCTAGAATAGAAAAAAAAATGGCATTAACTATTTTAAGATAGAATAAAGATAATACTGTTAAAAAAAAGTTTCCATTTACAGTTGCCCAGCTTTCCCTAATGGTCCTTATAGCTAAGATAGAAATGTGACTGAAAAATCAGCAATGAAACAGGTAAAGGTCTCCAAAGTTCCTTAAATCATAGCTCAGAGCTAAGATTCCTTATCTAAAAGATAATAATCTCTGATGCCCATAGTATATTAACGAGATTTAATTTTAGAATCTCTAAATAAGAGGCTAGGCACCGGTGGTTCATGCCTGAATCCCAACACTTACGGAGGCCAAGGCAGGAGAACTGCTTGAAACCAGGAGTTCAAGGTTGTAAGTGAGTTATGATTATACCACTGCATTCTAGCCTGGATGACAAGGTGAGACCCTATCTTTACAAAATACAATAAATCAAATACAATAAATAAGAACAACAGCACTTGAAAAGTTAAATCCCTGGGCTAAACACTTTGTATAAATAGTGCATATAGGACTAACAGCCTCATAACTATCTGCATTAAGTGGGCACTATTTATACAATAATATAAATTTATATAGGTAATCTGTCCATAGTAAAAGGAATTTAGCCGCAGAGCCCAGGTTTTAACCCAGAACTAAACCTTAAACTGAAAGAGGAGAAAAAAAATTATTTATACTTCATTGCTGTCTGAATGTAAATGATTCAGGTACTCTTATGTTCCTCATAACTACAGTCTACTAGACATTTGTCCATTGTAATTTGTAAAGGACTAAGTCCTTTACCACCTTATACTAGTGTTTCCTTAAGTTCTCTACCCAGAAACAACAGTACATTTAACGTTAGATGTCAATAATTAAAAATCTGAACACACTGCTAACTTACCTACGTACCACTGTGTTTTCTGTTTATCTTCTAAGATACTTAACTTTAGTTTTCCCCAACTCTAACCACCATATTTTCCAATCTGGTGTACCTACAAACACAGCAAATGTGCTCCCTACTTTATCAATTCCTGGATCAGTGATCAAAGCAAGCCTGACAAGACCATCATATAGGGTAACCCTGAGACTACAGTCACTAATAACAACTCTTGAGTAGTGGACATTATCAAGGATGATTAAAAGATAATGTGATCATTAATCAATAAAGTTATTCAATATAATCACAAGCTTTAGAATTGGAAAGAGCACAAGATCATCTAGTCTAATTTCTATCACAATGCAAGAATTGCTTGTCCAACATTCCTAGCTGTTATATAGCTATAGAGCACCACCCCAAAAACCATGAGAATTCCAAACTTTACCTTTAAAACCAAGAATCAATTTGACCCCATAATCCTAATGCCAGATAGTCTCAGAGCTAGGAATGTGTAGGATAGAAAGTGGAAGTTCTCTTTTCTGAACCCAACTCTTCACTGTTACATAAGAAAATAGGTAGCAAGTTAGGAAAGGAAAAAAAAAGTTGAAAGCACCTATCTTAGGAGGAAACTTCATAGTATCTCAATAACCAAAACACAGTCTTTAAATGAGATGTAGCTACACGAATCAAATAAATACTGTAACACTTTAAATTCTTCAGAGTTAAAGAGATAGGACAGAAGGAACTGTGAAAAAATGCTCTACAGACTGTAGCTATTTTACCACCAAAATAACAGCTTAAGGTTTTATTTTAAACTCTCTTTTTAGTTCTTATAATTTATGGTTCATTTACTTTGTTTCATTTCACAATGCCAGCAAAATGCTAATGAAATAAAATTCTCCACACATTCAAAGAAGGTTAGTAAATTTAACAAATGTTGACAATCTAGAGGAAATTTAAGTAGTGCCAAAATATAAAGTAATTTAATACTTTCTAAATCCATTTTAAAACAGTCCATTTTAGGTCTAATTCAAATTAAATATATATTTATTATATACAAAACTAAATTTATATATGGTAGCTTTTAAAAGGCAAAAAAAACCTTTCTAATTTTTATTTACACTGTGATAACTAAAAACCCTAAAGCTTCTACTAAGTGTGTTAAATTTACCAAGAAATAAGCATTCTAATTTTATTAGATTCAACCATGAATATCAATCATTGTAAATATGGAGACAAAATTTCTCACAGTCTCCTCATTCATAACCAAATTATTAGTGATCTCAAAAAAAAAGAAATCGAACAGAGTTACAAACTGACTTTTACATTTTAAAAATGCTTAATGAGAGAATGAGTGGAGTTAATCTAACTTAAGTCCATCATTACCACCTTTTCTGGTTTTTTCTCTTCTGTTTCACTACTGGATGTTCTTGTCCGAAGTTTCACAGAGCCTTCTTTAAAAATGTCTCCAAATCCAATTCCTCGAATTTTCTTTGGCTGTGTAATTGATCCAGGTGCAGTTTCACTCCCACTTCCCGGAGAAGGTAAAGGTGAAGTAGGCCCACCCAAAACAGTTTCTGAAACAATAATTTGTTTTTGAAGAATGACACCTCGAATCACAAAACGTTTCCCATCCTGTCATAATGTCTACATTCTATATGCCTTCTAATAAAACACAGTAAAATTTAAAAAAACAAAAACAAAAAAAACCCAAATGATTCAGTACTGAAATATCCAGAAGAGCAAGATGCAATTCATGCAGTTTACACATACCTTTTTATTGTGCAAAATAATAATAATTTTAGGTAAATTTAATTAGTAAAATTAAGAAATCCTAATTAGGAAATCATGTCATACGAGGTCCTTAAAAACAGCATGTCAATGTATAGCTTTTGGCCAAAGATGATACAATGTGAGACAAACAATAAAGAGATAAGATTATTTTTTAAAGCTATATGATCCAATCCAATCAAAGTTAGCATGAGTTTCTGAATATAAAAACTGGGAATGTTTATTTTAAAAAGGTCAATAGTTCATAACCTGTTCTTTTAGTTCAGAGACTAGGTAACAGGTCTAATTTTAAAGCATTCAATGGAAACCATTACTATATAATAATAAAAAACTGTTAAGTTTAATATTATATGGGTAAGAACGTTTTTACATTCTTGCTCAGCAACAAGGGTTCTTATGTATAGGCTCAGTAAGTCCATGAACAACCCTATGGAAAACTGTGTGGTTATTTTTATGTACATTTTTCTGGGTAAAACAGGTACAGCTTTCATGAGATCCTCAAAGAGCCTTATAATCTAAGTAAGAAACAAAGTTCTAGAGTAAAAATCCAGAAACACTGAAGACTGGGGATATAGGGTAAGGAAAAATATGTGGTGACAGTTCACTGAACTGAGGTAGTCTGTTGAAAAATAGCAGAACAACAGGGACAATAAAAATAGTAGTTACCGTTTATTCAGAGCTAATTCTGTACCAGGCACTTGGCTAAGCACTGCATATGAATTATCTCATTTTTATAAGCCCACATGAGCTTCTTAACATTAAGCACTATTACTTCTCATTTTACAAATAAATAAACTTGGACAAAGGGATATTAATGACTTTCCCAGGGACCTACAGGTAGTAACAAAGTCAATTTTTGAAGTGAATTCTAGATGACCCCAAAACCACAGTCTTAAACAATTCAATATAATGGCTCAGACCACAAAGTCTCCAATCAAATGTGAGAATATCTTTCTGCATTGATCGAAATGACCATTTTACAGGTGGTTTGCCAAAACAAGTTATTAACTTAAAAAATATAATGCTAACAAGTATAGTCATCTACCCTAACCATTTTCAATATTATGCTAAGTCACATAGAAGACTGAAGTGGAGAAGATAGTTTCGTAACATATTTTTAAAATTCAACCTCATTGAGAGAATGTTTACAATCAATAAAATGAACCTGTTTTAAATACACATTTCAGTAATATTTGACAAATGTCGCACCATGTAAACACAGCAAGATACAGAACAATTCGTCACACAACACTCGCACACCATCATAGTCAATCCTTCCCCTAAGCCTCAAGAAACCTCTGAACTTCACTGTCACTATACATTTGCCCTTTTTCAAATAAATTATAATCATATAGTACATAAGCTTTTTACATCTACTTCTTTGGCTACACAGAATATATGAGATTCATCTATGCTGTTGCATGTATCCACGCTTCATTCCTTCTTATTGCTGATTAGTATCCCATTGTACAGATATGCTACTATGTTTCTACCATTAAGAATGTAGCTCCAGGTTTTTCACAGATGAGCTTTATAAAATTTAGAAAACTCCCTTCTATGCTACTATGTAGCATTTTCATCATTAAGAACTGAGTATGTAAATTCTCTTTCTGCATCTAGTGAAATGACCATATGGTTGTTCCCCTGTAAACTGTTAACACTGTGAATTATATAAACTTTTTAAACCAGCCTTGCATGGATGGAACAGACCCCATTAGTATCATGATGTACTAACCTTTACATATTTTGCTGAGTTTGACGTAACCTTTACAAATTTTGCTGAATTTGATGGAATACTTCAAAGATTTCTGTGTCTGTGTTCATGAGAGATAATAATATGTAGTTCCTTTTTTTCAAATTACTTCATGAGGGTTTGATATCAAGGTCACACAGACCTAAGAAATCTGAAAGAATCTGTGTAAGATCAAATGCTTGATAGCACCAGTGAAAATCATCTTGGCTAGAAATTTTCCTTATGTGAAGACTTTTTTATATTAAATACAATTTATTTCACATAGATTATTTAGAATTTCTATTTCTTCTATGCCTGCTCTGGTTAATTATGCTTTTACAAGGGTTTGCATATCTCATCTAAGTTGTCAAATTTATGAGCATATTTCCGTATTACACTTTTAATTGTCAGGTCTGTGATATCCCTTCACATCTGAAAATAGTAATTTTTGTTTTTCTCTTTTCTCTTTGATCGGTCTTGTTAGGGTATTATCAATTTTTTTTTTTTTTAAATCATTTCACAACACTCAACTTTTGAACTTGATTTTCTTGTCTGTTGGTCTGTTTTTTATTTCAGAACTGCTCTTATTTCCTTTCTTCTAATCATTTCAGGTTTAATTTGCTCTCCCTTTTCTTGTTTAAGGTATCTCTTCTATTATTCAAGCATTTAAAGCTATAAATTTCCCTACAGATGTTGCTTTACCTGCATTCCACAAATTCTGGTATGTTGTGTTTCACTTTCATTTACATCAAAAACTGTTCTAACGTCCCTTATAATTTCTTCTTTAATTCGTGGGTTATTTACAAGTGTTGTTCAAGTATCTGAGAATTTCCCAAATATCTTGGTGTTTCACAAATAATTCCACTGTGGTCACAAAACCTGTACCGTTCAATGCCAATCCTTTTAAATTTGATGAGACTTGTCTGATGCCCCAACATAGGGTCTATCTCATGCATATTCCAAGTAACCTTCAAAAGTGTACTTCAAAAAGTACTTTCAAAAGTACTTCAGAAAGTACTCTGTTGTTGAACTATTCTGTAAACGTCATTTGGGTCCACTTAATTAAGAATGTTATTCAGTTCAAGTCTTCTAAATATGAATTTTGCTCATTTTTTTGTTCATTAGTTCTATCAATTATTGAGAGATACATGTTTAAATCTTTTCATTCTTTTCATGGATTTATCTATTTCTTTCAGTTCTGGAAGTTTGTATCTCATGTACTTTGAAGTTCTATTGTTGAGTTATATATTTAGAATTGCTATTAATTTTTATGAATTAGCTCCATCACTATAAAATGTCCTTTTTATTCCGTGGTAATATTTTCTTTCCTGAAATATACTTTGATATTAATATAGTCATTCTAAATTTATTATGCTTTGCACAGAACATCTTTTTCTATCCTTCTTTTAACATGTCAGTGAATTTTTGTATCATCCAGGCTGACAATTTTGGTCTTTCAATTGAAGTTTTTGGACCATTTACATTTAACATAACCACTGATGTAGTTATGTTTAAATCCATTATCTTGCTATTTGTTTTCTTCTATTTACCCACTTGATATTTCTTCCTTTTTTCTCATTTCCAGTAGCATTTCTTAGTATTCCATTTTACTATTAACTTATTAGCTATACCTCTGCTACAGTCTGAATGTATGTGTCCCTCTAAAATTCATTATGTTAGAACCTAAGACTCAATATGGTAGTATTGGGAGGTGATTAGACCATGAGGCTCGAGCGAGTGAGATCACCCCTCTCCCTCTTCTGCCAGGGGAAGACACAGCATTCATCCCCTTTGGAGAACACAGAAACAAGGCACTATCTTCAAAGCAGAGACCAGGCAGGCCCCATCAGACACCGAACCTGCTAGTGCCTAGATGAGGGGACTTCTCAAACTCCAGAACTGTGAGAAAGAGTTTTTGTTTTTAACAAATTACCCAGTCTTGGGCATTATGTTACAGCAGCATGAACTAAGACAACTTCAATGTTTTGTTTTCTGAGGTGCTGCTCTAGGCTTTAAAACCTAATTGCCCCTCAGTACCCATTGGAGATTATCTTGTGATTTATACAGTTTCTGAAGATAATCTGCAGAATTTTTACCTCATTTATTTGATGTGGCTTTTCTCCTGTGGTCCCTTCTAAGGTTTTTGCTTTGTTGCTTGCATTCAGCACATGATTACGATCTGCCAAGCTTTGTTTATACTCTTGCATTTGTGGGTTTATAACTTGCATCAAATTTGGAAAATTTTTAGCATTATTCCTTCAAACATTTTTTCATCCACCCTCTCTTCTCCCCTTCTGAGACTCCAGCTACACATATTAGATCATTTAAAATTATCCCAGGCAGGTGCAGTGGCTCACGCCTCTAATCCCAGCACTTTGGGAGGCTGAGACAAGTGGATCACTTGAGGTCAGGAGTTAGAGACCAACTTGGCCAACATAGTGAAACCCCATCTCTACCAAAAAATAGAAAAATTAGTCAGGCGTGGCAGCACACACCTGTAGTCCCAGCTGCTCGGGAGGCTGAGGTGGGAGAATCACTTGAACCCAGGAGGCGGAGGTTGCAGTGAGTGGAGATCACTCCAGTAGAAACTGCACCACTGCACTCCAGCCTTGGCAACAGAGTGAGGCTCTGTCTCAAAAATAAAAATATCCCAAGTTGCTACAGTTTTTGAAGTTTTAGTCTTTTTGCTCTTTCCACTTCATTTTGCATATATTCTATTGTCACATTTTCAAATTCAATGATCTTTTCCTCTACATTGTCTAGTCTTCTGTTAAAATTTCACAGGAAGAAATTCACTTCAGATGTGTTTTTCATCTCTAGTAGTTCCATTTTGTCCTTTTAAATCCCATCTCTGGTGGTTCCACTTAGCTCTTTTTATGTCTTCTACTCACTACTCATTATATTAACATTTTCCATTACAATCTTGAGCATATTAGGCATTTCTATTATAGTTATTTTAATATCTACTAATTCCATCATTTCTGGGTCTCTTTCTACCAACTAGTTTTTCCTCCAGATTATGGGTCACATGTTCCTGCCTTTTGGTTTTTTTCTTTTTCTTTTTTCTTTCTTTTTTTCTTTTTTTGAGATGGAGTCTCATTCTGTCATCCAGGCTGGAGTGCAATGGCACGATCTCGGCTCACTGCAACTTCCACCTCCTGGGTTCAAGCAAGTCTCTTGCCTCAGCCTCCCGGGTAGCTGGGATTACAGATGCCCGCCACCACAGCTGGCTAATTTTTTGTATTTTTAGTAGAGATAGGGTTTCACCATTTTGGCCACACTGATCTTGAACTCCTGACCTCAGGTGATCTGCCCGCCTCGGCCTCCCAAAGCGCTGGGATTACAGGCATGAGATGTTGTTGAATGCTAAATTTTATAGTAATCATTTACAACAGTAATTTCCAATCAGGGTGGATTCTGCCTCCCAAGAGACGTGAGGCAATAACTGGAGACATGTTTGGTTATTACAATGGGGGAGTGTTACTGACATCTAGTGAGTAGAAATCAGGAATGCTTCTTAACATCCTGTATGTACCAGAGAGCCCCTGAAAATAAATAAGTTATCCAGCCCAAAACATCATCAGTGACAAGGTTGAGAAGTTCTACTTTAAAGACTGCTGGCAAATTTTTAATTTTTTTTTTCTGGCAAACAGGTAAGTTATTTGCACATTAGTGTGAAGCTTTTTTAGGGTAGCATTAGAGCAACCTCCATTCTAAGGCTAATTTAGCCCCACTTCACCTCTCTACTGAATTGCCCACGTAGTCAATAAAATCTCTGAAATCTAGAGAGAAAGAACTCAATTCTTGGCCTTGTATAAGCATACCAGAAATTGCTCATACTAACCCCTAGTAATTGCTCTTTATTCACAAGTTGCTCATGTTCAGTCTCTGGGGTTTCACTGTATGCATTCACAGATTGGTGCTCAGCTAAACCCTCAAATCAACACCCAAGAACAGTTCTGGTGCTCTCTCTACATACAGCTCTCACTTCAGGTGTTCAGCAATACAAAATTCTAACTGCCTTTGTTTCCCTGAATTTTGATCAATCCTCAACAAAACCATAGCCTTCTGCTGTGGTTAGGTCCCCTTTCCTCGTAATGCAGTTCAGAAATCAGCTCCTGGCAGAAACCTAGGAAAATGGTAGAGCTCTCCTTCCCCCTTGTTTTTTCTCCTTTTCTCAGGAATACCAGTCCTGTGCAGTCTACTTTTTAGAAAAATTTGCTTCCTATATTTTCTCCAATTCTCGATCTTGTACGGTGGAAAAGTGAATTCCACACTGTCTTGCTCCCGCACTGCCAGAAGTGTATTCTATATAGTTTAATATATACCTCCAATAACCAGCCTGTTGGACAAAGCAATATTCTGGTACAGATTAGCACATGAGGTGCATATCTAAAAGGCATTCTTAAAATGAAACTATCCATGGTATTAATAAATCATATATTGATAGAGACAACTTTAGGGGATTATTCTAAGGTACAATTTCCAGAGTTTATTTGATTAAGGCCATAAAACAAACAAAACAAAAAAAAAGGCAGGGAAGGGGGTTTGGATTTAGTGACTGTAACCTTTATTAGAGTTATTAAAATATATATCATTAAAATAGATGGCTAGATATCAAAAATATCCAGTTCTAATGGATAGGCTATTTTTGGCTAAATGAAAAACACCAAATTTTACTACCACGTTGGCTATTAAATCAATGGTTGCAAGGCAGCATGATGTAGTGGTAAAGTATATGAACTCTAGGGTCACATCTTCTCGATTCATATCTTGCCCCTTCCATTATATTTGCCCAATCTCTTCACCTGTAAAATGGGGAACTTCACAGGATTGCTATGAGAAGTAAACTAATGTATTCCTGTAAAGTTATTTAAACAGTGCCCAGCTCAGTGTCTATCATTTTTTAAAAGTTTAAAAGATGTATCACTGTGAACCATAAGTAAGTGAGAGCATTGATCACAAAGAAGCAGCAAAATATAAAAGGGAAAACAGCCACTGGAAAGAAAGAGGATAAGGAGAAAGGAAAAAGGAGGAGGAAAAAGGGCGTGCAGGAGGTGCCATAATGAGACAAAACAATAACCTTATCTATATGGTACTTGTAACATTTTAATACCCATATACTTTACCCATCCGATTGTCCTTGAATTGCTATGTTTGAAGAAAAACATCTGCATTTTATGTGTATTGCTATCAGTCATAAAACAAACAGCACATCTGTCTATTGAGCCTAAACCCTCCCTCCTCCTTCCTCATTAAATCTCTATAGCAGAAGCTACTTGATGGCTTGTATCTTCATATAAAGTGACTTAAAAGAATTGCAAAATCCAATTACTTGTTTGGAGAAAAACAAAAACAAGAAACCACATGTGAACTGAAATGAAAGCTAAAAAAAAAAAAAATAGAAACTTGATGAAAATGAAAAGCATTTAAAAGAATCAATCCAAGTTTACCATTAAAGTCATCATTCACCATTATTCTCAAGGATTTTGCAAGTCGATCATGCAGGTGTGGGTGTGGGTGTTTTAACTGGACTTAAAATCAATCAATATTGCATAGTTCCTAAAAAGTACACATAGAAAGAATGTCTGGCTGTTAACAATAACTCAGAAAGATCCATAACGTACTACCAGTCAGGGCATCAAAACTCCAGAACAAGTTTCCTTGCAAAGTTGCTCACCAGGAGGAGTATAAGGTGAATACTAATACATGAGTACAGACCTCAAGGTAAACTGTGTAACACCTTGATTCCTAGTGACTAGGCTGCAGACCAACAAATTTCTACCTACTATCTTTGGCACACGAAGTATACAACCATTTCCCCAGGATCCTGTGTCCCATTAGAAACGAGCACTTTCTTCTACTCCAGAACCTGAATAATCAAATAAAACTTCAGCTGACTCCTCCTAACAGAACAAATTTTTTTCTACGTGTAAGAGACTAGAACTCTTGAAGAACAATCCATCAGGGTTTCTTAAATGTTTTGTGTGATGCATCCATCTAGTTGCCCAGTAAAGCCTAGAGGGATAAATGGCACAAACATTTAAGAATCCCTGCTGGAACCCCTTCATCTCCTCAAAATTCTGGCCTCACCACTTAGCAACTTATTCATAACATTACTCCTTTTCTATAGAAGACATCAAAAGTCAGAAATATCTTCCTCGGCTTCCTACCATTAAGCTTACTAACTCTGATCTATCTCCAATAAATTGAGACTAATCATAATAGCCATAATGTGAAACCCATTTCCTCCACTTTCTGGATAAATCCTATTGTGCTGTAACTACACTTCTTCTGAGTTTCCATCTTCAACTGTTCCCCTTCTACTTGTCAGCCATTAGGATATCAAGATGATCAACACTTTTCCTTTTTAAGAAAAAGAACAAAAACATTCTTGAATATATGTTGCCATCAACTGCTGCAACTGCCTTATACTTACTCTCTCTACTGCCTAACCTCCTTTCTTCTTCAATTCGGCTTCTGCCCTAATTATCTCACAACTGCTGTTGTTTAGGTCCTTCATGATCTCTTTTACTTCACCTCCCAAGTAGTATCTGACACTACTGGCCCTGCCTCCCTGAATAACTCTCCTCCCTTGACTGACTACCACACATTCATAGGTTTCTTTCTGGCTCTCTCCTTCTGTGCTTTCTAGGTCTTCTTTTCAGTTAATCTTCCTCAGTCCATGTCTTAAATGTTATTACACAGGATTCCATCCCAGGGTCTTTAGTTTTTTTTCACTCTGTATATTCTCTCTAGGTCATCTAATCTAAACCCATCTTTTTTTTTTTTTAATCATATTTTATTTTTTTGAGACGGAGTCTCACTCTGTCACCCAGGCTGGAGCGCAATGACACAAACTCGGCTCACTGCAACCTCCACCTCCCAGGTTCAAGCAATTCTCCTGCCTCAGCCTCCCAAGTAGCTGTGATTACAAGTGCACGCCACCACACCTAGCTAATTCTTTTGTATTTTTTAGTAGAGACAGGGTTTCACCATGTGGGGCAGGCTGGTCTCGAACTCCTGACCTCGTGATCCACCCACCTCGGTCTCCCAAAGGGCTGGGACTGTAGGCGTGAGCCACCATGCCTGGCCTACCCATTTCTTACACCACCTAGAGTACTATCAAGTCCCAGTTTTGCATAGACACTGGAATTTTTCTAAGGATTCAGATCAATAGACAACTGACTACCAAATATCTTTCATTTGGATGCTCTCACGTCCCTACAAGCCTCAAATTTAACATCTCCAAAAGTGAATAGCCAACATGGTAGTAAAAGTTGGTAATTTTCAATGATTCAAAAATAATTAACCTACCAATTAGGACTGCCTATTTTCAATAATTAGGCATCTATTTTAATGATACATCATCATCTCCCAATAACTTATCTCTGAAAATGACATCTCCACCTTACAAAGCCAAAAACTTGGTAGCAGTTGGCTCCTCTTTTTTGGTCATCCCCTAAATAACATTATCACTAGGTCCTGTTCTTCGTGCTATCACTTATATAACTCCTATTCTACACAAGTCTCTCCATCCCCATAGCACTGCTCTAGTTTAGGCTAATTCTACCTCATTATCAAAACATTCTCAACTGGTGTTAGCAGACCAGTCTCTTCTCCAGTCTACTCTCCACATTGCAATTCCCCCTCCATACTGCAACCAATTTATCTGAAAAACAATCTCATCATTTCACTCTATGGCTTCTCTGTGATTTGATTAACATTTTTGTAACGTTTTCTTACACCTGACCCAATAACTTCTCCAGGCTCAATATTCACCACATCTAATTATATACTCTATAATGC
Organism: Papio anubis; assembly: GCF_008728515.1. Lineage (NCBI taxonomy): Eukaryota > Metazoa > Chordata > Mammalia > Primates > Cercopithecidae > Papio > Papio anubis. The sequence goes on along the minus strand of NC_044981.1, from coordinate 45,877,474 downwards.
CTCTGAATTAAATCTCTTTCAGGATCTTGCGAATGCTATGATTTTCTTCACCCTCTGCCACAAACTTGCTTAGAAATTTCCTAGCCATTGTGGGATCTCAATCTATGACTTCTTCTAGGGTGCATTCCTTCACAGCCTGCCAAGTCTGGACTAGCCTTCTTATATACATTTATTGCACCCTTTCCTGTAACAAATATTTCTCCTGCTAAATTACAATCACTTTTTAAAACCATCTTTTCTTTCCCAGTGGAACAAAACCTTCAAACATGAGGGGAAATAACGCCTATGTTGCTGATCACCGTACTCCCAGGACCTCGTACAATATACTTAACAAAAGGCACTCAATAAATTGAATGAATAAATATATGAATACTGAATTAACTAGACAGTTGTATTTATATTTAGAATCTCCCTTTACCAGATTTGACTTTTAAATTTTAGATTTTGCAATACACTGCCTTCATAAGAAATGCTAGTATACCCATATATTACTACCCATAACACTCAAAGAGCTGAGAGTACATGAAAAGATAGTTCTACAAGCATACCTAAAAGAAAATTAGGTGAAGATGGCAGCAAACAAATGGACTACAATAGTGAAAAACCACCAAATTTCCATAATCTCACATGTTAAATAGCACAGTAAAGCTTAAAACAAAAACAAAACAAAACAAAACAAAAAACTGGGAAATCATAAAAACCAAACTCTAATGATGATTTTACCACTCAGTAAATAATCTCAGGAGTTTCCATTTCTTGACCCTTAAAATGGGAGTGACATTAATCCTCTTAAGAGGATTTATTCTACTCTAAAGACATATGCATGCATATGTTTATAGCAGCACTATTTACAATAGCAAAGTCATGGAACCAACCCAAATGCTCATCAATAATAGGCTGGATAAAGAAAATGTGGTACATACACACTGTGGAATACTATTCAGCCATAAAAAGGAATGAGATCATATCCTCCACAGGAACACGGATGAAGCTGGAAGCCATCATTCTCAGCAAACTAACACAGAAACAGAAAACGAAACACTGCATGTTTTCACTCATAAGTGGGAGTGGAACAATGAGAATACATAGACACAGGGAGGGAAACACACACCAGACCTGTTGAGGGGTGAGGAGCTGGGGAAGGGAACTCAGAGGACGGGTCGATAGGTGCAGCAAACCACCATGGCACACTTATACCTATGTAACAAATCTGCATGTCCTGCATATATATCCCAGAACTTAAAGCAAAAAAAAAGGGAAGAGGATTTCACTTGACAAAAGTGTTTGAAAAGTTCTATATATACCACAAAATACTAGTCTTTGTTTCACTGAGTGTCAACATATCAGACACCATTATAGACAATGAGTAAACAAATATAAATAAAAACATATATGTTCTAATGAGCAGGTAGACAGACAATAAGCTCAATAAGCAATAGCAACAAATTCTTCTTTGAAACATTAAAAAAAAGAGAGAAAGAGAATTAAAAAGTAGAGCTGTTTTATACAGAGCTGTCAGTAAGGGCCTCAATGATAAGGTGATTTCTTAGAGAATCCTGAATCAGACAAGTAGCCATCAGGACATCTTGAAGAAGAGCATTCCACACAAAGGTATACAACAAGCACAAAGGCTGTGAGAGAGGAATGTTCCTAACATCCTTAAGAAACCTAAGGTGACCAACGTAAACAAAGGGGAAAGTTAAATAAGAGATGAGGTAAGAAAGGTGGAGGGAGGGATATGGGGATGCCAGATCATAGAGGGATTTGTAGCCATTTTAAAAGATGTTGGCTTTTAGTCTAAGTGAAATGTAAAGCAACTGGAGGGTGATCACTACTGGCTACCAGACTATTCAGTAAGTAGGTAATGGCATATAGGCTATGGTAATTATACAGCAAAAGATAACTTATACCAGGATAGCGGCAGTGAAGGTGGTAAAAAGAAAATAGATTCTAAACATTTTTTTGACAAAATCTGTTAATGAATCATGGTAGGGTGCAAGGTTAAAAAGAAGAGTACAAGAGAAAACTAAGAATTTTGGCCTGAGTAAAAAAACGATGAACTTGTCCTTAACTCAGATGGGGAAGATTACATGGAGCAGAAAAAAAAAGGCAGAGGATAAATTTTGGGCAACTTAGGTTTAAGATGCCTATTAGACATCGAAATGGAGACTCTGAAAGAGGTTTAATGTGGAAGATTTTTAGAAAAGGGTGGAAAAGACAAGTATATATAGTCATTGACTTCATAAAATAAGGGGAAAATTTGAAAACACATTCCTATTTGGCAAATAAATGGAATCTGCATGTTGACAAAAAGACACTCTAAGAAGGGTTAAGTATATTTGACAAAATTAAAAAGGAGACATTACAAAACCAAAACATAACACTTTCCTGGAGAAGCAATGCTTTCCCTGAGACTGAATACGAAAAGGACCTTTATATAGAAACCACTCAGTAACAGAATAGATGATTAATTCACCACATTCCTACAGAAAACATAATGGTGGCATTCTTAACCTTTTATCTTACAGTTCTTCAATGAAAACTGAGGATCTAAAAATAAATTATCTGTGAAGACTTAATATTGTCTATATATTATTTAGAGTCAGAACTATCTGCTTAGCAGTAACAGTTTAATTGGTCAAACCAAGAACATTATCCCATTACCACATAGAAGAGAAAGGAGGAAAAGGGGAAGGGGAGGGAGGAGGAAGAGAACCCTATTAAATTTAAAAGACTGTGAGGAGAAACTATGTGATATAATCAAATATAGTGGATATGACATTCCAATACTGAAAGCAAAAAAATAACACTTATAATGTACATTCTACTATAATTTTTCTAACAGCTACGATGAACATAATTATTTTACTGACTGAAAAGACTATCAAAATACCAATTATGGACAGAGGCTGTTACACTTTGTTAGGACACAGGAAAATTTTAAGTAGTTACTCCTTATATAATGCTCACTTCCTGGCATTCACAACAATATGCAGAAACTTGCCTAAAATTTAGAGTTGGGGAAGGAAAAAAAAAATTATAGTGTACTTCAACCACGGACTTTCCACCCCATAATCACAAAGCTCCACATTTAGAATGAAGTTATTGTAAAAGGGTTAAACAAAGAAGGAAGGATATTTCTAACAGACAAAATTTGCACAGTTACTAAAATCCAAATCAAGCTGAACAGCATAAGAAAATGTTCAAAGTATTTTATAATTATAAAAGTAATGAACTAAACTCAAATATAAATTAGATCTCTTGTTCTGGTGGTCCTATACAAACTTTAAATTGGAAATATTTTAAGGGCTCAGTTTTATATGGCATCACAAAGATCATTTCACTCATATGCTTTAATTTACACCGAATTTTAATTTACACCAAATTTTAATATTAAAAGTAGATATCAAAAGATCCAATACCTGTGAACCCTAAAGAAATACTAATGTGCATCAGAAGTAACTCAGGAGACAGTTTGCTAACTGATGAATGCCCCATTAAATTAAAGCCAGGTGTTTTTGGTACTTATGTATGTTCTCTAATGGTTTTTACACGCCCTTAAACATAAGTTTTGACTTCAGAATTATTGAGTACTCTCAAATAAATGTAATATAAAATAGTGAAAGTACATCTAGTTAGTATGATTCCTTCTCCACTGATTCCTACCTCAATGATTTTTCTCTTTCAATACAATCAGCATCTGCACTAAAGAAAACTGAAACTATTAAAACAACTAAAACTAAACAACTAGAACTATTTTCATTAATATTTTCATTTAATTCATTAAAGAGCCTTAGAAAAATTTAGAATCTTTACAAGTTTATTGCTAAGTTAAAGAGAAAAGAACTAGCAGAAGAACACTTAAAAATGAGAGGCAACTGGGCATCCCAAGTCATATTAAGTAGCCATTGACCTCAGGCTTTTTTCATTACTTTGTAGCATGTATAGTATGTAGCACTTACAGAGAGCTGCAAACTAATATAAATTTGAACTCCTTTTTAAGGCTAATGAGCTTTAAAGAAAAGGATTCTTTAAAGGCGATCTGCAATGAATATATGGTAGAGCATAATATTGTACACAAATGTTTGGTGCCCCTCCTTGTAAGAAAATTACATATCCCCACCCTGCTGCACTAACGCATGCATGACCATAACTGCCAAATACAATGTTAGTGGAAATGACATGTCAATTTTGGACAGAAGCTTTAAAAGCCATCCTCCTTTTTCTCTGCCTCTTCAAGGATTAAAGAGTTGCCGATTATATTTTCTAATGTTTCCTGTGACATTTCTGAGATGAAAATTTGCATATTAAGCAAAATGAAGTGGCAAACAAATTTCTAAATATTACATTTAGAAATATCTTCCTCCAACATTTTTGATAGCTACCTGAAGTAACTCAAGTCATTTTATTCTATAAGTATACTTACTTCACATTTGTCCTCCCCTAGAGATGTGACCCTTGCACCTCTGGACTACAGAAGGATTACATACGCTCAGAAAATCAGAACTGAATACATACAAAGGTTAAGAAATGTTCACTTGTTAAAATAGCTTCTACTTCTTCCTTTGGTCACATGTTTATTCTAAAAATAACAGCAGAGTTCAAACTATTCATCAAACCAATTTTTTAAATGTGATACAAAGTTTTATTTGTTCGTTTCTTGCATTTGAAGGACTCTTTGATGACATACTGGGCCTGAGATTCTTTGCCATAGTCCTTAACTACTACGCAACCACAACCAACTTCTTTATAGGGTTTTCCCTCTCTGTCAATTTTACAGAGAGGCCTACACATTCCCCTAGTTGCTTGTTGTCATCAACCTTAATTAGGTTGATTTGATGTTCAGCACAAAGGGCCTCCACCAACTTGACATACAAAGGTTCATCACAGCTGGATGCAAGCACACAAATATGAGCTTGCCACTTGTCTAAGGCTTGGCCAGCTTCACAAATTCCACTGCTAGGCTATTGTGCATAAGGGTGGTCTTTGGAATCTCCTGTAAAGCAGTAGCAGTATTAACACCCATTACATCTTCAGCAACAATGCCCTCTTCTACCACAGCAGTGGGTTCACGTGAAGCCGAATCTTCAAAACAACCAAGTCTTTGCTTAAGTAAGACCTGTTGGTGGAAGGCAAAGAGCCATCAAACTAATTTATGTCTTCACTTTATAACTTAAAAATTATTACTATAACTAACTGAAAACTCTGACCTGAAAATCTGTTATATACCAGCAATTTCTCCTCACAATCTCACTATTCCTAGTTCTCATTACTAGATCTGTTATATACTGTCTACTTTGTAGAACAATTACTGGTATTTTATGACTATGTAAAGTAACATTTTTTCCTGTCACTTTCTAAAATTCAAGAGGTTTCTTCTACATCAATCTTTTAGAAACTAAATTCATGTTGGTTTTTCTATACTCACAATTTATTGATAAACCATGAATTATAATATTGCTTTCTAAGCATTCATCCTTTCAAGCCTAATTAATGTTAGATGGCTTTTATACTAAAAAGCAAATGAACACAGGCAATATAATTGTAGCTTGCGATGTGTAGATAACTAAAACTTGAAAGAAAAATTAAATTTCCTTAGAAGTAAAGCAAACTCAGCCAGGCGCAGGGGCTCATGCCTGTAATCCTAGCACTTTGGGAGGCCGAGGTGGGCGGATCACGAGGTCAGGAGATCGAGACCTTCCTGGCTAACATGGGTGAAACCCCATCTCTACTAAAAATACAAAAAAAAGAAAAAAAGTTAGTCGGGCATGGTGGCGGGCACCTGTAGTCCCAGCTACTCGGGAGGCTGAGGCAGGAGAATGGCGTGAACCCGGAAGGCAGATCTTGCAATGAGCTGAGATTGTGCCACTGCACTCCAGTCTGGGCGACAGAGCGAGACTCCGTCTCAAAAACATACATACATACATACATACATACATAAATAGAAGTAAAGCAAACTCAATTACTCATTTCATATATTTCTATGGTCAATGGGCTTAGAAATAAAATCATTAGAGATGAAAATATACCTTCTGGTATTAAATTGGAATTAGAGGTACCAGTAAAGATGGATAAACAGATTAATGATCAAGACATATGGGTAGAGGTATGGGATTGTATGTGCATATAAGCATTTTCCAGCTTAATCTGCTAAGAAGGCTCAGAAGCATTACCCCAGTAGCAATGACCACACGTCGAAACACTATTCCTCTCTTAAAAAAAAAAAAAACAAAAAGTTTGCCTTGATAAGTAGCTGATTCCATGACTAGGATAGGGAAGGTTCAAAACGAGCTTGGAGTATCTTACATCACAGAGTAAGGAAGTTCACAGAAAATGATGGAGACATGTCAAAATGATATAATATTACAAACTAATCTATAATGACAAATCAGATCTACGATTGGCTAGGACTGAGGGCAGAAAAAGAAATGGACTGCAAAAAGCATGAGCAATATTTTGGGGGTGATGGAAATGTTCTGTACATGTTTTCATGGATTTGTACATCTGTCAAACTCATCAGATTGTATATTTTAAAGGGACCATTCCTTTTGAAACTATTCCAAACAACAGAAAAAGAAGGACTCCTCCGTAACTCATTATATGATGCCAACATCATCCTGATACCAAAACTTGGCACGGACACAATAAAAAAAAGAAAATTTCAGGCCAATATCCCTGATGAACATCGATGCGAAAATCCTCAATAAACATACTGGCAAACCGAATCCAGCAGCACATTAAACAGCTTATCCACCACGATCAAGTCGGCTTCATCCCTGGGATGCAAGGCTGGTTCAACATATGCAAATCAACAAACATAATCCATCACCTAAACAGAATCAATGACAAAAACCACATAATTATCTCAATATACGCAGAAAAGGCCTTCGATAAAATTCAACACTGCTTCATGCTAAAAAACTCAACAAATTAAGTATTGATGGAACATATCTCAAAATAATAAGAGCTATTTATGATAAAGCCACAGCCAACATCATACTGAATAGCAAAAGCTGGAAACATTCCCTTTGAAAACCAGCACAAGACAAGGATGCCCTCTCTCACCACTCTATTCAACATAGTGTTGGAAGTTCTGACCAGGGTTATCAGGCAAAAGAAAGGATATTCAAATACGAAGAGAGGAAGTAAAATTATCTTTGTTTGTAGATGACATGATTGTATATTTAGGAAATGCCATCATTTAGCCTAAAATCTCCTTAAACTGATAAGCAACTTCAGGAAAGTCTCAGGATACAAAATCAATGAGCAAAAATCACAAGCATTCCTATACACCAATAAAAGACAAATAGAGAGCCAAATTATGAGTAAACTCCCATTCACAATGGCTGCAAAGGGAGTAAAACACCTAGGAATACAACTTACAAGGGATGTGAAGGACCTCTTCAAGGAGAACTACAAACCACTGCTCAAGGAAATAAGAGAGGACACAAACAAATGGAAAAACATTCCATGCTAATGGATAGGAATATTCAATATCATGAAAATGGCCACACTGCCCAAAGTAATTTATAGATCTGATGCTATTCCCATCAACCTAACATCGACTTTCTTCACAGAATTACACAAAAACTACTTTAAATTTTACATGGAACCAAAAAAGAGCCCACATAGCTACGACAATCCTAAGCAAAAAGAACAAAGCTGGAGGCATCATGCTAACTGACTTCAAACTATACTACAAGACTATAGGAACCAAAAACAGCATGGTCTGGTACCAAAACAGATATACAGATCAACAGAACAGGACAGAGGCCTCAGAAATAATACCACATATCTACAACCACCTGATCTTTGACAAACCTGACAAAAACAGGCAATGGGGAAAGGATTCCCTATTTAATAAATGTTGTTGGAAAAACTGGTTAGATGTATACAGAAAACTGAAACTGGATGCCTTCCTTACACCTTATACAAAAATTAACTCAAGATGGATTAAAGATCTAAACATAAGACCTAAAGCCATAAAAACTCTAGAAAAAAACATAGGCAATACCAGGACACATAGGAATGGGCAAAGACTTCATGTCTAAAACACCACAAGCAATGGTAACAAAAGCCAAAATTGACAAATGAGATCTAATTAAACTAAAGAGCTTCTGCACAGCAAAAGTAACTATCATCAGAGTGAACACGCAACCTACAGAATGGGAGAAAATTTCTGCAATCTATTCATCTAACAAAGAGCTAACCTCCAGAATCTACAAAGAACTTAAAACATATTTACAAGAAAAAACCCCATCAAAAGGTGGGCAAAGGATATGAACAGACGCTTTTCAAAAGAAGACATTTATGCAGCCAAAAAACATAGAAAAAAAGCTCATCATCACTGGTTATCAGAGAAAGGCAAATCAAAACCACAATGAGATACCATCTCATGCCAGTTAGAATAGCAATCATTAAAAAGTCAGGAAACAACAGATGCTGGAGAGGATGTGAAGAAATGGGAACGCCTATACAATGTTTGTGGGAGTGTAAATTAGTTCAACCATTGTGGAAGACAGTGTGGCGATTCCTCAAGGATCTAGAACTAGAAATACCATTTGACCCAGAAATCCCATTACTGGGTATACACCCAAAGGATTATAAATAATTCTACTATAAAGACACATGCACACGTTTATTGCAGCACTTATTTACGATAGCAAAGACTTGGAACCAACCCAAATGCCCATCAATGTTAGACTGGATAAAGAAAATGTGGCACATATACACACAGAATACTATGCAGCCATAAAAAAGAATGAGTTCAGCTGGGCGCAGTGGCTCAGCCTGTAATCTCAGCACTTTGGGGGGCCAAGGCGGGCGGATCACCTGAGGTTGGGAGTTCAATACCAACCTGACCAACAGGGAGAAACCTCGTCTCTACTAAAAATACAAAACATTAGCCGGGCGTGGTGGCATATGCCTGTAACCCCAGCTGCTTGGGAGGCTGAGGCATCAGCCTTGAACCCGGGAGGCGGAGGTTGTGGTGAGCCGAGACTGCATCACTGCACTCCAGCCTGAGCAACAAGAGTAAAACTTCGTCTCAAAAAAAAAAAGAAGAATGAGTTCATGTCCTTTGTAGGGTCATGAATGAAGCTGGAAATCATCATTCTCAGGAACAGAAAAACACCACATGTTCTCACTCATAAATGGGAGCTGAACAATAAGAACATAGGGGCACAGGGAGGGGAACATCACACACCAGGGCCTGTCGGAGGGTGGGAGGCAAGGGGAGGGATAGCATTAGGAGAAATACCTAATGTAGATGACGGGTTGATAGGTGCAAACCACCATGGCACGTGTATGCCTATGTAATAAACCTGCACGTTCAGTACATGTATCCCAGAACTTAAAGTATAACAAAAAAAAAAAAGGAAAAAAAATTGCATTCTCTTACCACTGAGCACACTGAGTTTATAAACCCATTTGCTATACCAACTTTGTTTTCCTACTTAATTTCAAAATTTTTACTCTTCCATACGTAAGACAATGAAGGTACTCATAAAAGAAAGAAAAAAAAACTGACAGCTCACAACAATCTATGATGCTGCAAACATCTTTATGCTTAGAAACTACCTGTCAATTCATGAAACAGCCCTTTCATGTTAAAAAAAAAAAATTATTCCTGTTTTGTCAACAAAAAAAATACAGTTAAGCAAAGATAACCAAGACATAGTTTCTGCCATCATGGAAGACTAACACACTTAATATGATCTTGTAACTAAAGACAGATTAAAACATAAAATATAGCACTGGGACACAATGAAAAGTATTCAGTACATAAGCAGTCTGAGCAATCTTACAAATTCACCTCATTATTTTTAATATTTAGTTTTCATATATTTGCATTAAGCCAGTTCTAAAAACAAAAACCAATGATACTGGCAACCTTAAGGTTATGGTCTACTCCTAGTATCTACAAATCTATCTAATCATAAAATTGTCAAATAATATTACCTAACCCAAATCCCTGAAAATTCTCACTACATATACATTTCCATCAAGAAAAACATATTCTTATCCCCACATTTCCACTTGTAAATTCGAGACCTCTTTTAGAAAACAAAACAAAACTCTCCTAATTCCTACAGCAATTCTTAAAAGTAACAAAATTTAAATCCAGCTTTGGGGTAAAATTTTGTCAATCATACTCTTAAATGGTAAGCAAATTAAGAAGAATTTGTGTGTGAGTCTCTAAATAACTAACATCACAAAATAACTAAATGACATTTGGCTGCCCAGAATAAACAAAATCTATTATGTAAATATAGAAAATAACAAAAGTAAGGTTGTTTCTTATTTCTAAAATTTCTAAGTATTCAACAGTCCATTTGCAAACTTGGCAGCCTAAAAATGCATATGAATATATCTTTACTAGGAAGAAATCAGATAACCTAAGGTGAATCATTTTAAACTCAGGGTACTAAAGATTTACTTAAGGTTAAAGCAGAAATCGGAGAAAGAAAAATATTAAATTATTGAACCAGATATTTAATTCAGTTTAGGTCCCCATCATAATTTGCTTTTATAAAGTAGACTAATTGAAGCTGACTGAAAGTTCAAAAGAAAGAATAGAGTTTCAAAAAATACAAAATAAAACACCAGATGATATAGAAAATTTATTTAAATCAATTAAAAATTTTAAAAAATAGTCTACCTGAATCGTCCTGAGCTTCACGAGTTTCACCATCATCTGTTACCTCTAGTTCTTTCACAAAATTTGAGGGAAACAATCCCAACTTGTTGTTCAGGGTTCCACTCCACCAGCCTTCTTCTACCTGAAAAAGTTCACAATTCAAAAGTAAAAACAACTTCTGTTAAGTGAAAATCATCATCCTATGGGAAAATTAAGCTGCAAAAACAAATGGCCACAAAACCAGCACTGTGAAATCAGCACTTTAAAATTTAAAACACAATGAAGAAAATATATTTTAAGTGGATTAAATTTTAGTGGATTATTCATATATGGGATTAATCATATATCAACTGCAATCTGCAACATTTACAATGAGAACTTGTAATCAATCGCAATCCATGAAGCACTTTTCATGAAAATATGAAATAACCATATATCCTGTATTAACAGCCAGAAGTACATAGCTTCTGGAATGTCACATTTGTAAACACTACTCAGCCTTGATTTGTATATTATTTAAAGTATTTGGAAATGTTTTATTTGAAAAAAATTTGATGATTCTAAGAATGCAACTTCCTGGCCAGGCACGGTGGTTGAGGTCTGTAATCCCAGCACTTTTGACAGCCCAAGGTAGGCAGACTGCTTGATCAGAAGTTTGAGACCAGCCTGGGCAATGTGGTGAAATCCCATCTCTAAAAAACTACGAAAGTAAGCTGGATGTGGTGGTTGGTGCCTGTAGTCCCAGTTACTGGGCAGGCTGAGCCTGATTGTGCCACTGGACTCCAGCCCAGGTGACAGAGGAGAGACCCTGTCTCAAGAAAAGAAAAAAGAAAATAAATATAACTTCCCAAATGGCACAGAAAATTGCTAAACCTATTACTTGAACAGTGAGTGATTCTTAGCTTAAATATAATTTCCTACTTTTAAAAACCCAGATGTCAAGCTCCACTAAACACCTTCCTCCAAACAGACACATCCTCATGAATCAAACACTTCAGAAAAACATTTACACTTACTAATAAGATTACTCAATTTCCATGAAATTACTTAATATTTAACAACTTTAAAAATGTATAGCTTCTGATATGGATATTAGGGAGTGCTAACAGGTTAAAAACAATTTTTTAGGCCAGGTGCAATGGCTCATGCCTATAATCCCAACGCTTTGGGAGGCCAAGGCAGGCCAATCACCTGAGGTCAGGAGTTTGAGACCAGCCTGGCCAACATGGTAAAACCCCATCTCTACTAAAAAAAAAAAAAAAAAAAAATTAGCCAGGTGTGGTGGTGCACGCCTGTAGTACCACCTACATGGGAGGCTGAGGCAGGAGAATCAGTTGAACCTGGGAAGCGGAGGTTGCAATGAGCTGAGATGGTGCCCCTGCTCTCCACTCTGGGCAATAGAGTGAGACTCCAGCTCAAAAAAAAAAAGAAAAGAAAAAGAAAATTTAAAAAAGAGTAAACTATTCACTGTCAAAATGTACTTAGCAGCACTACACATAATATAGCTAGAAAAAGATCTATTTCTTGTTTAAAATATTTTTAATTGTTTTCCATCTCATAAAAGGTAGGCAATCTTTTACTAAGTTATTCATCTAACAGCCACTACGTGTAAGCCATGGTGTTAACTACTAGGGAGAGATTCAAACTTGCATATGAGAAATCTCTGTTCTTCAATAAAACGTCTAAAGAAAAAAACAATAAGCAGATGTCTACAATACAATGTAAGGGGTACTATAACTAACGTATGAACAAAATACTGCTAGGAGCAAATAGAAAGGGCTTGAAAGAATAAAAAAAAAATGCTCCCCCCAAAAAGAAAATGACCAAAACAATGTGATATTAAAGACTGAATAAAAGTAAAACTCTAATGACTTAAAAATAAATTATTTATTCATGGAAGGTATAGCTAAAATACAAAATGGGTGCTAGAACACAAGCTGTTTGAGGGAGAAAAGGAAGGCAGTAAAGCATGAAGTGACCAGAATTTTTATCAGACTTAAGGAAGCACCAAAGAACTGGAAGTGATCCAAACTAATTGTGATGGAAGACACGTAGACCAAACTAGAATAGATACAACAAAGGGAGAGAAACATCGGCTGTCTATTATCTATACCTGGAATCCCCATTGGCAACAACTGAGGAGATAGGGTTACTTAAAGAATTCTTAGGAGGCAGAGTAGTACAGTGGTAAAAAACTCAAAAATAGACTGCATGACAATTTGCAATTGCTTTTTTTTTTGAGACGGAGTCTCGCTCTGTCGCCCAGGCTGGAGTGCAGTGGCGCGATCTCGGCTCACTGCAAGCTCCGCCTCCCGGGTTCATGCCATTCTCCTGCCTCAGCCTCCTGAGTAGCTGGGACTACAGGCGCCCGCCACTGCGCCCGGCTAATTTTTTGTATTTTTAGTAGAGACGGGGTTTCACCGTGGTCTCGATCTCCTGACCTTGTGATCCGCCCGCCCTCGGCCTCCCAAAGTGCTGGGATTACAGGCGTGAGCCACCATGCCCGGCTAACAAGTGGATTTAAAAAGAAAATGTGGTGTGTATATATACACACATCATGGAATACTACTCAGCCATCAAAAGGAACAAAATAATGGCATTCACAGCAACATGGATGGAATTGGAGACTATTATTCTAAGTGAAGTAACTCAGGAATGGAAAACCAATCATCGTATGTTCTCACTCATATGTGGGAGCTAAGCTATGAGGATGCAAATGCATAAGAATGATACATAGGACTTTGGGGACTTGGGGGGAAAGTGGAGGTGGCAGGGGATAAAAGACTACACATTGGATACAGTGTTCACTGCTCAGGTGACGGGTGCACCAAAATCTCAGAAATCACCACTAAAGAATGTACTCATCTAATCAAACACCACCTGTTCCCCAAAAACCTATTGAAATAAAAAATTAAAAAATTTAAAAAAAAAACAGACTGCAAGGATTGAAATTCAGACTTAGATGGCTGCAAGAAGATCTCTCATCCTACATCTGTGACCTTGACACTCCTCCCACCAAGAAGTGGTGGTCTCTGTTCCCTACCCCTTAAATCTTGGTGGCTTATGACTCACTTGTAACCAACAGATGCTAGTTGGCAAAGGGCAATAAAGCTAACACCACATGTGCTGAAATGCTTGCACTTAAGAGCTGTGAAATGCCATATATATATAAGTCTGACGACCCTGAGATGCCCGTACTGTAAGAAAGTCAACCCAAATGGAAAGGCTAACATAATGGCTCTCCAACTGGCAGTTCCATTCTTCAAGGTTTCTAGGCACCAGACATGTAAGTGAAAAAAACTTCCTATTATTCCAAGAGACCCCAGCATTGAATCTTTCCAGCTGAGGGCCCCAGACAAGCCATTCGGGCTATACCCCATTTGAATTCTTGACTCACAGGCGTAAGACAACCGTTGTTCTTTGCCACCAAGTTTGAGATGGCTTGGTATGCAGCAACAGTAACTAAAACAGCCACCACTTATCTTCCTTGATTCAGTCTCTTCCTATGTACAATGGGGATAAAAATACCTATCTTCTTAGGTTTTTTAAAACTTCCAAGGATATAATACATTTGAAATTCCCAGCACAGTGCTTCAAACATAACATAAGCCAAAAAATGTTAACTACTATTACAGAAACCAAGCGAAAATAAAATAGAACAGCCTTTTGTATAAACACAATCAAAGTTTGTATAAACATAAACACTAGTGATAAATTACATTACAGGTGTTTTGACACAAAATCAATCCATGCTATAATACATGATATCAAAATATACACGTTGAAAACATGACCTTCAACTGCAAAATTAAACTTAAATACTCCTTCAAATGATAAAAGCAGAGATGTGAAAAATTATTTAAAATGTTTTTTTCATTTTTTTATTTCCATAGGTTATTGGGGGAACGGTGGTGTTAGGTTACATAAGTTGTTTAGTGGTGATTTGTGAGATTCTGGTGCACCCATCACCTGAGGAGTATACACTGCACCCAATTTGTAGTCTTTTATGACTCATCCCCTTCCCACCCTCTCCCCCCGAGGCCCCAAAGTCCACTGTGTCACTCTTACGCCTTTGCATCCTCATAGCTTAGCTCCCACTTAAAAGTGAGAACATACGATGTTTGGTTTTCCACTCCTCAGTTACTTCACTTAGAATAATAGTCTCCAATCTCATTCAGGTCGCTGCAAATGCCATGAAACCATTCCTTTTTATGGCTGAGTAGTATTCCAGCATATACATACATACCACAGTTTCTTTGTCCACTCATTGACTGATGGGTATTAAGGCTGGTTCTACATTTTTGCAATTGTGAACTGTGCTGCTATAAACATGTCTGTGCAAGCATCTTTTTCATATAATGACTTCTTTTCCTCTGGGATTGTAGTGGGATTGCTGGATCAAGTGATAGTTCTACTTTTAGCTCTCAAATGAATCTCCACACTGTTTTCCATAGTGGCTGTACTAGTTTACATTCCCACCAGAAATACAGAAGTGTTCCCTGTTCCCTGTTCACCACATCCACACCAACATCTATTATTTTTTTGTTTGTTTTAACGGTCATTCTTGCAGGAGTAAGGTGGTATCATATTGTGGTTTTGATTTGCATTTCCCTGATAATTGGTGATGTTGAATATGTCTTCATATGTTTATTGGCCATTGCACATCTTCTTTTGAGAACTGTTTATTCGTGTCTTTAAACCACTTTTTGATGGGCTTGTTTATTTCTTGCTAATTTGTTTGAGTTCATTGTAGATTCTGGATAGTAGTCCTTTTGTCAGATGTATAGATTGTGAAGATTTTCTCCCACTCTGTGGCCTGTTTACTCTGCCGACTATTCCTTTCGCCATACAAAAGCTCTTTAGTTTAATTAGGTTGTAGCTATTTATCTCTGTTTTTAGTGCATTTGCTTTTGGGTTCTTGGTCATAAAATCCTTGCCAAAGTCAATGTCTAGAAGGGTTTTTCCAATGTTATCTTCAAGAATTTTTAGAGTTTCAGGTCTTAGATTTAAGTCCTTGATCCATCTTGAGTTGATTTTTGTATAAGGTGAGAGATGAGGATCCAGTTTCATTCTCCTGCACGTGGCTAGCCAACTATCCCAGCACCATTTGTTGAAAAGGATGTCCTTTCCTCACTTTGTGTTTTTGTTTGCTTTGTCAAAGATCAGATCAGTTAGCTGTAAGTATTTGGGTTTATTTCTGGGTTCTCTATTCTGTTCCATTGGCCAATAGGCCTGGTTTTATACCAGTACCATGCTGTTTTGGTGACTATGGCCTTATAATTTGAAATCACGTAATGTGAGGTCTCCAGATTTGTTATTTATGCTTAGTCCTGCTTTGTCGATGCAGGCTCATTTTGGTTCCATATGAATTTTAGCATTTTTTTTTCTAATTCTGTGAAGAATGATGGTGGTACGTATAGGAATTCTGTTGAATTTGTAGGTTGCTTTTAGCAGTATGGTCATTTTCACAATACTGATTCTACACCCATCCATGACCATGAGATGTGTTTCCATTTGTTTTTGTCATCTATGATTTCTTTCAGTAGGGTTTTGTAGTTTTCCCTGTAGAGGTCTTTTGACTGCCTAGTTAGGTATTCCTAAGCATCTTTTTTTTTTTTTTTTTTTTGCAGCTATTGTAAAAGGGGTTGAGTTCTTGATTTGATTCTCCGCACGACTGTTGTTGGTATATAAAAGACCTACTGATTTGCATACATTAATTTTGTACCCGGAAACTTTGCTGAATTCTTTTATCAGTTCTAGGAGCTTTCGAAGGAGTCTTTAGGGTTTTCAAGGTAAACTATCATATCATTAGCAAACAGTTTGACTTCCTCTTTATCGAGTTGGATGCCCTTTATTTCTTTCTCTTGTCTAATTGCTCTGGCTAGGACTTCCAGTACTATATTGAAGAGGAGTGGTGAGAGCAGGCATCCTTGTCTTATTCCAGTTCACAGAGGGAATGCTTTCAATTTTTCCCTTTTCAGTATTATGCTGGCTGTGGATTTGTCATAGACAGCTTTTATTACGCTGAGGTATGTCCCTTGTATGCCAATTTTGCTGAGAGTTTTAATCATAAAGCAATGCTGGATTTTGTCAAATGCTTTTTCTGCATCTATTGAGATGATCATGTGATTTTTAATTCTGTTTATGTGACATATCGCATTTACTGACTTGTGTATGTTAAAATATCCCTGCATCCCTGATATGAAACCCAATTGATCATGGTGCATTATCTTTTTGATATGTTGTTGGATTCAGTTAGCTAGTACTTTGTTAAGGATTTTAGCATCTATATTCATCAGGCATATTGGTCTATAGTTTTCTTTTTTTGTTATGTCCTTTCCTGGTCTTGGTATTAGGGTGATACTAGCTTCACAGAATGATTTAGGGAAGGTTCCCTCTCTCTATCTCCTGAAATAGTGTCAAAAGGATTGGTACCAATTATTTGAATGTCTGGTAGAATTCTGCTGTGAATCCATCTGGTCCTGGACCTTTTTTGTTGGTGGTGGTAATTTTTAAATTAACATTTCAACCTCGCTGCTTGCTATTGTTCTGTTCAGCATGTGTAATTATTCCTGATTTAATAAAGGATTGTATCTTTACAGGAATTCGGCCATCTCCTCTAGGTTTTCTAGTTTATGCATGGAAAAAAGTTCATAGTAGCCTTGAATGATCTTTTGTATTTCTGTGGTGTCAGCTGTAATATCTCCAGTTTTGTTTCTAACTGAGCTTATTTGGATTTTCTCTCTTCTTGGTTAATCTTGCTAATGATCTCTCAATCTTATTTATCTTTTCAAAGAATCAGTTTTTAATTTATCTTTTGTATTTTTTGTTTGTTTCAATTTCACTTAGTTCTGCTCTGATCTTGGTTATTTCCTTTCTTCTGCTGAGTTTGGGTTTGGTTTGTTCTTTCTCTCGTTCGGTGACCTTAGATTGTCTATCCGTGCTCTTTCATAGTCTCTGATGTAGGCATTTAGGGCTATCAACTTTTAAGTTGACTTAAGTTAAAAGTTAGGTGATTAACTATTAATTTTCCTCTTAGCACTGCCTTTGCTGTATCCCAGAGGTCCTGAAAGGTGTGTCACTATTGTTGTTCAGTAAGAAGAATTTTTAAATTTCCATCTTGATTTCATTTCTGACCCAATGATCATTCAGGAGTAGGTTATTTAATTTCCATTATTTGCATGGTTTTGAAGACTCCTTTGATTTCCAGTTTTATTCCACTGTGGTATGAGAGAGTGCTTGATATAATTTCAATTTTCTTAAATTTACTGAGGTTCATTTTGTGGCCTATGTTGAATAGAATGTATATTCTGTGGTGGTTGAGTAGAATGTTCTGTAAATACCTGTTAACTCCATTTGTTCCAGGGTACAGTTTAAATTCATTGTTTCTTTGTTGACTTTGTCTTGATGACCTGTCTAGTGCTGTCAGTGGAGTACTGAAGTCCCCCACTATTATTGTGTTACTATCTCATTTCTTAGGCCTATTAGTAATTGTCTTATAAATTAAAGAGCTGCAGTGTTAGGTGCATATATATATATATATATATATATATATATATATGTGATATTTTCTTGTTGGACAAGGCCTTTTATCATTATGTAATGTCCCTCTTTGTCTTTTTAAACTGCTGTTGAATTAAAGTTTGTTTTGTCTAAGAACAGCTACTCCTGCTGTCCATTTGCATGAAATATCTCTTTCTACACCTTTACCTTTAAAGTTTATAATTCCTTAAGTATTAGGTGAGTCTCTTGAAGGCAGCAGAGGGTTGTTGAATTCCCGTCCATTATGCAGTTATGTATCTTTTACATGGAGCATTTAGGCCATTTACATTCAACATCAGTATTGAGATGTGAGATACCATTCCATTCATTGGGGTATTTGTTTTTTTTTTTTGGAACGGAGTCTTGCTCGGTAGCCCGGGCTGGAGTGCAGTAGCCGGATCTCAGCTCACTGCAAGCTCCGCCTCCCGGGTTTACGCCATTCTCCTGCCTCAGCCTCCCAAGTAGCTGGGACTACAGGCGCCCGCCACCTCGCCCGGCTAGTTTTTTTTTGTATTTTTAGTAGAGACGGGGTTTCACGGTGTTAGCCAGGATGGTCTCGATCTCCTGACCTCATGATCCGCCCGTCTCGGCCTCCCAAAGTGCTGGGATTACAGGCTTGAGCCACCGCGCCCGGCTCATTGGGGTATTTGTTGCCTGTATACTTTGGTTTTTTTGTTTTTTGTTTTTGCTTTTTAACTTGTATTTTTGTTTTATAGGTCCTGTGAGATTTATGCTTCAAACAGGTTCTATTTTGATGTGTTTCCAGGATTTGTTTCAAGATTTAGAGCTCCTTTTAGCAGTTCTTGTAGTGCTGGCTTGGTAGTGGTGAATTCTCTCGGCATTTGTTCATCTGGAAAAGACTATATGTTTCCTTCATTTATGAAGCTAAGTTTTGCTGGATACAAAATTCTTGGCTGATAATTGTTTTGTTGAGGAGGTTCAAGATAGGACCCCAATCCCTTCTAGCTTGTATGGTTTCTGCTGAGAAATCTGCTGTTAATCTGATAGACTGTCCTTTATAGGTTACCTGGTGCTTCTGCCTCACAGCTCCTAAAATTCTTTCCTTTGTCTTAACTTTTAGATAACCTGACGACAATGTGCCTAGGCGATAATCTTATTATGATAAATTTCCCAGGTGTCCTTTGAACTTCCTATATTTGGATGTCTAGGTCTCTGGCAAGGCCAGGGAAGTTTTTCTGATTAT
The DNA here is from genome assembly GCF_008728515.1 of Papio anubis. Taxonomy (NCBI): domain Eukaryota; kingdom Metazoa; phylum Chordata; class Mammalia; order Primates; family Cercopithecidae; genus Papio; species Papio anubis. Next base: position 45,858,089 of record NC_044981.1, on the reverse strand, counting down.
TCCCCCAAATATGTTTTTTAAACTTTTAGATTTCTCTTCTTCCTCAGGAAGGCCAATTATAACCTGATGACAATGTGCCCAGGCAATAATCTTTTTGTGATAAATTTCCCAAATGTTCTTTAAGCTTCTTATATTTGGATATCTAGGTCTGTAGCAAGGCTGGGGAAGTTTTTCTTCTGATTATTCCCCCAAATAGGTTTTTTAAACTTTTAGATTTCTCTTCTTCCTCAAGGAGGCCAATTATTCTTGGGTTTGGTCATTTAACATAATCCCAGACTTCATGGGGGCTTGGTTCATATTTTCTTATTCTTTGTCTTTGTTGGATTGAGTTAACTCAAAAACCTTGTCTTCAAACTCTGAAGTTCTTTCTTCTGCTTATTCAATTCTATTGCTGAAACTTTCCAGAGCATTTTGTACTTCTGTAAGTGCATCCATTGTTTCCTGAAGTTTTGATTATTTTTTTATTTATGGCATCTATTTCACTGAATACTTCTCCCTTCACTTCTTCTATCGTTTTTTTTATTTCCTTAAATTGGGCTTCGTCTTTCTCTGATGTCTCCCTGATTAGCTGAATAACTTACCTTCTAAATTCTTTTTCAGGTAAATCAGGGATTTATTCTTGGTTTGGATCCCTTGCTGGTGAGCTAGTGTGATTTTTGGGGGGTGGTAAAGAACCTTGTTTTGTCTTATTACCAGAGTTGGTTTTCTGATTCCTTCTCATTTGGGAAGGCTCTGTCAGAGGGAAGTGTAGGGCTCAAGGCTGTTTAGATTATTTTTGTCCCATGGGGTGCTCCTTTATGTAGTACTCTTCCTCTTTTCCCAAGGATGTGGCTTCCTGAGAGCTGAACTGTAGTGATTATCTCTCTTCTGCCACACAGCTAGTCTACTAGGCTCTGGGCTAGTACTGGGGGTTGTCTGCACAAAGTCCTGTGACGTGAACCGTCTGTGGGTCTCTTAGCTGTGGATACCAGCACCTGCTCTGGTGGAAGTGGCAGTTGGGGTTGGAGGTGGGAGTGGGGGCAGGTTGAAATGAACTCTGTGAAGGTCCTTAGCTCTGATTGTTTAATGCACTATTTTTGTGCTGGTTGGCCTCCTGCTGGGAGGTGGCACTCTCAAGAGAGCATTAGCTATGTAGTATGGGGAGGAACAGGTGGTGGGCAGGGTCTTGGAAATCCCAAGAGTATATGCCCTTTGTCTTCAGTTACTAGGGTGGGTAGGGAAGGACCATTAGGTGAGGGCAGGGCTAGGCATGTCTGATCTCAGACTCTCCTTGGGCGGATCTTGCTGCGACTGAGTATTTGGGGTGTCTCCCAGGTCCTACAGGAGCAGCTGCCTTCCTTCAGAGGGTCTGTGGGTTCTCTCCGCTTTCCTAACGTATTCCTGCAGTCATTCTAGAGCAAAAGTTCACGATGTGAGCCTCCACATGCTGCTCTGTCTGTCCCAGTGGGAACTGCAATCTAGTCCTGCCTCCTGTCCACCATGATCTCTCTGTTTTTAAAATATTTTAAAATCCCTTTCTAAGATACCAAAATGCAGCAAAGTATTTTTATTAATATTTGAACGTGATAATTCAAACCAGGCAGAGCTTTTGAAACGATTTTGCTTTGTATTCCTTTATTACACAAAAGGCAAAATTCCTTCTATTTCACTGCTTTGTGCCTGTGGTAAATTCAGAATCAAAGAAAAGTCTTGTTTATGTTCTTAACTACTTAGATTACATTAATTTTTAGCTTTAAAGGGGCATTTTTATTCCTAAAGGCAGGAAATACAAATACATACATAAATACAGCACTGATAAGTAAAGAAACTCTATACCTTAAAATTTAATTTTTTTTCAAAAGTGACAACAGTTCTCACAAAAGACTAATATTCTTACAATTAATTTTTCTAAAATCCACAGCATCAATTACCATTGCTGTTTTATCTGTAACACATTTTTTCCTTACCTCTTCATTAATATCAATAATATCTCCCACTTTCAGCTCCAGTTCGTCCTCATTTTGTGGAATGTACTCAAAAAGAACTTTACACTGACGCTTCTTGGTCTCTAAAGAAAGTAACATATAAGAAATTAGATTAAGAAAGATCATTTTTGAAAACAGTATATTTACATGCCATGTTTATAGTCATAGGACATTCTAAACAGCTAATCACAATCAGCCCTAGTTAGCTTTTTACTCCAAGCCCCACACTACAAATATTAAGGCTTCAGGCAATAAAATCTGCTTATACATCTTATCCCACCATTTACACAAAAGCAAAATATCCAAATACCCATTACCATTTTTGAGACTAAAAAAACAGACAATAAAAGACACTTGGCACAACAAATTCATCAGACAAATTCTCTAGGTTAGTGATTTTCAGACTATTCCTAATCAAGTCTGGGAATACTACGTAAAATTAGTACTTATACGACTGTAGAAAGAAGCAATAATATGTACAAACCTCAAATTTATTTTATCTTCTTTAATAATTTTCAGACAGCTAAAAATGAAACTCACTTATGTGAAGATAATTTTACTTTCGCTTTTCAAACAAGCTTCATTTATTCAGAAATGATAATTTATAACCATTCGGACTTGTGTTCTCAACCTTTCTCAAGCTCTACAAACAGAACTCAGACTCACTCCCATCTTCAAAAATGAATCACTAAGCAGCTATGGGTGGATGACCAGGAATAGCTGACTACTTCTTGATATTCCAAGTGTGTTTCTTAGACCAGCAGCAACAATATAACCTGGGAGCTTGTGAGATATGTACTATCTCAAGCTCCACCCCACATCTACTAAACAGGGACTGAGTAAAAAGTTCCCTCAAAATTCATATATTGAAACCCTAACACCCAATGAATTTGGCAATAGTGCCTTTGTGGAGGTAGTAAATAGGGTTAAATGAGGTCCTAAGGGTTAACACCCTAATGAGATAGGACTAGTATCCTTACAAAAGAGGAAGAGACATCAGCCAACCATTGCCCTCCCCAACCCTCCAATACAAAGGAAAGACCAAGCAAGACAACAAGGAGACAGTGGTCCTCTACAAGCCAGAAGAGGGGCATCACCAGAAACCAACCCTGACAGCACCTTGATCTTGGACTTCTAATCGTCCAAAACTGTGAGAAGATAAATCTGATGTTTAAGCTACTAAGTCTGTGGTATTTTGCTATGGTAGCCCTAGCAGACTGAATTTTGAATCAGAGCGTGCACATTAAGAAGATCCCTCAGTGATTCTCAATCTTGTACCCAATAATTCGGTCACCCTGATCTTTAATTTCTTGAAAATGGAATACCCTATTCCATCTCACACTTCAATGTACTGTTTCTTTTGTCAAGGAACTTTACTTTCACCCATGAAGCCCACCTTCAACTCATCTTCATTTCTCAGCTTAGAAGACACTCCCAAATAGCTTTTTCTTTTTTTTTTTTTTTTTGGAGACAGAGTCTCGCTCTGTTGCCCAGGCTGGAGTACAATGGCACAATCTCGACTCACTGCAACCTCTGCCTCCCAGGTTCAAGCGATTCTCCCGCCTCAGCCTCCTGAGTAGTTGGGATTACAGGAGAGCGCCACTACGCCTGGCTAATTTTTGTATTTTTAGTAGAGGCGGGGTTTCACCACGTTGATCAGGGTGGTCTCAAACTCCTGACCTCAGGTGATCCACCCACCTCGGCCACCCAAAGTGCTAGGATTACAGGTGTGAGCCACTGCGCCCAGCCACAAATAGCTTTCTAAATTAAATAATTTTCCTTTGTGCTACTCTAGCACCCTGTACTTACCCCCTATTTGCTTCTGCAACCTACCCAGCACCTAGCATAGTGCCTGGCTTATTCTAGATATCTGATATGGTCTATTTGTGCTGCTATAACAAAATACCTGAGACTAGGTAATGAAGATAATACAAATTTACTTCTCTCTTCTCTGGAGTCTGAGAAATCCAAGATCAAAGTGCCAGCAGACTTTATATCTGGTGAGAGCCCTCTACATATGTTATCACATGTCAGAAGGGCAAAAAAGGACCTAAGCTAGTTCCCTCCTGCCCTTTCATAAGGCACTAACCCATTCATGACAGCACGGTCCTCATGACTTAATCATTTCTCAAAAAGATCCACCTATTAATATCACAATGGAAATTAAATTTCAACATGAATTTTGCAAAGAACCGTAATTCCATCCACAGGAGTATCTGCTACGTATTTTTGAATGAATTAATAAACAAATATCTAGGTCTAACTATATGGCATCATTGTCAACCAATATTATCACAAGAGTGTCTACATTCCATCAATAGCCTATCACCAACAATCCTAACAAGATTTTTCTTAATAATTTAAATGCACACTTAAAGAACACAACTTGAGAAGAAAACACGCACACTAAAAAAAAATTAGTGATAAAACTTGAATACATAATGAGAGTAAAATATTTAATACAAAACACAAATATTTCAAAAATGAGAAAGGACAGGTTTGAACTAGAGCAAATATGGAAAGCTTCAAAGAAGAAATGATAACAGAGTTATACAAGGAAATATGAGTAAGATACAAGAAGGTGGGACAGATGTGGCAGGTATTCTAGAGCAAGGAAAACAGTTTTACTAACGAAGTAGGATTTGGTGATACAACAATTCTAAGGAGAGAGGACAACAAAGGAGAATCCTAAGAAGTAATCTGGACAGGCAGAATTTCACTGCATCAAATCATGATCTCCAAATAAACTCTTTGTAAAGAAAGATGTCATGCTACAATAGAAATATCAGCTGTACTGGAAGTCAGATGACTTATGTTCTGGCACAGTTGTCATTATCTAGTTATTTCACAGAAATTCTCTAGGAATCAATTTCCTGGGCCATAAAATTACATCACGGAACTAGAAAACCACTACAGTTACTTCAGCTCCAACATTCTGTGGATCTATGACATTGTTTATCAAGACAAAAAGTAATCTAACTTCACCCCCAAAACAACAAAACAAGCACATTACATGCAACCAATAGCATGGAGAGGTACAAAACAGACATAACCATCAAGTAGATAAAATAATTGAGTCTCCAAATAAGAAAGTTACATCTGTGTAAGTCTTTTTCCCCTTCCTAAAGCAATTAATTTGTATCTGATTTTTTATTGTAGTTTTTATAATAAAAGAAGCCAAAGAAAGTAAACAGACTGTGCGTGGAGGCTCACGCCTATAATCCCAGCACCTTGGGAGGCCGAGGCAGGCAGATCACAAGGTCAGGAGATCAAGGCCATCCTGGCTAACACAGTGAAATCCCGTCTCTACCGAAAATACAAAAAATTAGCCGGGCGTGGTGGTGGGTGCCTGTAGTCCCAGCTACTCGGGAGGCTGAGGCAGGAGAATGGCATGAACCTGGGAGGCGGAGCTTGCAGTGAGCTGAGATGGCGCCACTGCACTCCAGCCTGGGCAACAGAGCAAGACTACGCCTCAAAAAAAAAAAAAGGGAAAAAAGAAAGTAAACAATGACCATAATTTTTTAACTAACCTAGTTCAGAGTAAAATTTTTCACATTTCACCTTTCACCAGAGCTCAAGGTAAAATTTTAAGTAATTTAAATAGTTTTATGCATGCTACAGGAAAACTTCACTTCTCTTGAAATATAGAACCCCTAAATACCTTTGCAAGTTGTTCCAGTGACCTTGAGAAAATGTGTTCATTAATGTGTTATTGGCAGTTAGCACTTCATAGACAAGAGGCAAACAATCCATACTATTGAAAAGAAATGTCTATTTTGCTCAAGGTGCTCTTACAAGAATAAAATCCTTTCTATCGTTCTGATAATTTCAGACCTTTTTTAAAATGTGGTTTCTTTTTCATGAAATATCTCTTAAAATTGGACTTAAGGTGAAATGGACTACTCATTAGCCCCCACCCAGGCAGGTCAATGAAGTTTGAGCAGCCTAGCTATAATTTACCTGAGAACTTTATTTCTTCCTCTCACACTAAGCATAATTTTTCCCAAGTAGTTTGTATTAATAGAATCATTTGCAAAAAAAAAAAAAAAAAAGATTCATTTAATCAAAGGAAGGAGTCACATTAGATAAAAGCATCTAAATAGTAATTATTACCACAAACTATGAGTCATTTATTTTAAAAAGAAAAAAAATAATTCCACATTATTTCATATTTAAGTAGGGTTCACTCATAAATTGAGGTGACTGCCTATATTGAATCCATCCATCAATTTAACTGCCAGCACAATTAAGGGGGACTTTGAGATTTTTCACATTTTGAACTGTACAAAGTCAATAAATGTTAATTTCTATAACGTATCAGAACCCATGTTAAGTACAAAAAAGAAGAGGTGTCAATGAAATTAAGCCCATTTTTTTAAAAAAACTGTTAACTAGTATTTTTTTTTTTTTTGGACACAGGGCCTCACTCTGTCACCCAGGCAGTAGTATGAACTCTGCTCACTGCAACCTCTGCCTCCCAGGCTCAAGCGATCCTTCCACCTCAGCCTCTCAAGTAGCTGGGACCACAGGCACTCGCCACCATGCTGGGCTAATTTTTGTATTTTGTGTGTGTGTGTGTAGAGATGGGGTTTGCCATGTTGCCCAGGCTGGTCCTAAACTCCTGGGCTCAAGTGATCCACCCACCTCAGCCTCCCAAAGTGCTGGGATTACAGGTGTGAGCCACCACACCCAGTTATTAACATTTTCTTATCACAAGTAACCTTTAATACTTTTCAGTTCTACCAAAAAATTGAACAAAAACTGTCTTTTAAAAATCATTATATAAGTAAAGTTACTAACAAGGGAGAGAATAAAGGAGGTACAGCAAAGGCAGGGACATACTGCATTTCTTTCATGTACCAGCACTATACTAAATTCTTCACATCTCCCACACAACAAAGCATTAACACTCACTATCTCATTTACCAATGAGAAAAACAGGAAATAAAAAGTTAAATAATCCATCAAAGACCACATAGCTAAAATGAGGCAAAACTAAAATTATATCCACTTCTGGAATATTATGCCCGCTTCGAAGCCTTAAATCTTTCCACTATAGTATGCTGTCTCTATCACAGATTACATAGTACTTTGACATAGCTCATATAGTCTAGTCACACTGGATTTTTACTCCCCCAAAATACCACATACTTGCTTATTTCTGTGGGTCTGCCAAAGGCTGCATTTCTTCCTTGAATGCTATTCTCCCAATCTCCATGTGCTTGTATGTCCTACCTAAAGAAGAGCTTCAATACACTTTGCTTGACAACCCCAGTACAAAATTACCTTTTCATCTAAATTATCACTGCACATCTCTCTCATACAGTTCTGAATATATAGTATAAAACAACAGAATAACTGTAGACATTTATCAAGCACTTATAATTACTTAACATGTTAATGCCTCTTACATCCTATGAGAAAATTATGACTATCTCTATTTTATAGTAAATTGATGTTCACCCCTGCTAGACTGTGAATTCTGAATCATCATCCACACCCAGCTTTATGTGGCAGATTTAATTGTTTCTCATGATCATGCTACCCACAGATATAAAGGCATTTGACACACGCGAGTTCAAAAATTTCAGAAAACTTTACATGTTTAGTATTTTTAAAAAACAAAACCAAACTGTGTGAAATTTCAGACACAGTAAAGTTACTGCCCTTGTTCTTTTTCCAATAAAACAGAAAATCTTTAATTTCTAAACGTGGGTCATCAAGAATAGTTAGGTATTTCATGTCTGAAAAATAGATGTAACTATTTAGATCAAACAAAGCTCTTAAATTATGATACCATTTATCACTGAAGACTGTTTTTAATGTTTCCATCAAATGCTAAAATAAGAGCATACCTCAATAAGAAGTGGGAGGTTGAATGCTAAAACTTCAGAAATAACAGTAAAAGGATTTCTGACCCAATTTTTGGTTCCAGCTGGCTCTGGGAAAAAATATCTTCAGGTTCTATTAAAGCACTAAAATGTATTTAACTAGTGAATTTTTAAAATCAATTTCTTTCTCCACCAGGCGTAGTGGCTTACACCTGCAATCCCAGTACTATGGGAGGCCGAGGCAGGTGGATCAACTGAGGTCAGGAGTTCGAGACCAGCCTGACCAACGTGGTGAAACCCTGTCTCTACTAAAAATACAAAAAGTAGCTGGGCGTGGTGGCACACGCCTATAATCCCAGCTACTTGGGAGGCTGAGGCAGGAGAATCACTTGAACCTGGAGGGCAGAGGGTACAGTAAGCCGAGATCATGGCACTGCATTCCATCCTGGGAGAGAAGACCGAAACTCTGTCTCAAAAAATAAATAAATAAAAATCAATTTATTTCTTCAATAAGCATATAATCAAATGTTAAGAGAAACACTGATTCAGCCATTTTACATGAATGATGAATGAATACATCATTTTCATGTAATGAAATACTCATTACATGAATACATGAATGATGTATAAATACATCATTCATATGTATCAATTAGCCATTCATACAGTTGAATCTTTTTAAAAAATTTTCTCGCCCAGAGCAGTGGCTTGGGCCTGTAATCCCAGCATTTTGGGCGGCTGAGGCGGGCAGATCCCTTGAGGCCAGGAGTTTGAGACCAGCCTGGCCAAGATGGTGAAACCCCATCTCTACTAAAAATAGAAAAAATTAGCCGGGTATGGAGCTGTGTTCCTCTAATTCCAGCTACCGGGGAGGCTGAGGTTGCAGTGAGCTGAGACTGTGCCAATGATCTCCAACCTGAGACTCTGTATCCAAAAAAAAAAAAAAAAAAATTACCATCCTTAGCAATAAAAAAATCGTAATGCTTAGGCCATTAAGTGAAAGGCTCAAACTGTTCAAGATACTGTTTACTTTGCTGAGATGTTCTACTTAAGATACTCAAAATTTTAGAAAATCTTCATTATCACTATCATGGAGAAACAGACAATGTGATCAGAGGTAAAGTACTATGTCTGTAGCATACTTTCAACTGATTCCATTAAAAAAGTATATGTATATAAAGATAAAGCCAATGTGACAAAATGTTAACAGCATACGCAGGGGAAGGGTATACTATGTTCACTGCACAATTATTCCTTCAACTTTTCTAGATATTTTAAAGTTTTCTAAATAAAATAGAAAGTTAGAACAGCCTACCTGTTCAAGAGGGTAGGGTATTCTAACCCCGAGATGATCTACTCATTTGAGTGAGTCTTTTTCCCCTTATCAGTCAGAATATTTCAATGTCAAAGAGTGACCATGAACCAACATGCTCATTTTTTCAAAAGGTATGCTGCAAAGACTTATAGTCAGTGGACATAATTTGACAGTATTCAGAATGTTACTATTTTCTTCAGCACTGACTCAAATTAAGAAAGCATACGATTTGCTACCCAAATGTTTTATGGGAGTGAAGTAATGTGTAGATTGACATTCTTTCAACGAACTTTTCATGTGCACCATCATCCCTTGCAGTATAAACACTAGTGATCTATTAGTATCAATCTCAATGTATCTTTTACATTCAAAATAAGTAACTGAATGAAAAATCACTTCTGCTGTAGCATGAGTTTCCACTACTAAGGAAATACAATTAGCAAACACTATGTATTCCCTCACTTGTGCCAAGAGACTTCATCTGGTATCGATTTCTTCCAAATGTAAAGTGAAACATCTACCAACATTTCACACTGACTGTTAATATTCTGATGCTGAAACACGTCAATTATTTACTCTCTAAACACAGTATTTTACCATTATCTCTGTGGCTGATTTTACAAGGGTGTCAGAAGTAATGTGACTTGCAACCTGTTTTTGCTCTAAGAAATGTACATTTGTTCTCTTCTCTGACTTTAGCAACGCATAGTAATCAACTTTTTCCTGTAAAGCACTATTCTATGTTTGCTCTAAAAAAAATTAATACTTCCTTGTTTTACTAAATGAGCTACCATGCTTAGTAATGGATCATAGCAAAAGTTTTCACAGCTTCATTACTACCCCAAAAAAGCCAATATACTGGAGACTAGAGAAGAACAGCTCACTAGTCCAATCCAGTTTTTGGATACTCAACATCATTACACTTATTTGAACCTCTCCTTTGTAGTTGCTTAGACAAAATTCAACACATACACAGATTCACTTTGTCTTGGCACACAGGGATTTAAACTGAACTGCAGTCTTTATACTATCAACCTTACATTAATACAACGGTTTTGGGTTTTTTAAATTAACATTAATAGTACTGGTTAGTTGTATCTACTACTACGTAACAATACAGTGAGTCACTTTTAAATAAGTGATCTATTTTGGAAATTAGAGATATGATCCAAACAGTAACAAAAAATAATATCAAGTTTAATAAACATAAAATAATACATAAATGACAGGAAAACAGAAAAGCAAAAACAACCTGCATCTTGCTTTAAATGTTAGCTGAGACCAAATGACCAATTGAGTCCTTGCAGCACATGTACTTTAAAAACAAGTTATGGAAGATCCTTAGGAAAAAAAGGCCTAAGCTTCCTGGCACCAACTACATAATGATTTTTCTTTCTTACAAGAGAAAAGAATTTACATCCAGTGTTCTTATGAAAGGCAAAATTTACTGTATCCTTTCCTATTAGAAGATAAAGTGAAAAAATATTCAGAACCTTCAACTTCTTTGTCTAACCTCTACTTAAGAAAAACCATATCCCTTTATAGCTCCCTAGAGTGAAAGAAAGTTGTCAATGGATTTTACTATGGACAGAGGTCATGAAAAAACCTCCTGTGGGTTTTACTCTAAAAATTCTCCCTGAGCACAGAAATTCTATATACAGGTTCAGTTGTATGATATAAAACTGTTATTTGTCCCCCAATCCCCAAGCAGTTTCAGAATTCAACATCATCAGAACTGCTGAAACCATCCACCTTGAGGCAATAATGCTAGAAAGCAGTATATGTAATATGTAAATATCCCCTGGACATTGTATTTCCTTGAGAAACAAAGAACAAACAGAACCCCTGAATTGGTCTAAGTGTTATAAAATCTGTTTCATTTTTATGACAACCTCTTTTCATTTTATGAAAATAATCAAAGGATGATGTAATCCAAAAGTAGAGGTTTCCTCAAACTTGACAGATGACAGTGTATGAAAATAATAGATTGAGACATAAGAGAACTCTATAAAAATTAATAATAGCCTTATAATCACAATTTGGGAAATGTATGTAAACAAAATTTCTTTATTGTAGAATATTTTGTACACGGGGATTTATACACCATAATTTCAAAGACATTAAAGTAAATGTGATTAAATACTCATTAACTATTAACCCATTTATGCCACAGGTTGTAATTTTTTTAATTTTTGCAATCAGACCTTAGCAATGACCTCGAATAGCAGGATAGTAATAACTCCTACATTCTTAGCATTCCAATAATGGAACAATAGGTATAGATGGGTTAAACCAAATTGACCATAGTAATAAGTATGCAATGGTGGCTCACGTCTGTAATCCCAGAACTTTGGGAAGCCAATGGGGGCAAATCACTTGAGCCCGGGAGTTTAAGAACAGCTTAGGCAACATGACAAAACCCCATCTCTACAAAGAAAAATACAAAAATTAGCAGACATGGTGGCACGCACCTGTAGTCACAGCTACTCAGTAGACTGATATGGGAAAACTGCATAAGCCTGGGAAGTCAAGGGTGCAGTGAGCTGTGACTGCACCACTACAGCCTGGACAACAGAGTGACACCCTAGCTATCTCAAAAAAAAAAAAAAAAAAAAAAAATCAATCTCTGAAGGCTCTTCTGGTTTTACTGTGTTAAAACATTTGCTATGTGCTCCCATAACACTGTAATTCTTTGCACATGTTTAATATTCTACACTTTTTAAATAACAGTTTCTTTTGTTTTCTGGAGCAGAGACTGGAGTGCAATGGCAGATCTCGGCTCACCTCCCGAGTTCCAGCGATTCTCCTGCCTCAGCCTCCCAAGTAGCTGGGATTACAGGCAAGTGCCTCCACGCCCAGCTAATTTGTATTTTCAGTAGAGACTGGGTTTTACTATGTTGGTCAGGCTGGTCTCGAACTCCTGACTAAGGTGATCCACCAACCTAGGCCTCCCAAAGTGCTGGGATTACAGGCGTGAGCCATTGCACCTGGCCTTAAATAACAGATTCTTTTCCAAGAACGTAAGCTCTTTAAGAACAGCAATATTACCTTTTTTTTTTCTTAACCACCTTCTCACCAACAGCAAATAAAACTCAAGAGTTTAAATGATCTTTCTGAGGTCATAAGACAGACTCAAACACTTATCTGATTTCAAATGTAACGCTCTCCTTCTTTGCCAAGTTGTTCCCCTAACATATTTACACAGTACCAAATCCTTACAAGGTAATCTGCAAGGCCAACCACCTTGGAAATGTTTATGTTCAGATGTTTAACAACTGAAGAAGAGGCACATCAAAATTCTGTATCTATGCTAAGAATCAGCAGATATTTCAGAATCCCACTAAATAAATGGTATTAAAATACAGTTAAGGTAAAATGTTAATCATTCAGTAGAGTCTGAAAGGTAAGTAAGAAAACAGAGCCTCACGCTTTAATTCATAATGATACTGATTTGTTATTGATTGTACATGACTAAAAATTAATATTGACTACACAGGGCAATAACTAGTAACAAAAGAATTTGCAGGAAGTTAACTGCAGTCGTCTACAAAAGACTGAACTACTTTTTCTTAATTTAGAAACAGTTAAAAAATATCCTTCTATTTTGAAGTAATTATGCAGGAAAGGAATTATTTACATACTCTTCTTAATGTTTTTGGTTTGTGGATGTGGCTGAATCCCTCCAGCTGGAAGTCCATAGGTGCTTATTCGTTGTACAAGACTTGCTACATTCCCATGCCTTTCCCGTTTGATGGGCAAACTGTCATCCTTGAATTCCGTCTCTCTTTTAATTTCCTACAAAAGGGGAAATAAAGAGGCAACTTAAGCTATTTTTTTATATTAAATCCTCAAATGTAAAATACCAAAAAGTAGTTACAGTAATTACTATATAAATCAAAATATCAATAGTTTTCAACCTTTGCACTACTCAAACATATCTGAAGAATAAAACACATACTGGTAACAGTGACTCATGAGTTTAAGTTTCATCAGAACTGGAGATGAAGATAAAGGAAAGACAGGCTCAAATCCCAGCCCTACCACCCACCCCAACTACAAAGAAACACTGAGATACAAAGACAAACAATAATTCAGTCAGGGGTAAACAAACCTTCTATAAAGTGCCAGATAGTAAATATTTTACAATTTGCAGACCATACACTTTCTGTTGCAACCATCGACACTGCTATGTGTGGTATAAATGCAGTCATATATTTAAATGAATGAATAACTATGTTCCAATAAAACTTTACTTACAGGAACTAAAATTTTAATTTCAAATAATTTTATATGTCATAATATATTATCCTTTTGATTTTTTCCAACCATTTATAAAATTCTTAGCATTCTTAGCTCATGGGTCTTACAAAAACAGGTGGTATTCAGACTTGTCCTGTGGGCTGGTAGTTTGATAGCCCCTGATCTAAGTCATGGCTATAAAATAAGACATGTGAACCATTATGGAAAAGTACAAAATATTACTGAAAGACAAGAAGACAAAAACAAAGTTATGCCATGTTCAGTAACTGAAAACTCAGTATCATAAAGATATCAGTTCTCCTTTAAAATTGATGTAATATATCAATGCAATTCAAGTATATAAAAACGTTAGATTGTTTCTAAAATTATACAGAACAAAAGGCTAAGAACAGTGAAAATACTTCAAGGAAAAGAAAGCAGGAGTTTTTGTTAACGAAAATACAAAGGAAAACTATAATGATACAATTAAACAATGCGCTATTGGTATAAAGACAGATATACTGATAAATGAAACAAAATAGGAAATCCATAAACAGACAAACTTGATTTAAAACAGAAAAAATGAGGAAAGATGGAACCTTAAGATACACTGTGCATGAAAAACATGCCATATTTAATAGGGAATGAAGCTGGATACCTACCTCACACAATTCATATTAAAAGTAACAATTTTAACTTGATATAGCAAGTGTTATATATGTGTGTGTATATATATATGTGTGTGTGTGTGTATACATATACTTTTTTGTTTGTTTTTCAGACAAGGTCTCCCTCTGTTACCTAGGTTGGAGTGCATGGCTCACTGCAGCCTCAACCTCCTGGGGTCAAGCAATCCTCCCACCTTGCCTCCCAAAGTACTGGGATTATGGTAGTGAGCCTCGGTAGCCAACCAAGTATATTTTTCTTAACCTTTACAATAGAATACTTCTATTTCAAGTTTATAAATTCTTATGATTACAAAAGTATTACAGACTGTTTTAAAAGTATCTTGTGAAAAGGATTCTTTTTCTTTTTTTTTTTTTTTTTTGAGACAGAGTCTCACAGTCTCACTCTGTTGCCCCGGCTGGAGTGCACTGGCACAATCTCTGGTCACTGCAACCTCCGCCTCCCAGGTTCAAGCAATTCTCCCACCTCAGCCTTCCAAGTAGCTGGGACTACAGGCACGCGCCACCACACCCGGCTAATTTTTGTATTTTTAGTAGAGATGGAGTTTCACCACGTTGGCTAGGCTGGTCACAAACTCCTGACCTCAGGGGATCCGCCCACCTAGACCTCCCAAAGTGCTGGGATTACAAGCATGAGCCACCATGCCCGGCCGAAAAGGATTCTTATAAAACATACTTCAAATACTTGAGAACTGATAATTTGTTAGTTTTTTAATACAATGCTAAATAACTATTATGTACTATAATTATTAATAGCCATATTTTTTAAAAAATCAATGTGGAACAGGAAAGAAGAGTACTAGTAACTTATCAATTTCCAAAATTTGAGAGTTGTGCTGTTGCGGGAAAGTGAGGACCAGAGAGACCAGTATGGAGAACAGGAGGATTGTTTATTTAAGGTACGCACCGGCTCAGTGGATTCATATCCAAAAAGCTGAGCTGGTACATACCTTAAATAAACAATCCTCCTGTTTCCTTCATATCGTCTCTCCAGTTCTCAGTTTTCTGCAACAGTGCAGTGCCCAAAAGATGTACACATTTCCTTAGTAATAATTCTGATTAAGAATAAAGTGTTTTTTCTTTGTTTCTGCGTATTATTTTTTAAATGGCTAAATTGTTAAAATATAAATATTTATTAAGTTACTTGAATCCAACAGTAACAACAACTCTTAGGTCTTCTTTTGGTATAGAAGCATCATGAAATAAGGACCGAGACAATAATGGTGTTGTGTAAACCAAGAAAGTTTCGGAATCTCTGGCATAGCAACTGAAAATTAGAATTCTTAAAGAAATTTTTTAGTCTTAAAAGCTGATTATCTTAGTACGATATAAAAAAACAAATTTTGTTTTGTTTTGTTTTGTAGAGATAGCATCTTGGTATGTTGTCCAGGCTGGTCTTCAACTCCTGGGCTCAAGCAATCCTCTCTTCTTGGCCTCCCAGAGTGCTGGTACTAGTTTTGCCCAGCCAAAACCCACAAATTTTAAAATAACATTCAGTTTTATGTTAAAAAGGTAAAAAAGCTATTACCTTGTAAATAAGTTCTGGTGATATATATCCACAAGTATCAACCTAAATAAGACACTGAACGAATACTATTCCTTAATGAAATTCCTGGTTCAATAGACACTAAATTTATATTTGTACTACTTGAAATAGTATCGCCTGCCATAGAGGACAGGTTCAGGAGACAGACAAACTGTATACAAATCCTGGCTCCGTTGCGTTCACTTGCTGTAAAGCAATGTGAACATGATGTATGAATTCATTGCTGAAGATCTGGAACCATTTTAGGAACCTTCAATTTTCTCTGGCACATAATCATATCTAAGAATATTAGATATAATAAATCTTCTGAGGACAAAAGATACAAATAAAAGGGGGAAGCAACTTAAAAAATCTTATAGTCTACAATGAATAGAAAAAACCTCAGGTTTACAGCTTTCCAAATACATAGTGCCAACTGAGATGGTACCACAGGTACAATTTTCCTTAGACCTCAAGGCTCTAGGCAAAATTATAAATAAGGTAAAGTTTGCTGTGAGGTCCACCACCTTCTTCTCTGGAACTCCTCCGAGCTACAATCCCCTACTACTAGAAACACACACCTATACTCTCACCAACCTACTCTTTTCCCTAGTTTCTGGAAACATAGTGCCTCTACCAGACTACTCTTTGGCTATCAATTGCAATAGCAAATTTTACCTAATATAGCAAAATTTACCTAGTACCTAAGGTATTAGTAAGGCTTCCAGTGTTTATTCACTCCTCTGCCCTTCATTCACTTTTACCTAAAGAGCCAGGAAATTGCATACATATTAACATTGCAGTGTTTATTTCCTACCAACGTCACTTCCTTTCCTGACTTGGAAAATAACTTCAAGAGATGTAGTAAAAAAGAATCCTCACTTGGAAAGCAATCATGTATAGTCAAAGCAAACTCTGAAAAACTCTGAATCTCATGCTTCAAAAGGGAAGTCACCTGCACAATAGGTAATGTCAATACAAAACCTGTCAAGAAAAAATATAATATGGATAATCTCCATATACATAAGAATGTGCTATACTGATTGGTTTTGCTTCATAGATAAGGAGTAGGAAGTACAACAAGAGGATAAAAACTGAAATACATATGCAAATGGTGGGGGAAGCTCAAAGGGTATATCTACTCTTCATCTATTAAGATAGTCAAAGATACATAATTTTGATTGCATTAACAAAAACAAACAACTAAAAAGATAATCAACAAAATTCACAAATCACTCCATCATACTGTAATATATCCATATAGTAATCTAGTTATCATGGCTGTGGCCACTATCATGATTTGAAAACAGAAAGCAATTTACTTGTATTCCGTAGACTCAAAGGTCGCAAAGAATAATAAAAACCAGGTGAGAAGTCAAGAACTTCGTTTCATTTCTCAAATGAAACAGGCAGGTTACCTAATCACCAAATTCCTAAACATAGTAATAATTCTGCTTAAGCTAATTAAAATCTAAGGAATATACTTATTTTTAATTTAACATTCAGGATTTCCAGAAGTATGTAAAATTAGTATCTCCTACTTTACAGGAGCATAATCAGACAATATGGAAAAGTGGTATTACTAAAAAATAAGGAAAATAATGATTAAATGTTTATCTGGTATATACTGCCAACTATTTTAGCTTTGGCTAATTTTAGGCTTACATTTTAAAAAATAGTCTAGAAATGACTGATTTAGATTTTAACCTAACAAAATGGCCTACCACACTCCTGAAGTATTTTTGGTTATTTTGAATATATAAGTAATAATATATAAGGAATATCCAGGAAAAATTACTTCGAGTCATTTGATTTTCCTTTTTATTGTGATTAAATGAAACTGGGTATTCACTAAAGCACTTAAGTTCAAAGAAAAATGACCAACAAGAGAAACTGTCCTTAATATGAAATCAATACATATTGTCTAACTGTCAATAGATCAAAATCAGCAAGGAAAACAAAAATGACAGATATAGCAGGACTACTTTGAAAGTTTCTAAACTTCTCTCTGCAACCATGCTTTTTGTTACACAATAGCTCTCTACATTTTGGACAAAGGAATTTCCTATTTAAACGATTCCTCCTGCATTTAGAGAAGGCAAAAGTAGAAATGGGGTGGGGGAAGTTACATAAATTCACTGTCAATGGCATCCTACTCCTTTCCTTTTTTCTATCTAGGAATGTAAATGAGAGCCAAGTGAAGTACAGTGGAAAAAAACACTTAAGAACTTTTCTCTTTATTCATTCTTTCAGATACACCACAATGATTGAAATGAAATGAAAATAACCCAATATTTTATAATGGTCACACTTTTCATAATAGTTTTGTTAATCTAAAAAATGTCATTTCCACCTTCAGGCCTAGATGAAGGTGTTTAAGAATAAGAACTGCAAGAAAATGAGGGCTAATGTGTTTACAACTTCTTCTAACTGAAAAAAATCAGGGTTACATGGGAAATTCTCTCTCAAGAATGCTAGACTCCTTGAGGCCACAGATGAGAGTGACACAGCAGGCAAGTCATGCTGGGTCCAAGGAGCAAGAGCAGGAGATATCCCAGAAGCCCAGTTCTGGCACTCAACTTTCCTGATACCTAGTTTATTATTTCTACAGTAGTGACCAATCTGAAATACCTTAACAGAAACAAAATGTATTAACTCCTAAAGGGGAAAAATAAAGAATTTAACTTTCCAGATTAAGTGCAAGGCAAACATTAACATGGTTTATATATAATGATGTATTGAATTTCTTGAATTCGTATTTACAGTGTGAAGAATAGTATATAAAACGGGGAAATGGCACAAATAATTCCGTTTAAAAGATTCGTTTTATAGGAAACAGTCTTTAAAGCTATCTACCAAAGTTCTAAACATGGAAGAAAGCTGAGGGAGGGTTATAAAGAAAGAAAGGTACTTTTCACAATGGATACTTCTATACTGCTTTGACTTTTATTTCGACATGTATTATTTCTGTGATTTAAAATAAAATAAAAGATTTGGTGTGCCTACAATAACAGTGTTATGTCACATTGTTACAGGGCATTTGAAAAAAGACACATATGCTGTGTGAGTACATTTCATCAAATCTAAATCCTTATATATATTTTCTAGTATTACCTATCTAAAGCATTTCTCCAACTCACTGAATATAGTCTATGTGGAATTCAGAATAGTATTATCTAAAATAAGTCACAGAATGAATTATTCTTAATATGTGTAAAAGAGTTAATGCTTTAACAGTATGTAACAGAAAACATACAATGATGTATCATCAATAACTATACACAACTTTGGCATTCTTCCAACTGTATTTTATTTTTATTTTTTACTTATTTTCAATGAAAATTTATTTCTTGCTTAAGCAACATATTCAACACAAGTGGAAATCGAGATCTGTTCTTTTTTCTAAATAAAAATTGCATATACTTACGGTATACATCTTTTGACATATGTGTAGATAGTGAAATGATTACTACAGTCAAGCTAATTAACATCTACCATTTTCATTACAATTCCCAATTAGCAAGTAAACTTGTCTTCCATTTAATATTCCAATATCTGCAAGGTTTTCTCCCTTAATCTGTCTCCAATTAATGAAAGTAAATCAAACATCAAAATGTTCTCTAAATGAACTATTACAAAACTAACTCTTGAACTGTTCTATGAAAGTCGCCAATACATTTCTATAAATACTGGAAAACATCACTGAGATCCATCCAAAAGATCTAACAGTTTCATAAAGTAAAAGGTTTTTAAAACTAAACACCATAAAACGCCACATTGTCATTTCCTTTACTTAAATATTTCTTCTTATGAAAACTGGAATATCAACAGTCAAAAATTAAATCAGCATTCTTCTAAAAAAACAATGTGGTCTTTTTTTTAAAATGAATGAGACTTTCCAAAGTAGCTATATACATCCATCAGATTATCTTCTTATTCTTCATATTGCTAATTTTTCAAGTAGCTTTAAAAAGGATTTTAATTATATTTAAAGATCTAACGTCTAATTAGTTATTTAATTTATGGAAATCTGCAAATAAACTGAAAATAAGCATTTTTAAATACAAG
The DNA here is from genome assembly GCF_008728515.1 of Papio anubis. Lineage (NCBI taxonomy): Eukaryota > Metazoa > Chordata > Mammalia > Primates > Cercopithecidae > Papio > Papio anubis. The sequence continues at coordinate 45,838,461 of NC_044981.1, read as the reverse complement.
ATAATTTTTCAAACTAACTTTTTAAAAATCTTTTTTCTAAATGAAGAGAAAAAACTTGCTAGAAATTTAGGTTGAACCAAGAAAAACATCTGAGTGATTTTTATTCATTTGTCAGCTTCCTGAAAAACTTACTGAGTAATTTTTGTTTTCTTCTTCCTGATTATATCAAAAAGTCTAACACTTTGTATCAAGATCAAGAAAGTCTTCAAAAGGGATCAAAATTTCATTTTAAATTTAAAAATATAAGTAATAGCAGTTCACTTACCAGCACCTGAGACATCTTCTGTTAACATATCCACTTATTTTTTAAAGCAGCAAAATAAAAACATTATAACAGTAACAGGTTGTATAGTAAGTGGTACCACCTCCAGGATCACTACAAAGCTCACAAAAACAAACTGCTTCACTATTCACAGACTGAATCCCCTTATCCACAAATACCGTCCTGCCAACACTCTTTTAAGTACAGCTAATAAAAATACTTTAACCTTCTCTTTTGATATCATTCCGCTGATATTGCTCCACTTTTTCCATGACTCTCTGTGCTCTGGCGCTTGTAAAATTCACTACCAAATGCACTTTCTAAGTATTCCTCCTCACCTGTTCCTCCCCAATCTCCTCAGGTGATCAGACTCTACACCCTTTTATATGAAACTCAGCAGTGAACAGAGTCCACCAATAATTATTAAATGTCTACAATTAGTCACCTGCTCTGTTAGGTTATCTTTTTTTTTTTTTTTTTTTGAGGCAGACTTTCGCCTGTCGCCCAGGCTGGAGCGCAGTGGCGTGATCTCGGCTCACTGCAACCTCTGCCTCCCAGGTTCAAGCAATTCTCCTACCTCAGCCTCCCAAGTAGCTAGGATTACAGGCATGTATCACCACGCCCAGCTAATTTTGTATTTTTAGTAGAGACAGGGTTTCTCTATGTTGGTCAGGCTGGTCTCGAACTCCCGAACTCAGGTGATCTGCCCGCCTCGGCCTCCCAAAGTGCTGGGATTACAGGCGTGAGCGTTATCTTAAATCTCATGTGTTATCTTAACCTTCAGAAGCAAGTCATAACTTAAAGGGTATCAACTATGTTTATTACCTTTTTGCTGAATGCAAATCTATTCTTCTTTTTTAATGGTAATATTTAAACTTCCAAACACTGGCTTAACAACAACAGATTATAAACAGCTATTACTATGCCATTTCTTTTCTGAGACGGAGTCTCACTCTGCAACCCAGGCTGGAGTGCAGTGGTGCGATCTCAGCTCACTGCAAACTCCGCCTCCCAGGTTCAAGTAATTCTCCTGTCTCAGCCTCCTGAGTAGCTGGAATTATAGGCGCCCACCACCACACACAGCTAATTTTTGTATATTTAGTACAGACAGGGTTTCACCATGTTGGCAAAGCTGGTCTCAAACTCCTGACCTCAGGTGATCCACCCACCTTGACCTCCCAAAATGCTAGGATTACAGGCGTGACCCACCATGCCTGGCCTACTATGCCATTTCTAATAGAAAAGAACTTTTACAATGATGAGTATTTAGACTGAGTAAACCTTACTTATGAGCAAGATAAGCAACTGTTATGGATGTGCATTACAAGCATCACCATCTAGAATTTTCCCTTACAGAAAGATGGAGTAGGTGTTTCCCTATTCTTCCTGCTAAATATAGTTTAAAGCTCTGGACCTTACATATGTAAAAAATAAATAATTAATTAAATTTTGAAAAGAAGGCAGACCAGCCAGGGACAGGAACTGAGCAAGTTCCTCAGAATCTGAGGAACAACATGGCAGTGAATTCACTAATATTCTTTTTGCCTATATCCCAGACTAGGTACTGGAGAAGTCTGCAATCTAGAAATGCCAATGCAAGCAGAGAAGAAAAAAAAACTCCAAGAAAAGCCCACCAGTGTTGGCCCTAGCCAAATGACCAGGAAAACAGGCAGACTGGCAAGACAGAGAGCTCTTAAGACAATAACCACTCTGCCACAGTCAAACACCACAGGGACAAGACAAAAAAAAAAAAAACACTGTAGCACCAGTCCTACCCATGGTAGCAATGACCAAGTAGGGAACCTAGACTTCCTCATCAGGCTGTAATAAGGCACACCAATCACCAACACAGACCCCATTTTCGTCCCCAACCACCACCCACCAGTAGTGTGGTTGCCAGAAAAGGCCAAGTATACACCCGGGACTTTCCTCTACACTAGGTGAAAACAAACCACACCTTCCTTCCCCCTGCTGGCTGTCAGCGGAGGCCATATGGACAGCACGAATGAAGTACATCTGCCTCTCCAGCCAAGGCAGGTATCAGTGGAAACGTAGTGAGGAGCCCCCCCCCCCCACAACTGTTAACAGAGACTAAGTGAGGCACTGGACTTTGACACAACTCATTTTACTTTTTTCAGCATAGATTCCCTCTTTAGGAAAACAAAGCTTATATTTAGATCCAAGGCCCTCAACCAATATTGACTGTTATAAATATTTTTATCACTAATACTTCTACCAGGATTTGAACACAAATCTTCAGCTTTTAATAATGAGGCCCCAGAGATATCTGCTTTATTCCCAGTCTGAGTAACTGAAACAACTTTCCATAGTCAATTTAGCCCCTTATCTAAAATGAACTACTTTTTTCCATTCCAAAGGACTCAACAAAAAAAGATCATTTCCACAGATCATTTTTCTAAATACAAGACTTTAATTCCACAGAAAAGACCTAACAAAATTTGTTTTGCCCTAAGAAGTTAGAACCTATACTCAAATCCTAACACACTAAAATCTTTTTTACTATCTAGTTTAAGCAAATAGACTAATCAAGCTAACTGCTAGTTCCACATTTTCTCATTTTAACTATTTTCCTCTTTATTTTTCTCCTTCCTTGAAAACTACTAACTTCTTTTAAAAGGGCAATTAGAAAAGTTCTGCATTTTTTCCTATTTTATTGTTAATACTTAACAGTATATTATAGGCATTCAAAAAATTTGTTGACTAATTTAATAATTTAGGTGATTTTCTTCTCCAATTTCTCCTTTCAGATATGAATGGGCACTTCTTGAGCAAGAAAGTAACAGGATGAAATAATAAATTTCACTATATGTCTACATGCAAGGAATATACATACAAAATCTAATTGCTACCAACAATCCTAATAGGGGAGATTCCCTGCTTTGACACAGGAAGAAACTCATGCTCTAGAGTGAAGCATCTTCAGAAAGAATACACAACAGGTACTTGTGTGGATACAGTGGCAAGAGCACACGGTGATCAAAAGACGTCAAACAGAGGCCTAGACATCCTGATTTCAAAGGCCATACTCCTGTCACAACGCCAAGCTATCTTCTTCCTGAAGTAGCTCTAGTAGCGTAGTTGGAAACCCAAACCATCACATGCAGCCTACCTTTTCTAATTTCAGGGATCCTTCTCAAAGGGAATTGATTCTTTATCTACTCTGCATTCTCCTGTGTTTTACTGGCCAAATCTTGTCAGAGATGTTATTCTAGATTACCCAACTTAAGGTATCAATGACATTTTCCACCCTCCCCATCATTTTCTGTTCAAAATGTTAATGGCTATCAAAAATTAACTTTATCTTATTTGTTTATTCTTTTGCATAGTTGTCTGCCCCCCCATTAGAACATAAACTCATTAAAAAAGAGTGAACTTACCTGTGTTATTCACAATTGTGTTCCTGCCACCTATAAAAAGTCCTAGCACAAGGAACCTCAGTAAATATCTGAATAAATAAATGAGTGGCAAATAGGTAAGAATAAAACAACTGAATTGGAACACCAAGAGGCAGAGTGTAGGGACGGATATGCCACAGTACTACCACGTCTCTTACTAAAAAATACCACAACAGAGAGTACCTGGGGAATTCAGACTCTTTTCAGGAATATTGAAGAGACGCACTATCTAAATAAAACTGAAAAGCCTGTCACAACTATTGCAAAAAGGGACATGTGGTTGATTTTTAAAAAGATGTACACCAACTAGAACATTCATACATTGCTGATGGAAATGTGAAATGGGACAATCACTTTAGAATACAGTTTTGCAGTTTCTTATATATCCCAGCAATCCCACTCCCAAGTATTACTCAAAAGAAATGAAAATATATGTTCACACGAAGAGGCATATATCAATGTTTATGACAGCTTTACCCATGATATCCAGAAACGGAAAACAATCTAAATATCCATCAACAGGTAAAAAGAGGATAAACACTGTGGTATACATAAAATGGAATGCTTTTTAGCAATAAAAAGAAACTAGTGCTACATTCCACATGGCTGAATCTCTAAAAGATCATACACAGCAAAGGAGAGCAGACACAAAAAAGACAATCGTTATTAATTACACTAAATTCTTGTAAAAGCAAAACTAATCTAGAATGACAAAAAGTCTATCAGTGGTTGCCACTAGCTCGCAAGGCACAAATACAATAGAACAAAAGTTTTTGCAGATAATGAATGTTCCAATATCTTAATGTTATGCTAGCTGCACAGGTATATACCTTTGCCAAAACTCACAGAAATACACTTTAAAATGGGTGTATTTTACTCTGTAAATCATAACTCAATATTCTGATTTTTAAAATTCAAATCTGATCATTTCACTGTTCTCTTTGAGGTCTCCCATTTTCCTCAGAATAACGGGGGGAAAACCTTTGTAACAACCCCAGTATATATACACATATAAACACACTTAAGGACACACACTCAGAACCTCCCCCAACAACACCTGACACAAAAGTTTTACAAAACAATATTGAACCATTCTACCTAGGGGGATAAACTGACATTTTCTATTCAACTTCATTCCACTCCATCTTATTTATGTAAAATGCTGATCACAACACATTAAATTTAGTAAGCAATTAACTCTGGACCAGTCACTGTCTACTAGATTAAACGCTTAATGCATCATCTCATTGGACACTCATAACACTGTAAGATAAATACTATTAATATCCCTTTATTCAGCAGATAGAAGTGGTGGTAAAAAATCTCATAAATACTAAATAACTTACCCAGGGAGACACAAGTCTGCCAGGCTCCAAAGTCTAAATACCTAAACTATACACCAAATTGTCTATATCCACCAAAAGATCTAAAAGATGATAAAGAAATATCATGAAGACTTGGCAACTGTTATCAGTCTGTTCCTGTGTTGCTATAAAGAAGTATCTGAGGCTGTGTAATTTATTTTAAAAAAAGGTTTAGGGCCAGGCGCGGTAGCTCACGCCTGCAAACCCAGCACTTTGGGAGATCAAGGCAGGCATATCACCTGAGCCCAGGAGTTCAAGACCAGCCTGGGCAACATGGCAAACCCAATCTCCACAAATAATAGAAAAAACATTAGCCAGGCATGGTGGCACACACCTGTAGTCGCAGCTACTTGTCAGGCTGAGGTGAGAGGATCACTTGAGCCCAGAATACCGATGCTGCAGTGAGCCATGATTGTACCACTGCACTCCAGATTGGGTGGCAGAGTGAGAAACTGTCTCAAAAAAAAAAAAAAAAAAAAAAAAAAAAGAGGTTTAATTGGCTCACAGTTCTGCAAGCTATACAAGCATGGCTCCAACATCTCTTCCTGGTGATGGCCTGAGGAAGCTTCCAATCACGGCAGAAGAAGAAAGGGGAGCAGGTGCATCACATAGTGAGAGCAGGAACAAGAGAAAGAGGAGGAAGGTTCCAAACTCTTTTAAATAACCAGATCCCAAGTGAACTGGGTGAGAATTCATTTATTACCAAGGGTGTGGTGCTAAATCATTCATGACAGATCCACCTCCATGGGTTATTCACCTCCCACCAGGCCCCATCTCCCATATTAGGAATCACATTTCAACATGAGATTTGGAGGGGACAACTATTAGCAACTAATTCATATTGGCAGAAATAAAAAACTACAGAACTGATATACACTGAAGTGCTGCACTAAATGTAGAATCATATGCTATGATCTAACTTTTTTTTTTTTTGAGACGGAGTCTTGCTCTGTCACCCAGGCTGGAGTGCAGTGGCACAATCTTGGCTCAACGCAAGCTCCGCCTCCCGTGTTCACAGCATTCTCCTGCCTCAGCCTCCTGAGTAGCTGGGACTACAGGCGCCCACCACCACGCCCGGCTAATTTTTTGTATTTTTAGTACAGACGGGGTTTCACCGTGTTAGCCAGGATGGTCTCAATCTCCTGACCTCGTGATCTGCCCACCTCAGCTTCCCAAAGTGCTGGGATTACAGGCGGCTATGATCTAACTTTAATAAAGAAAAACAGTTAATTGTCCATGACTTTCCTATTTACATCTCAATTACTCTGAAACTAAAAATCTCAGCCTCTAGTGTCCTTTCTGTTTTCTAACTTTTCATAAGCAAACTAAAACATCATTTGTCACTCGCACTGAAAAAAAATGGGAAGTATATAAATGGGAAAATTTATTTTATTTGGTGTCACCTCTAACTTTCTGTTCCAGTATTATGGCCCAATTCTAACCAATTCAGGATCTTCTCTCAATCCAGAAGCTATAAAATCAAGTAAACAAAGCATCCATTGCACATCATGAAAACAACTTCATGAGTACCAGTCAACACATACGCTTGGTGTGATAGGCATTACTAATGCTCACCAGTGTTTCTAGTTTTACTGTCCTTTTGCGTATATAGCAAGATCGTATTTTTCTGCCCCTTTGATGGTACACATGACGACATCATTGCTATGGCCAATGAAATGCAAAAGTAATGTGTATCACTTCCACAGGGAAGCATTTAAAACTGGAACGTGATTTTCTATGCTCTGTTGCTCTGTCCTCAAAAATTACAAAAGTACGGATTGATAAGGGCTTGCCACAAGACTAAAACAGCCCAGACGGTTGTGCTGCCACATGAAAAGTAGCAAGAGACCTGGCTAGCTGGACCAAACAAACTCTGCATGAAAGGATGTAGTATTTCCCTGTGCTATGCCACCACTAAGATTTTGATGTTAGTACCCCAATGTAAGCTATCCTGTCTTACAAAATGAACTTCCTAATTTCCTTAAACTGTATAATAAAATACTGGTTTTCAGCAAAATTTCCAGAGATGGAGGTAGACCACAATGATTAAATCCATTTTACAAAGTTTTCTAGAAACAACTATGCATTTCAAGCCCAGCTTCATTTTCTAATTACCTGTGTTTTTACTTTTTTTCCACATATTTTGCATTCCATCTTTAGTCTTTGAAATTCCCTTATGTCAAATGTCTTTCTTCTGAAATTTGTTTAGTTTAAAAAAAAAAAAATGTACTTCCATCAAATTGCAATTTGAGAAAACAGTTCGATTTTTTCTTCCTTTTCCAGAGTCAATTCTAAAAGTGATCAAAAACACTTTTAATTTTATAATGCTAAGATCTTTCAACTATGCTGGTGCTACTGGAAAATTTCAATGACTAGGATTTATATCACTTGCCCTTAGAGTCTCGAAAGCACAGGATGTTACAGAATGATCACATTTCTCTAATAACCAGCACATATCATAGATGCATTTTTTCATCTAAAAAGAGCCCTGACATTGGCCTGTCATAGAGTTAACTACTATCAAGTCTTTAGCCCATATTACCAGCGAGACTTTGGGTAAAAATGACCATTCCCTACACCTAATTTTCAAAGACATGAGAATAAAGTGAAGTAACATATGTGAACACGCAAAGTATTCACACAGACATAAAGTGTTATTAGCCCATTATCTATCCCTTCATTTCCACTCTCAATGTAGCGCTCTGATCTCTATTATACTTCATAGCCCCAACTCTCTTTTCTGGAAAACCTTTCCTTCTCATTCAGATTTATTAAATAATTTTAAATATCTTTAAGCAATCTTCAAAATATACTGTATCCCCTACCCAAGGTTTTAGTCTTAAATCCCATTACTCCCCCATACGAAAACTTTCATTCAGCCAAAGTAGTTTGCCTAATTATCTTTTTACCATAAATTATCTAATACCTTTGCCAGACCTACAATGCACTCAGTACTCTAACCGTCTACCTTAAGGACCAATTAAGTTTTACTTTTTTCTTTTTTTTTTTTTAAGACAGAGTCTCACTCTGTCACCCAGGAGTACAGTGGTATGATCTTGGCTCACTGCAACCTCCGCCTCCTGGGTTCAAGTGATTCTCCTGCCTCAGCCTCCCCAGTAGCTGGGATTACAGGTGCGTGCCATCATGCCCGGCTAATTTTTGTATTTTGAGTAGAGACTGGGTTTCACCATGTTGGCCATGCTGGTCACCAACTCCTGACCTCAGGTGATCCACCTGCCTCAGCCTCCCAAAGGGCTGGGATTACAGGTGTGAGCCACTGCACCCAGCCTAATTTTACTTTTAATCCCCTTTCTGAAAGATGTTTTTTCAAAGATTCTGTAGCACCTATCATCTTATCACATGTCTGTCATTCAGTCATGTAAGGCATTACAATTTATCCTCTTTTACACTGGTATTTCCCCCAATAAATTGTGGGAAAGATTCTTCCCACCACACCCCAAAGTATGTCATAGTCAACTGCTAAGCATTTGTTTACTGGAATATGTTTTATCTCAATTACAAAGTAGCAACTCCAATGACCAAGTGCCAAATATGAACCAGCTAAGACATTGATACTGAATCAAAGTTACACCCACAAATAAATCTTTATTCTCTACTTTAGTCTAAAACATTGAAGTTAAGAATGTAGTAACATCCGCTAAGTTAGCCTGGTTTCTCCTCAATTTTAGCTTACTTCTTAAACATAACAAATTAATAAGATATAGTTTATGATTTGTAGCTACAAAATAAAAATAAAATGACTTAAAAAAATAAATCAACGAAGTAGACTATTCATTATCTTTCCAAGTGAAAAACATTTAATCATACTAAACACAAAAAAGATTAATGACATACTAAAAATAAAAATTTTACAACTAATAGTAAAGTTGTTTATACTTAGACAAGTCACAGAAAGCATTTATGAGGAATAAAAGACACAGAAGCAGAAAGAAGACAAAAGTCTAGCGGTTAGAATACATAGAGAACTACTAGAAATTAACTAGAATATGAACAAGAACTCAAAGTAAAAATAGAAGAAATATCTGAACAAGCTGTACACAAGGAAATGAAATGTGAAAAGATGCCTAGCTTCACTAGTAATCATGAAAATGAAACAGTACAACATGGTGGATACTACTGTACCTCTGTAAGGTTGCCCCGCCCGCCAAAAAAAAAATTTTTTACAGTTTTATGGTATCAGATGTTTTTAAATTGGTATAATTACCTCAGAGAGAAATCCAAAAACATCTAGTATAGTTGAACATGTGCATACCCTAGGAGTCAGCATATCTTCAGTTATACACATACCCCAAAAAAGATGTTTACTGAAGTTCTAATAGCTAAAAATTTCTTAATAGCTAAAAATTGAAAAACAGTACTAAATATCCAAAAATTATGTAATACTTAGCCAGACAATGGAATACTATGCAGAGATTAGAAAGTAACTGGTAGTAAAGGGGTCTCCCCTGTAATACTGTATGGACAGTCTTAAACACCTTACATTTTGGGAGAAAAAAAAAACAACTAAAATACCACTTATTATGTGAAAACTTCAGAATCAAACACTAAAAATACCAGTGACTATATAAAAAACAGAGTTTGCAGACCACTCTAAACCTATGCAACTTTGGGAACTCAACACTATAAACGAAAACAAATAATAACTAGAACCTACAAAGATAGGCAATAACTGACCAAGCAGTCATGACTGAAGAATTCCTCAGTAGCTATTAAAAATGTAAAACAAAAAACAATTAAGTAGGAATGTTGGCTGGCTTATGGATGCTGAGACAGTGAAGGTGAGCACCAGGATTTAAGAGCCTTCAATGCCAGAACTATAAACTTTGAGGAAGATATCCTTAAAGATACAGATGGTTACTTTTTAAAAAAAAAAAAGTATTAAGATACAAAACTCCAAGCTGCTTCCCTTTTCTTGCTGAAATCATAATCCTACTATCTTTATTACAGCTCTTCTTACCTAGAAAATAAACGAACACACTTTCTCATTGTCCTGACATCATTCTCTCTACTAATTACCTATAAGCTAACTAGTGTTATAAAACCCATTTGTAACAGATGCAACTATACTATGTATCCATGTTGAAATCTCACCTTAAATATAAAGAAAAGGTGCAATGTGATACAATTATGTAAATGTCTAAATCACACAAAATACTATTTGTTTATGCACAGGCAAATAGGTGTAAAACTATGGACTAAAGGATACATACAGCTTAAAAACACAGGTGGTCCTGCAAAGGAAGAGAAATGAGAAGGAGATGATGAGAACTCAACTTCATCTGTAACGTTCTCTTTATTACAAAGTAACACCGAAGCAAGATGGCAAAATGATAATATTCTGTACATTAAGTTCATAGATCCTTGTGTTCAATATCCTTTGTAAAATACTTTTAAAACTGGAAGACAAACACATTGCAAAGGGACAATGAAATGGGCATAAGTTTGTCACAAAACAAACATACGGTGTCTAAAGTTTTTCATAATAAGCCACAAAGACAATTTGGCATTTCTGTTCATCTTCCAGCCCAATTTGACTACCATGGTTCTTCAGTATAGCTATCTGAAATAGTAATAGGGACATGAGTTTTTTACAAGAAGCCTAGTTCCACCATCCACACTCCATACTCACAGATTTACAAAATAACATGCACCTTTGGGTGTGTGTGTGTTTTTGAGACGGAGTCTTGTTCTGCAACCCAGGCTGGAGTGCAGTGGTGCGATCTCGGCTCACTGCAACCTCCGCCTCCCACGTTCAAGCGATTCTCCTGCCTCAGTCTCCCAGATGGCTGGGACCTGGGAGTCACCACTCCCATGCCACCACTCCTGGCTAATTTTCTGTATTTTTAGTAGAGACGAGGTTTCACTGAGTTAGCCAGGATGAACATGCACCTTAATGTCCCAATAGGAAGTTTATTTTCAATGGACAGTGAATTTTAAATTACAGCTTTCCCCTGAATTTTAACATAAACATCTGAAAAACTACCTTATTAATTTGTGTATTATCCATTGTTGTTGATCACCTATGAGTAATTTTTTTTTTTTAATAAAAGTTTTGCTTCGGAATAAAAAGATTTACAGAAGAGTTACAAAGGTAGTAGAAAGTTCCCACAGTCTTAATTCAGTTTTACCTAATGTTAACAGCACGTATAACCACATTCCACTTCAAAATTGAGAAATTAACACTGGTACATTATTATTAAACTACTGACTGTATGTGGATTTAATCAATTTTTCCACTAATGTCCTTTTTCTGTTTCAGAATCCGATCCAGGAAACCACAATGTATTTGGTCATTATGTCTCCTTTGCCTCTTCTGGTCAATGTCAGTTTCTCAGGCTTTCCTTGTTTTTCATGACCTTGACATTTTTGAAGAGTACTGGTCAGGTATTTTGTAGAATGTCTCTCAATTTAGTTTGTCTGAGGTTTTCCCCAACCAGGCTCATGGACTTGGGGGAAGAATATCACAGAGGTGAAGGGAATACATGCTATCAATATAACCTATCACTGGTGACATTAACCTGGATCACTTGGTAAAGGCAGTACTTGCAAAGTTTCTCCATTATAAAGCTACTAAGCTACTATTTTTCCCTATCCATCTATTCCTTTTATTTTATATATTTATTTATTTATTTTATTTTATTTTTTTGGAGACACAGTCTCACTCTGTCACCTGGCTGGAGTGCAGGGGCACTATCTCAGCTCATTGCAACCTCCACCTCCCCGGTTCAAGCAATTCTCCTGCCTCAGCCTCCTGAGTAGCTAGGACTACAGGTGCGTGCCACGATGCCCAGCTAATTTTTGTATTTTTAGTAGAGACAGGGTTTCACCATGCTGGCCAGGGTGGTCTCGATCTCTTGACCTCGTAATCCGCCCACCTCAGCCTCCCAAACTGCTGGGATTACAGGCATGAGCCACCACGCCTGGCTCTATCTATTCTTTAGTCTATTCCACACCCGAGGAAAGCTTTTGGAAGGGAGACAGGGGGTGTGCGGAAAAGGAAATAAGTATTTAGAATTATCACTTGGAATTTTTGTTTCGATTTATCCTTTCTCCCCTGTTTATTCAACCATTTATTTATATCAGTATGGACTGATGTATACTTATGCTCTATTTTACATAATAATCAAACACTACATTATTGTGCTGCTCAAACTGTTCCAGCTCTAGATATTGGGAGCTCCTTCAGGTTGGGTTCTAAGTTGCTTTGACATAGGCCCACCTTCTGTTTTTTTAACCACTTAATTTTCTGCCACCACAACATGCTCCAGGCTTATCTTGTATCTTCATTACCCCAAACACTAGAATCAGTCATTTCTCCAAGGAGTCCTTCCTTTTATCAGAGAGTAGTATTTGGAAATCAAGATCTGGGCACTGGATGTACTCACGGCTACTGAGGTACTGCTTCTAGGCCCTCTGAGCAATATGAGCTGAGGAATACAAATATTTGTGTGTGCACGCTAACCCACATATATAAACACACACACATATATACACAAAACTATTCCTGTATCTACCTGCACATGTTTTAACTAAACATAAATTCATACTGCTGTCTCTGACTATAATCTAGTAACCTGTGGTTAATTTTTAATCCCAGATTAAACTTTTCTCTATTACCTACCATACTCATAAACTATATACTCTGCTAGCAGGCATTTCATTAAATTTAACTTCTAGTATTAGTTATACTGAAACAGGAAAGAAAAATGTATTTCAAAATGGAGTCCCATGATAAATCATTCCTAATAGTAGAAATATACATTAGCACACACTCAAGACAGCTATATAAATACTTTGTATTTAACTTTCAACTTATTTTTGAAATCAGTGTTCCATAACTGCAACAAATTTTCTCTAAAAAGCCACTTTTCTTTCAAAAAATATATATATATATTAGAGCCCATCTTACTGTAGTCCGTCAAAATACCACTTTAAAGTGGAGAAAACAGGGAAATTATGTGATTTGTCTAATACCATACTGCCAGCAAAGGGCAAAGCTGGAACTTGACTGCATTTAAATCCAGTTATTCTGACTTCAGTTTCCATGGTATCTGCATGACGATCTATTATAGATCAAAAAAAGAAGTAAATTCATAAAAAAAAAAAAAAAACAAAGTGACCTTGCTCCAAATATTCAATTCCCTACTATAGCTGCTCTCAGTTGTTTCAAGAGATAAAATATAGTTAAAGCGCAGTTACTTCACCTCTGAAAACAGTTACAGGCATACCTCGTTTTACTCCACTTAGCTTTACTGCACATCACAGATAACTGAATTTTTTTAAACAAATTGAAGGTCTGTGCAACGCTGTGTCAAGCAAGCCCATCAATGCCATTTTTCCAACAGCATGTGCTCCTTTTGTGTCTCTGTATTACCTTTTCGTCATTCTTGCAATATTTCAAACTTCTTCATTGTGTCTGTTATGATAATCTGTGATTAGTGATCTTTAGTGTTACCATTTTAATTGTCTTGAGGTACCTCAAACTGTGTCCTTATAAGACAGTAAATTTAATAAATACTGTGTGTCTTCTAACTGTTCCACCAACTGGTCATTTCCTACCCTTTCCCGCTCCTCAGGGCTCCCTATTCTCTGAGACACAATAATACTGAAATCAGACTAAGGAATAACCCTACAACAACCTCTAGTATTCAAGTGAAAGGAAGAATCACACATCTCTGAGTTAAATCAAAAGCTAGAAATGACTAAGTTTAGTGAGGAAGTAATGTTGAAAGCTGAGATAGGCTAAAAGCTAGGCTCCTGCAACTAACAGCCAAGTTGCAAATACAAAGACAAAGTTCTTGAAGGAAATTAAAAGTGCTACTCCAGTGAACACATGAATGATAAGAAAGTAAAAGTCTTATTGTTGATATGAAGGAAGTTTGAGGCCAGGCTCACACCTGTAATCCCAGCACTCTGGGAGGCCGAGGCAAGAGGATCACCTGAGGTCAGGAGTTCAAGACCAGCCTGGCCAACACGGTGAAACCCCATCTCTAGTACGAATACAGAAATTAGCTGGGCATGGTGGCAGGCGCCTGTAATCCCAGCTACTCAGGAGACTGGGCAGGAGAATCACTTGAACCTGGGAGGCAGAGGCTGCAGTGAGCCAAGATCGCGTCATTGCACTCCACCCTCGGCAACAGAGCGAGACTCTGTCTCAAAAAAAAAAAAAAAAAAGTTTGAGTCATCAGATCGAAGATCAAACCAGCCACAACTTTTCCTTAAGCTAAAGCCTAATCTAGAGCAAGCCCCTAATTCTCTTCAACTCACCGAATACAGAGAGGTCAGGAAGTTGCAGAAGAAAAGTTTGAAGCTAACAGAGGATGGTTCATGAGGTTCAAGGAAAGAAGTCATTTCTATAACATAAAAGTGCAAGATGAAGCACCTAGTGCTGACAGAGAAGCTGCAGCAAGTTAACCAGAAGATCTAGCTAAGATCACTGATGAAGGTGGCTATGCTAAATGGATTTTCAATGGAGATGAAAACTTCCATTGGAAAAAGGTGCCACCTAGGACTTTCGTAAGTAGAAAGAAGTCAAAGCCTAGCTTCAAAGCTTCAAAGGACAGGCTCACTCTCTTGCTAGGGGCTAATGCAGCTGGTACGTCAAGTGGAAGTCATTGCTTATTCACCATTCTGAGAATCCAAGGGTCCTTAAGAATTGCGCTACATCGGCTGGGCGCCGTGGCTCATGTCTGTAATCCCAGCATTTTGGGAGGCCGAGGCAGGCGGATCACGACGTCAGGAGATCAAGACCATCCTATTTAACATGGTGAAACTCTGTCTCTACTAAAAATACAAAAAATTAGCCGGGCGTGGTGGCAGGCGCCTGTAGTCCCAGCTACTCGGGAGGCTGAGGCAGGAGAATAGCGTGAACCCGGGAGGCAGAACTTGCAGTGAGCCGAGATCGCGCCACTGCACTCTAGCCTGGGCGACAGAGCAAGACTCCATCTCAAAAAAAAAAAAAAAAAGGATTATGCTACATCTATTCTGCCTATGCTCTATAAATGGAAAACCAAAGCCTAGATGACAGCACATCTATTTACAGCATGGTTTATTGAGTACTATAAGCCCACTGTTGAGACCTACTGCAGAAAGATTCTTTTCAAAATACTAATGCATATTGATGATGCATCTGATCAACCAAGAGTTCTGTTGGAAGGTACAAGAAGATGAATGTTGTTTTCATGTCTGCTAACATAATATCCATTTTGCAGCCCATTGATCAAAGAGTATTTCAACTTTCAAGTATTCTTATTTAAGAAATACATTTCGGCCAGGCGCGGTGGCTCACACCTGTAATCCCCACACTTTGGGAGGCCAAGGCAGGCAGATCACAAGGTCACGAGTTTGAGACCAGTCTGGCCAACATAGTGAAAGCCCGTCTCTACTAAAAATACAATTAGCTGGGCGTGGTGGTGGGAGCCTGTAATCCCAGCTACTGGGGAGGCGAGGAGAATCGCTTGAACCTGAAAGGCGGAGGTTGCAGTGAGCCAAGATCACCCCACTAAACTCCAGCCCACATTTTGTAAGGCTATTGCTGCCATAGATAGTGATTTTTCTGCTCAATCTGGACAAAGTAAATTGAAAACCTTCTGGAAAGGTTTCTAGAGTCACCATTCTAGATGCCATTAACATTTGTGATTCATGAGAGGAAGTAAAAATATCAACATTAATGGGAGTTTGGAAGAAACAGATCACAACCCTAAAGGATGACTTTGAAGGCTTCAAGACTAAGTGGGGGAAGTAACTGTATATGTGGTGAAAATAGAGAACTAGAATTAGAAGTGAAGCATAAGATGTGACTGAATTACTGCAACCTTGCGATAAAATTTGAACAGATGAGGAGTTGCTTCCTATGGACGAGCAAAGAAAGTGGCTTCTTGAGCTGGAATCTACTCCTGGTGAAGACACTGTGAATACTGTTGAAATGACAATGAAGGATTCAAAATATTACATAAACTTAGTTGACAAAGCAGAAGGAGGGTTTGAAAGGACTACAATTTTGAAAGATCTACTGTGAGTAAAATGCTATCAAACAGTGTCACATGCTACAGGGAAATCTTTCACTAAATGAGCAAACTGATGCAGCAAACTTCATTGTTGTCTCATCTTAAGAAACTGCCACAGCCACCTCAGCCTTCAGCAACCACTAAGTCAACGGCCATCAACATCAAGGCAAGATCCTACACCAGCAAAAAGATGGTGACTCACTGAAGGCTCAGATGATCGTTAGCAATCTTTAGCAATATTTTAAAATTAATGTATCCACATTGCTTTTTTTTATATAATACGATTGAACTCTTAATACAGTATAATGTAAACATAACTTTTACATCACTGGGAAATCAAAACATTCATGTGACTCACTTTACTGAGATATCTGCTGTATTGTGACATTTGGTCTATTGCGGTGGTCTGGAACTGAACCTGCAGTATCTCCAAGGCACCCCTGTAGCAGAATAAAATACAGTTGGCCCTCCACATCCGCAGGCTCCACAACTGTGGACTCACCAATTGTGACACTGCATAACAACTATTTACATAACATTTACACTGTATTAGGTATTATATGCACCCAATACAGGTGCACCCAGATTCATAAAGCAAGTCCTTAGAGACTTACAAAGAGACTTAGACTCCCATACAATAATAATGGGAGACTTTAATACCCCACTGTCAACATTAGACAGATCAATGAGACAGAAAGAAAGTTAACAAGGATATCCAGGAATTCAACTCAACTCTGCATCAAGCAGACCTAATAGACATAGACATCTACAGAACTCTCCACCCCAAATCAACAGAACATACATTCTCCTCAGCACCACATCGTACTTATTCCAAAATTGACCACATAGTTGGAAGTAAAGCACTCCTCAGCAAATGTACAAGAACAGAAATTATAACAAACTGTCTCTCAGACCACAGTGCAATCAAACTAGAACTCAGGACTAAGAAACTCAATCAAAACCGCTCAACTACATGGAAACTGAACAACCTGCTCCTGAATGACTACTGGGTACATAACGAAATGAAGGCAGAAATAAAGATGTTCTTTGAAACCAATGAGAACAAAGATACAACATACCAGAATCTCTGGGACACATTTAAAGCAGTGTGTAGTGGGAAATTTATAGCACTAAACGCCCACAAGAGAAAGCAGGAAAGATCTAAAATTGACACCCTAACATCACAATTAAAAGAACTAGAGGAGCAAGAGCAAACACATTCAAAGGCTAGTAGAAGGCAAGAAATAACTAAGATCAGAGCAGAACTGAAGGAGATAGAGACACAAAAAACCCTCCAAAAAAATCAATGAATCCAGGAGCTGGTTTTTTGAAAAGATCAACAAAATTGATAGACCGCTAGCAAGACTAATAAAGAAGAAAAGAGAGAAGAATCAAATAGACGCAATAAAAAATGATAAAGGGGATATCACCACCGACCCCACAGAAATACAAACTACCATCAGAGAATACTATAAACACCTCTACGCAAATAAACTAGAAAACCTAGAAGAAATGGATAATTTTCTGGACACTTACACTCTCCCAAGACTAAACCAGGAAGAAGTTGAATCCCTGAATAGACCAATAGCAGGCTCTGAAATTGAGGCAACAGTTAATAGCCTACCAACCAAAAAAGGTCCAAGACCAGACGGATTCACAGCCGAATTCCACCAGAGGTACAAGGAGGAATTGGTACCATTCCTTCTGAAACTATTCCAGAATTCTTCAGAATTCTTCAGAATTCCTTCTGAAACTATTCCAGAAGAGGGAATTCTCCCTAACTCATTTTATGAGGCCAACATCACCCTGATACCAAAGCCTGACAGAGATACAACAAAAAAAGAGAATTTTAGACCAATATCCCTGATGAACATCGATGCGAAAATCCTCAATAAAATACTGGCAAACCGAATCCAGCAGCACATCAAAAAGCTTATCCACCATGATCAAGTGGGCTTCATCCCTGGGATGCAAGGCTGGTTCAACATATGCAAATCAATAAACATAATCCAGCATATAAACAGAATCAAAAACAAAAACCACATAATTATCTCAATAGATGCAGAAAAGGCCTTTGACAAAATTCAACAGCCCTTCATGCTAAAAACGCTCAATAAATTCGGTATTGATGGAACCTATCTCAAAATAATAAGAACTATTTATGACAAACCCACAGCCAATATCATACTGAATGGGCAAAAACTGGAAGCATTCCCTTTGAAAACTGGCACAAGACAGGGATGCCCTCTCTCACCACTCCTATTCAACACAGTGTTGGAAGCTCTGGCTAGGGCAATCAGGCAAGACAAAGAAATAAACGGTATTCAGTTAGGAAAAGAAGTCGTCAAATTGTCCCTGTTTGCAGATGACATGATTGTATATTTAGAAAACCCCATTGTCTCAGCCCAAAATCTCCTTAAGCTGATAAGCAATTTCAGCAAAGTCTCAGGATACAAAATCAATGTGCAAAAATCACAAGCATTCTTATACACCAGTAACAGACAAACAGAGAGCCAAATCATGAATGAACTCCCATTCACAATAGCTTCCAAGAGAATAAAATACCTAGGAATCCAACTTACAAGGGATGTAAAGGACCTCTTCAAGGAGAACTACAAACCACTGCTCAGTGAAATAAAAGAGGACACAAACAAATGGAAGAACACACCATGCTCATGGATAGGAAGAATCATACTGTGAAAATCGCCATACTGCCCAAGGTAGTTTATAGGTTCAACGCCATCCCCATTAAGCTACCAATGACTTTCTTCACAGAATTGGAAAAAACTGCTTTAAAGTTCATATGGAACCAAAAAAGACCCCACATTGCCAAGACAATCCTAAGCTAAAAGAACAAAGCTGGAGGCATCACGCTACCTGACTTCAAACTATACTACAAGGCTACAGTAACCAAAACAGCATGGTACTGGTACCAAAACAGAGATATAGACCAATGGAACAGAACAGAGCCCTCAGAAATAATACCACACATCTTCAGCCATCTGATCTTTGACAAACCTGACAAAAACAAGAAATGGGGAAAGGATTCCCTATTTAATAAATGGTGCTGGGAAAATTGGCTAGCCATAAGTAGAAAGCTGAAACTGGATCCTTTCCTTACTCCTTATACGAAAATTAATTCAAGACAGATTAGAGACTTAAATGTTAGACCTAAAACCATAAAAACCCTAGAAGAAAACCTAGGTAATACCATTCAGGACATAGGCATGGGCAAGGACTTCATGTCTAAAACACCAAAAGCAACAGCAACAAAAGCCCAAATTGACAAATGGGATCTAATTAAACTAAAGAGCTTCTGCACAGCAAAAGAAACTACCATCAGAGTGAACAGGCAACCTACACAATGGGAGAAAATTTTTGCAATCTACTCATCTGACAAAGGGCTAATATCCAGAACCTATAAAGAACTCAATCAAATTTACAAGAAAAAAAAAAACCCATCAAAAAGTGGGCAAAGGATATGAACAGACATTTCTCAAAAGAAGATATTCATACAGCCAACAGACACATGAAAAAATGCTCATCATCACTGGCCATTAGAGAAATGCCAATCAAAACCACACCATCTCACACCAGTTAGAATGGCAATCATTAAAAAAATCAGGGAACAACAGGTGCTGGAGAGGATGTGGAGAAATAGGAACACTTTTACACTGTTGGTGGGACTGTAAACTAGTTCAACCATTGTGGAAAACAGTGTGGCGATTCCTCAAGGATCTAGAACTAGAAATACCATTTCACCCAGCCATCCCATTACTGGGGATATACCCAAAGGATTATAAGTCATGCTGCTATAAAGACACATGCACACGTATGTTTATTGCGGCACTATTCACAATAGCAAAGACTTGGAATCAACCCAAATGTCCATCAGTGGCAGACTGGATTAAGAAAATGTGGCACATATACACCATGGAATACTATGCAGCCATAAAAAAGGATGAGTTCGTGTCCTTTGTAGGGACATGGATGCAGCTGGAAACCATCATTCTCAGCAAACTATCGCAAGAACAGAAAACCAAATACCGCATGTTCTCACTCATAGGTGGGAACTGAACAATGAGATCATTTGGACACAGGAAAGGGAGCATCACACACTGGGTCCTATTGTGGGGAGGGGGTAGAGGGGAGGGATAGCATTAGGAGATATGCCTAATGTAAATGATGAGTTAATGGGTGTAGCACACCTACATGGCACATGTATACATATGTAACAAACCTGCATGTTGTACACATGTACCCTAGAACTTAAATTTAAAAAAAAAAAAAATTTGAATTGAATCATCAAAATCATGCTATGACTACAATTTTAAGAAATCTTTGTGAGACCATCTGATATAGTTTGGCTATTTCCCCACCAAATCTCATCTTGAATTTCCACATGTTGTGTGAGGGACCCAGTGGGAGGTAACTGAATCACAGAGGCAGGTCTTTCCTATGCTGTTCTCATGGTAATGAATAAGTCTCACAAGATCGGATAGTTCCGTAAGGAGGAGTTTCCCTGCACAAAATAGCTCTCTCATTGCCTGCAACCATCCACGTACGATGTGACTGGTTCCTCCATGCCTTCCACCATGATTGTGAGGCCTTCCTAGCTATGTGGAACTGTAAGTCCAATAAATCTTTCTTTTGTAAAAAAAAAAAAAAAGGAAGAAAGAAAGAAAACTAATACATAGAAAACAAGACAATTATAACTGATACGTAAATATACAGATACTCTTTACTCTTTTTTTTCTTTCTAAACTACTGAGAATTTTATAAGTTTGTAATTGATAAGAGTCCTAAAGATTGTTTTCTGGCAGAAGTGACTAGAATATTTACTAAAAAATGAATGTTTGGTAGTAGTTGAAGAAGACAGTTTGGCTGATAACTGCTACAATGCTGAAATACAAAAAGTATAACCAAATGCATTTTGTTGTCAGAAAAGCAACAAAAAACAATGAGAAGACCAGTGAGGTAACTGTCCCAGACTTCAGTTCAAAGTCTGCTGTCTTAGCTAACCAACAGTAGACAAAATCACTTAACCTCTCAATCTAAAAACCCAGATATTTAAAATGGGGCTACTATCTGTCATAACTATTTCGTAAGAATACTACAGGCTGAAATGAGAATATACAGCAAGCCTGCTTTATAAATTACTAAGTGCCACCCAAATGAAAGCTATTATTTATTTTAAAACAATCAGTAACCAGGTAGATACACACAACCATATACAAGCATATATACACAAACATATACATAGAGGATTACTATCCACTAGGACACAGAGCAACAATGATATCCATTATAAAGGTACTTGGACTGTATTTTCTCAAATGTTACAAAGAAAACATTTACCTAAAACATTTTAATTTTAAAAGTATTTCCACTTCTTAACATTTAAAGATTAAATCTTATGAAGCAACAGCTAGAAATTTAACTGAAAATACTTACCTTAACAAAATTATCAGGGAACATTCCTCTTCTCCCATTTAGTTCTCCTTCTAGCCATCCTTCCTCCTGTAGTTTTTTCACATTCCTGATGATTTCTCCAACTCGAATAGTTAATTCATCGTCATGTACAGCATCATAGTCATACTCCACAATATAGTCAACTAAAAAAGGGGGGAAAAACGAAATGTCTAAAATCTAATTCACAAAATACTATAAACTATATTAATAAACTTATAACTATGGAATCTATTTAGCAACAATATCTAATACCACAAAGACATCAGCAAGGCTTGTTTCAATTACTTTAAATATTTGGCTACATCAGCAAATTTCTTGAATACCTTAGTATAGAGTACAATACAGCTATTAAGTGGGAGCCTCAAGAGAAAAATAATGCATAATTCATGCCATCAGACACTCTTACAATCAATGCATATCCTTTGTAGCAGACACAGTCTGAGGTGGTCTCCATGATCCCCATTCCTCGTATTCATGTCCTGATGTAATTCTCTCTCTTTGACTGCCAATGTGACCTGTGATTGACCTCTAACCAACAGAATATGACAGCAGGCACCTGTAATCCCAGCACTTTGGGAGGTCGAGGCAGACAGATCACTTAAACTCAGGAGTTCGGGCCGGGTGCAGTGGGTCACACCTGTAATCCCAGAACTTTGGGAGGTTGAGGCGGGTGGATCACAGGGTCAAGAGATGGAGACCATCCTGGCCAACCTGGTGAAATCCCGTCTCTACTAAAAATACAAAAATTAGCCAGGTGTGGTGGTGGGCACCTGTTATCCGAGCTACTCAGGAGGCTGAAGTAGAAGAATCGCTTGAACCTGGGAGGCAGAAGTTGCAGTGAGCCGAGAACGCGCCACTGCGCTCCAGGCTGGCGACAAGAGCGAGACTCAGTCTCAAGAAAAAAACAAAAAAAAACTCAGTAGTTCGAGACCAGCCTGGGCAACACAACAAAACCCCGTCTCTACAAAAATGCAAAAACTAGCCAGACATGGTAGTGTGCGCCTGTAGTCCCAGCTACTTGGGAGCACTGCTTGACCCCAGGAGGTTGAGGCATCAGTGAGCCTAGCCTGGGCAACAGACTCAAAAAAAAAGATGATGACAAAGACAATGATTTGTATGTAATTACCTAAGGCTGTAACGCATATCTTAATAGGAGACTTTTTCCCTTGCTGGCTTTCAAGACACAAGCTGCTATGCTGTAAGCTAATCTACAGAGAGGGCCACAAGCAAGCAACTTAAGGAGGTCTCTGACTGACATCAGGAAACTGAGGCCCTTACTCCCACAACCCAAAAGTAAATGAATGATACGAACGAACACATGAGCTTGGAAGCAGACCCTTCCCCAGTAGAGCCCCAAATGTGAACCCAACCCTGGCCAACATCTTCAGTGCAACCTAGAAGAGGACCCAGCTGGCCATGCCCAGACTCTTAAACCACAGAAACTATTAGCTAATAAATACATATAGTTGTAAACTACTAAGTTTGTGTTACTACTGTATGTAAAAACAGAAAACAAACTCTAAAGTGAAGATTAATATATATTTAATTTACCTCTTTTAATAGCAGGATTTTAGATTACAGGATCACGTAAGCGTATTTTTAGTATTTTAAAAGGTTCAATTTTTAAAAAGCATTAACAGCTTTCCTGCTCAAGATGGCAGACTAGCCATATCCCCATTCATCTTTTCTTCCTCTACAAGACTGATTAAAAAGAAAATACACACACACACACCAACCACCACAACAATCACAACCACAAACACCAAAAAAAAAAAAGGAAAGTGAGTATGGTCAGACACTGTCGTTTGTTAAACCAAGAGCCATTCCCACACATTGCCCATTCCCCTCCTTCCTTTTTCATAGAACCTTAATTTTGTTCAGTATTTTGAGACCCTGTATTTTACAGGCGAAGATTCTCTCAGCCCCAGCGGGTTACATATTCACTAGTCTAGGTATGTACTGCTCAGACACTAAGTACAATCAGGTCAGCTGAAAAATCTTGTGTTTAAATGCCAACTACAGTTGAGTAAGTGCCAGCATATCTAATTTCCAAAGAGGCAAAGGTCTAGAGATAGTCTACGTATAGCAACCTTAATCACATACAATTAAATATACATAGTGAATGGTTTTCAAATAAGCAAGGGATGAATGAATTCTTTTCATTTTTATTTTTTTAATAGAGATGGGTGTCTGGCTATATTTATATTGCTCAGCCTGGTCTCAAAATCCTGGGCTCAAGCGATCCTCCCACCTCACCCTCCCGAAGTGCTAGGATTACGGGCGTGAGCAACCATGCCCAGCCAAGATGAATGAATTCTAACTTTCTTCTGGGAAGGTTTTACTTGACTTTAAAAACAAAATACAGGCTGGACTCGGTGGCTCATGCCTGTAATCCCAGCACTTTAGGAGGCCGAGGCAGGCGGATCACAAGGTCAAGAGATCAAGACCAACCTGGCTAACACAGTGAAATCCCATCTCTACTAAAAACATAAAAAATTAGCTGGGTGTGGTGGCGGGTGCCTGTAGTCTCAGCTATCAGGAGGCTGAGGCAGGAGAATGGCGTGAACCCGGAAGGCGGAGGTTGTGAGCCGAGATCGCGCCACTGCACAGCAGCTTGGGCGACAGAGCGAGACTCCATCTCAAAAAAAACAAGGAAGGAATGGCCTCCTGTAGACTTTGGATGTTCTTTAATGACAATTTGATACCCACAATTGCTATAACCACTTGAGAAGAATAGCAGATACCTGATTAACATAGAAGAGAAAAAAGATGAAAATGACCTGCATCTTTGCTGGATTCATCAAACTGCTAGATTAACCACCTTTAACTATAATACCTTCAGATTCGTTACATGAAGTAGTTTCTTAACTTTTTAGACAGGATTTCTATTTGCAGCTGAAAACATCCCAACATGATTTAAGGGACCCGGCAAGAAATGTTAACAAATGTCTGAAAGTGGACGCACAGCTGATAAAGCCAAGAAGAGGAAGCCTAGAGAACTTAAGAGAGCTATAAATGAAATACCAAACTGCTCTGTAGACCTCAAAAACACCAGAAATTCAGAAAACATAGGCTCACATGAAATGCATGCAGGGCTAAAATAAGGGAAATTACTCAATCTCTATATCAACCACAATAATTCAATGAGATAAAATGCTAAATAGTATGGCATTTTCCTTCCAAAGCAAAAAACTGAAGGGTTAATCTACAAAATAAAAATAAAAAATAGTTTAGGGAAACTAGTACAGCTATTATGGATGAATGCTGGTTTCTCAGAGCAATGAATACTGAGAAATTCAGAGGCCCCCAAAGCAATGGGCAGTTCCTGACTTGCTAATTCCAATTCTTAACATCTGCAGGGGCAGTGGCTCAGGCCTGCAATCCCAGCACTTTGGGAGGCTGAGGTGGGCAGATCACCCGAGGTCAGGAGTTCGAGACCAGCCTGGCCAATATGGTGAAACTCAGTCTCTACTAAAAACACAAAAATTAGCCAGGTATAGTGGCAGGAGCCTGTAATCCCAGCAACTCAGGAGGCTGAGGCAGAAGAATGGCTTGAACCCGGGAGGCAGAGGCTGCAGTGAGCCGAGGTAACGCCATTGAGACAGAGCAAGACTCTGTCTCAAAAACAACAACAACAAAACTCTTAACTCCTACCCACATAAACAGAGTTCTCAATTAGCTTTTTATCCATTTATTATTTACTCTTACGAGCAGACAATAGTTGATCATGAAAGACCCATCATAAACTGAAAAACTACTTGGAGAAAGGGTAAGCAAGGGTGGGGAGTAACAACAGAGATGGGAGAATGGTTACATGCAGGGAGACTAATCAAATTTTAAATATTTCAAGGATAATGGAAGCTAAGTTTCTCTATGTCAGGGAAAGGAGTTACAAACATATATGGAAAAAGCTACTTTCAATCCTGTGATATTGAATTGTAATGAGCAGTATCAGCATGAACTTAACAGTTTTGAATACATAACATGGATAAATAAACAGATACAAATATATGTATACATGTACATATATACAGATACACATATAATCAACACACACACATATACACATACACCCTAGCTCTGTCCAATGAATGGATCTGAAACCAGCAACATTCCAATGGTGATGAGCAAACCAAATGCCAAGACTTCATAAACACCACCTACTACTAAAAGGAATCAGGACTCTTTAGGAAAATGGCCAATTCCAAGGCTAAGCAGGAAAAGTATAAGATTAGCCTGGAACATTTTGTTGTGCCAGAAAGTAAGGAAGTTGTCAAAAAAATGAAATGGTATCAAACTGACCCACAGAAGTGATATCAAAAGGGTTCTTACTGGCCAAATCAGGCCATTTTGAGCATCAAAATAATGAAATTAAAAGAATATACCCCACTGAATAAAATAAGCCATGAGTCCATACAGATTACAAATTAATGTTAATTTCTTAAATGTTATGGTTGTATTGTGATATGGTCCTGGTTTATAAAAAAAATACACTAAAATACTTGTATGAAAGATATCAGTCAGGAAAAAAATTATTTGTGCTATACATCTAACATTTCTACAACTTCGTGATTACTTCAAAATTAAAAAGTTAAAATACACGCACAAATGTATATCCTCAAGAGATGTAAAGTTTCTAAAAGGACAGAATGCTTTAAGAAGTGAGAAAATTTTAAAGTTTTTACAGTTGGCCGGGCGCGGTGGCTGAAACCTGTAATCCCAGCACTTTGGGAGGCCGAGACAGGCGGATCACGAGGTCAGGAGATCGAGACCATCCTGGCTAACATGGTGAAACCCCGTCTCTATTAAGAAATACAAAAAACTAGCCGGGCGAGGTGGCGGGCGTCTGTAGTCCCAGCTACTCGGGAGGCTGAGGACGGAGAATGGCGTGAACCCGGGAGGCGGAGCTTGCAGTGAGCTGAGATCCGGCCACTGCACTCCAGCCTGGGCGACAGAGTGAGACTCCGTCTCAAAAAAAAAAAAAAAAAAAAAAAAGTTTTTACAGTTTATGTCTTACAAAATATCTTACTGTTTTTTGAAGAGGTGGAGACAAATCCAAGAAAATGTTCCAAAACAGGTAAAACAAAGGCACAAAGAAAAAGATGAAAACAAGGAAAAGGCACAATCAATCTAACATCCAATTAACAGAAATTCAAGAAAGAGAAAAAAATGGGGAATTAACCATGAAATAACACAAGAAAATAATCCTAAAACAATCTTCAAACAGAAACAGGTCTGAGGGAATCCAATGAAATGAACAAATTTTAAAACATATTCATATTCAGTGAAATTTCATAATAACAATAAACAGATCCTAGAAAGCTCTCTGACAAGAAATAAAAATTTCATCTACAAAAGATTAAGAATCATTTTGGAATACTTCTCATTGGCAATACTGGATTCTAGAAAAAGAAAAATTAAAAGTCACTGAAGTATTGAAGTATTGTATACTCTGCCAAATCAGCAGGCAAGCATAGGATATAACATTTTCACACATTCAACAATAAAGAAAATTAACTCCCACATATGAAATTACATAATGTTATCCAGCAAACTTAAAATATGAACCAAAACAGAGGAAGACATGAAATCCTAGAAATAGTAGCACCAACTTCGGAATAAAATAAGCACTAAACTTGCAGCTGTGCAACAAATCTAAGGAACAAACAGTCTATACTAAACAGGAGACACAAAGTTTTAGGAAGTATCTGACAGAAAAGCAGCATGGGGTACAAACTTTGAAATTGTATGCTATCCTTATAAATCTGGAACTCAGAGAGACAGGAAAGTCAGTTAAGGACAAAAAAACTAAAGATGATTAGAAACTTTTGGAAAGGCAAAGAACTGTACAATGCTGAAAATGCAATTGGCCGGGTGCAGTTGCAGCTCACACCTGTAATCCCAATACTTTGGGAGGTTGAGGTGGGTGGATCCCTTGAGCCCAGGAGTTCAAGACCAGCCTGGGCAACATGGCAACCCCCATCTCTACAAAAAAATACCAAAAAAAATGTAGTCAGGAGTGGTGATAACGTGCCTATAGTCCCAGTTACCGGGGAAGCTGAAGTGAGAGGATGGCTTGAGTGACAGAATGGCTTGAGCCCAGAAGGTGGAGGGTGCAATGAGCAGAGACCACATCACTGCACTCCAGTTTGGGCAACAGAGCAAGACAGGAAGGACAGAAAGGAAAGGAAAAAGGGAAGGCAATGGGGAAGGGAAAGGGAAGGAAAAAAGGAACGAGGAAAGTGAAAGGGAAAAGGGAAAGGGAAAAAAAAGGAAGAAAAGGAAAGGAAGTAAAGCAAAAAAGAAAAGGAAAAGGAAAGAAACAAAAAAGGAGAAAGGAAAAATATAATCATCATATGTACTACTTGGCTTCACAGTAAAAAAAACACTACATGGTCATAATAATGTGAAGCAATTATTTTAACTTTGACAATTATTGTATAGCAAAACAAAAGGACCAAATTATGGCTGTAGAACAAAATATAAATGTTAACAGCCTTGATATTATAAAGGATAATAATTCTGAAAAAGAACTGAAAGAGGGAGGTTGGTAAAGGAAAGAGTAAAGGGATGAATATCATTATCATACAAAGTGCTAAGTCCACAAATACTCTATTAGTTGCTAGAAAAAGAAATAAAAGTATAAACCCTTACTATGTTCGGATAAAGAGAAAACGTGAGATTGTAAATAAGCTAAATATTTTCAAGTTAAAAATAAACCAAAATCAACAACAGAAACTAATTATTTAGAAATACAAAAGCCAAAACATTAAAACAGATAGATTTAGACAGTGTTTTCCCTATGGAGAATGAGAATAGGAGCAGAGAACAATGAGGCAAGGAAACAGTGTTTGTTAAGTCATTTAAAATTTTTGTATTTGTATATCATGTGCAGAATTACTTTGATAAGATTTTTAAGCAGTAAATATTAAAGTGGTTTGTTCAATATTACAGCAAAAATGTTTATAGCACCACATAACTGCATACATGTGTGATAATTAAGAAGTTCATTGAGTCAAAGAAAATCTATTTTACTTCCCTTAGAGAAAATGCCATACGGTAAATAGGGTTAAATCCCCTGTTCTTTTAAACTTATTCACAATTAAGTTTGTAATATTAAACTGCAAAAAGTGAAAGACAAAGAGGAAAGAAAATCTTAAACAAAGGTTATCAGAGAAGCAACATTTAGACTAATGGGTGAAGCCAGAAGGCAGATTAGTATTTTAAATGTGTGGAAAGAAAATACCTACAAATCTTAAACTCTCTATACCCGAGAAAATATCCCTAAAAAAAGAAGGAAAAATAAAGACACTTCGGACAAACCAGAAGTGGGACTTTGCTACACAAAAAGAAAACTCTGAGGGATGTTCTCTGAGAAGAGCAAAGGAAAGAAAAAAGATTCAATATGAAGTATCAGCAATGCAGAAAGGAAAGCAAAAACAAAAGAAACAGTAAGTATACAGGTATACAAACATTGAATGAATAAAAACGGTAACATCATATAGGAAATTAAAAATACAGAAAGATTAAAATAACAAAGTAACAAAGTTGGGAGTTAAAACTGTTCCAAGATCCTTGTATGGTATAACAGAGTAAAGTTATTAACATCAGATTTGTATAAGTTGAGAATGCATGTAGTGATCACTAAAATAACAGAAAAAGCATAAAAATGCCAAAAATCGTGGGGAGAAAGAACAAACAAATTTTTAAAATACTCGACTGGCAGTTTCAGCTCCAACAAGTAAAAGGCTTTAAAGTTAACACTCCCACCCTGACAAGAAAAAGGCTAAACCAACTGAAAAATCAATTAATTTCCTCGGATCCATTAGAAAATTGAGGACACAGAGCAAACTACCACCTAAAGATATGGAGAGGAAGCAGGTAAAGCCAGAGAGTCATGGATGAGCTCTATTTATTGCCTAGAGTAGAAGCTGCTGGAGCCATAAATTAGCAGGAACACCATTAGTCTCTTAGAGCAGTTCTAACAAACCACCACAAAGTGAGTAGCTTGAAAGAAGAGAAATTTATTCTCCTCTTTCGGGAGGCGAGAGGGCAAAATCAAGGTATCAGCAGGGTTAGTTCTTTCTAGAGACTCTGAAGAATCACTCCATGCCTCTATCTGGCTTCTGGTGGCTGCCAGCAATTTTTAGCATTCCTTTGCTTACATAATTCCAACCTCTACCTCCATCTTGACATGACCGTTCCACTGTTATGTCTCCATCTCAAATCTCACCCTCTCCTTACTCTTTTCCAAGGACACTAATCATTCAATTTATTAAGAATTTCTTCATCTCTGAATCCTTAATCACATCTGAAAAGACTATTTCTCTCTCTTTTTTTGATGCAAAGTCTTACTCTGTCACCCAGGCTGGAGTGCAGTAGAGTAATTTCGGTTCACTGTAACCTCCACCTCCCAGGTTCAAGTGATCCTCCCACTTCAATCTCCTAAGTAGCTGGGACTATAGGGATGCACCAACATGCCTGGCTAATTTTTTGAAATTTTTCTGTAGAGACATAGTCTCATTATATTGCCCAGACTTGTCTCAAACTCCTGGGCTCAAGTGATCCTCCCATTTGGCCTCCCAAAGTACTGAGATTACAACAGGCGTGAGCCACCATGCCTAGCCAACTATTTGTACATTTGTAACATTTATACGTATGAAGGGTTAAGACTCAGACATACCTTTTTTCGGGACAAAAATTCAATCCAGTACAAACACTTAAGTGGTAATTTTGATGACTTGCTGGAGGTTGACTGTGGAATAGCATGAAAGTGGGAAACTCCTAAGGGAATGCTGTCCTATAGGGGAGTCCCCACACTTTTGTGGGTTTTATGGTACTGCCAGATTCTAACAGTAAAGAGCCAAGAAAAATCGCCTTATAGTTCTGGCAAGGAGGAAAAAAAAAGTAATCACTGTGAAATACAACCTGAGTATTCTCTGCAACAAAGGCCTACACTCCAGGGGAAAGACTGTCAGGGGCTTCATACCACCTAGGAACGGGAATTTCCCTGATTCTAGTCCGCTCCACAGCTCCAGGACATCGATCTACTAAAAAACAGAAATTTAATAATTAAGATTATAGTATATTTCCCCTCTCCCACATGCTACCACCACATCAATGAGGCTCCAGCATTTACAGCTGAAAGAGCTGCAAGATGCAGATTCTATCTGAGAAAGAGTTCTAAGGGAAACCCAAAGAAAGCAAGGAAGACAGAAACAAAGACACTACAGGAATGTGAACCCTCTGGCACCTACAGCTAGAGCAAACATTAAACACAATCCAACACCTAGGCAGATAAATATAAAGCCTCACACTAACGATTTAACTACCACAGTTCCTATTACCTAATAGGACATATCCAACCTTCAAAAAATTTCAAGTCATGCTAAGAAGGCAAGAAAAAGCAAGTCTAAAGAGACAAAGCAAGCATCTGAACCAGACTCAGATATAACACATTATTTTTTAGTTATCTGGCAGGAAATTTAAAATAACTATGATTAATACGCTAAGGGTGATGATATAAAAAGCAAACAACATGCAAGAAAAAATGGATATGGTAAGCACATAGAATCTCTAGAAAAGAAACAGAAGGAAAAGCTGGAAATCAAAAACAATACAACAAATAATCGATAACACTGACACATTCATCAGTAGACTATATATAGTCAAGGAAAGAATCAGTAAGCTTGAAGAGAGGTCAAAAGAAATTTTCCAAACTGAAATGCAAAGAGAAAAAGAATTATAAAAAAACAAAAAAAGCCGGGCGCGGTGGCTCACACCTGTAATCCCAGCACTTTGGGAGGCCGAGGCGGGCGGATCACAAGGTCAGGAGATCGAGACCATCCTGGCTAACATGGTGAAACCCCGTCTCTACTAAAAATACAAAAAAAATTAGCCGGGCGCGATGGCGGGCGCCTGTAGTCCCAGCTACTCAGGAGGCTGAGGCAGGAGAATGGCGGGATCCCAGGAGGCGGAGCTTGCAGTGAGCGGAGATCGCGCCATTGCACTCCAGCCTGGGGGACAGAGCGAGACTCCGTCTCAAAAAAAAAAAAAAACAAAAAAAACAAAAAAAAAATCCCAGGACAGAATATCCAAGAACTGTGAAAAACTTCAAGAGGTACAAACACACATAATTGGAATTCCAGAAGAAGATGGGAAACAGAGCAGAAGAAATATATGAACTAATAATGGCTGAGAATTTTCCAAAAATAGTAAGGTACACCAAACCACACATCAGGAAAACTAAGAGAACAAAATTAGGATACAAACAAAAAAAATCTACACCTAGATGTATCACATTCAATGGAAGAAAATCAAAGGCAGAGAAAATCTTGAAAGAAGCCATCACAAAATATCACCCTATCTATTGAGGTACAAGGATAAGAATTACAGCAGGCTTCTCATCAGAAAACATGAAGGCAAGAAAGCATGGAATAAAATATTTAAAGCATTGGGAGAAGAGAAAAAAAAAAAAAAAAAAAAAACACCAACCTAGAAATCTGTATCAAGTAAAACTATCCTTTAAAGGGAAAGAGAAATAAAGACTTTTTCAAACAAAAACAAGAATTCACTGCCAGCAGACCTGCCACGGAAGAAATGTTAAAAGAAGTTCTTCAGAGAAAACGAAAATTATACAGGTCAGAAACTCAAATCAATATGAAGAAGGAGCATAGAAGGAATAAATGAAGACAAAACAAAATAATTTTTTTATTCTTAATCGATCTAAAAGATAACTGCTTAAAAGTCGTAATAGTAACAACGTATTGCATGATTTAGCATACGAACAGGTGAAATTAATGAATGTCGTAAGGGACAAGTGGAATAAGGAATACCCTATGGTACCGGCACTACACATGAAGTGTTGCAGTGTTATTTAAAGCTGAATTTAACACTACTTACAAATGTATATTGCAAACTCCAGGGCAAGCACTAAAAATAAAAATTAAGTATAACTGAATGTTAAAAGAGAACCTAAAATGGAATCATATAAAACGCTCAAGCAGAAAAATGGAGAAAAAATAATGCAACCAAAAACTATTATTTGAAAACATCAATAAAATCAATAAATCTCTAGAATGACCAAGAGGAAAAAACAGAAGGCCCAAATTACTAATATCAGGAATAAAAGAGGGAATATCTCTACAGACCTTACATTCATTAGAACAATAGTAACTTGCGGCCAGGACTTCAAGGCCAGCCTGGGTAACATAGCAAGATGCTATCTCTACAAAAAACAAAAATACGTGTGTGGGGCAGCACCTATAGTCCTAGCTACTTGGGAGCCTAACGGGGGAGGATCCCTCGAACCCAGGAATTCGAGGTTGCAGTGAGCTACAATCACACATTTGCACTCCAGCCTGGGCAACAGAGCAAGACCCTGTCTCAAAAAAAAAAAAAAAGATTACAGGTGTGAGCCCCCAAGCCCAGCCTTCCATGTACCAAGAAGGCACCATCTTTGAACTCTCCTCACTAGACACCAAATTTGTCAGTGCCTAGATCCTGGACTTTCCGGCCTGTGAGCAATACATTTCTGTTGTTCATAAATTACGTAGTCTAAGGTATTTTGTCATAACAGCTTGAAGGAATTATGATAGAAATTCGTAACAAAACTGTGTAGAGAGGAGAAATTTCTAAACTTAAAGTAAAATGGTCAAAGCTTCAAAGTAACTAAACTGGAAACAGGCAGTAAATACTTGCAACAAACAAGAAAATGAATTAAAAGCATTTATAAGAACCAAAAAAAGGAAATCTCAACTGAAAGCAGGTAAAAGAAAGTAAAGTACATTACTTAAAATGAAGTACAGCAAACTCTAAGAACTTAATCCTTAACTAAAAAAAAAGTTTGGCTTAAGTTGGTTCTGCTTGTGGGTGCTGGTTAGGCATTTTTTAAATGGATTTACTAGCTGTTAATAACTTTAAAAAAAAAATCAGTATTTAAACAAAAAGGATATCTGAAAATCAAGCTTAAAAATCTTAAAATCCATAATTTTTTAAATTATTACTTGCAAAAATATTGGTGGCAATATTATAAAAGATTTTCTACTAGTCTGCTTTAATAAATATGCATTATTTTGATAATAAAAAATCACTTCAAAAAAATAAACAACTTACACAAATTCCAAATAGGCATAAGTTGTATGGGCATTGACTACTTTTAATTCTTGTCAACACAATACAGATAAATATCACAATGGCATCTAACAGAGTCTGTCAAATTAACCTTACCTATATTATACCACTGATCATAGTATACTATTGAGTATTAACCTTTATTACAGCAGATGACAAAATATAAAAAATTACACAAAAATATATTTCAGTATGAGGTAAAAAAATAATTACAAGCTTTACTCTCAAAGTAGTAGTAATATGATGAAAATAACGGTTCCACCTCTTATTTCCTGATTTTATATATCACACACACACACACTCACACCCAGGCACACATGTATCAGGAAGAAAGAAATATATGTATTTACTTTTTATTCCCAGGGCTAAGTATTTCTTACCACAAACCAAAAGACTTTACCATAATTATTCCCAGAACTAAATATTTATTCTTTACCATAAATAGAGAAATGCAAAGCTGATTAGCATTTCTCAATGTCATTAATAACATTTCCTTATTTAAGTCCTCTAAAGTTAGGTACCAGATCCATTAGTCAAAATACTACTAATAAAAACGACAATATCATCCTAAAGTCCTTTTAATTACATATTAGAAATTCCATCATGTATTTTCTCAAGCTTGTTAAATACGGAACTGATAAGCAGCATTTCTTACATGTTTTTCAACAGAGATAAGTAAATCTAGTCATTCTTAAGATAGTGAACAAATTGCACACAAAACCCACCCTTCCTCTTTGTACTTCAAATAGCATACAAAGGTTTGCATAGTACAATGCACTCTTAGCACATATCCAAAGAGAAAAAGAGAAGGAAATTTGATACAAGGAAATTTTTACACAGTATTATATTCTTCCTAATGTTACTAAATTAGAATAAGTGACAGATATCCACAAAAAAAACCTTAAAGTTTAAAAAACAAAAAAGATTTCTATCTCGAAGACTGATTACTTGAGACAATTCTAAAAACAAAGAAAGTACCATGTACATGTGATTAACGACTTGTCCTAAAATAATAAATCTTAAAAACAAAAAACATACAAAAATCTAAAGAGCAAACAAGTTGGAAAATTCAATTAAATATTCTCATTCCTCATCTTTATTCCCACTATTAACTTCAAAAAAACACTAGAAATTATTTTTAAGCATGTTTCAAGTCAGATCAAAAAAAAAAATACCATATGAATTGCCATCATAAAGTTTTATAGAACTCACCAAAAAACAACCCTAGGAAAACTTTTGGGTATGTAAGTAAAAGACCAATGTGTTACAGTTAAAATTTGTCAAAAGTCTCTTAAGAGGCCAGGCATGGTGGCTCCTGCCTGCAATCCCAGCACTTAGGGAGGCCCAGGTAAGAGGACTGCTTGAAGCCCAAGAGTTCAAGACCAGCCTGGGCAATATGGCAACCCTATATCTACAGTTTTTGTTTTGTTTTGTTTTTAATTAGCCAGGCATCGTGATGGCACATGCCTTAGTCCCAGCTACTCAGGAGACTAAGGTGGAAGGATCACTTGACTCCAGGAGGTCAAGGTTGCAGTGAACTATGATAGTACCACTATACTCCAGCCTAGGCGACAGAACAAGACCCTGTTCCTTAAAAAAACAAACCAAAAAAAAGTCTCTTTAGAGAAAATAGTTACTCAAACAAACGAATACCAACCTACAGTTTTTAGATGATAAATATTTAAATTTCTTCATTTTTTAAAGCACACTACGAGAGTCATTTCAATTCATATTACTTGCTTTGTTTAACTCAACAATCTTCCTTCTCAAAATGTTTTTTTTTTTTTTTTTTTTTTTTTTTGAGACGGAGTCTTGCTCTGTCACCCAGGCTGGAGTGCTGTGGCCGGATCTCAGCTCACTGCAAGCTCCGCCTCCCGGGTTCCCGCCATTCTCCTGCCTCAGCCTCCGGAGTAGCTGGGACTACAGGCGCCCGCCACCGCGCCCGGCTAGTTTTTTTGTATTTTTTTAGTAGAGACGGGGTTTCACCGTGTTCGCCAGGATGGTCTCGATCTCCTGACCTCGTGATCCGCCCGTCTCGGCCTCCCAAAGTGCTGGGATTACAGGCTTGAGCCACCGCGCCCGGCCGCTTCTCAAAATGTTTTAAGATATAATTAAGAGAACGAGTTTTAACATCAGACCAATGAAAGTTTGATTCTGTCTCCTCCACATCTTATCTCTGACTTGGACAAGTAACAATCCCTCTAACCTCATTTCCTGAACCTGAAGAATGGGAAGACTAATGTTTTACCTCATGTTCTTGTGGGGAACTGAATGCTCCGTACATTCAGCCTAGCATAGTAAGAATTCCCTAAACATTAATAATTAAGTATCAACTAAAAATGAATTTTAAAATTACCAAAAAATAGGAAGTTGCTATATAAGAATTTCCCTCAGTTTCCAAACAGACTTCTATTTTTTAAAAAACTAGTCGAGTGCAGCCGGGCACAGTGGCTCACGCCTGTAATCCCAGCACTTTGGAAGGCCGAGGCGGGCGGATCACCTGAGGTCAGGAGTTCGAAACCAGCCCGGCCAACCTGGTGAAACCCCATCTCTACTGAAAAAAAAAAAAATACAAAAATTAGCCGGGCATGGTGGCAGGTGCCTGTAATCCCAGCTATTCGGGAGGCTGAGGCAAGAGAATCGCTTGAACCCAGTAGGCGGAGGTTGCAGTGAGCCGAGATCATGCCATTGCACTCCAGCCTAGGGGACAAGAGCAAGACTTCGTCTCAAAAAAAAAAAAAAAAAACTAGTTGAGTACAGTAATGAAAAGCAGGGAAGAGTAGAAAAAAGAAGAGCAGGCCGGGCGCGATCGCTCAAGCCTGTAATCCCAGCACTTTGGGAGGCCGAGACGGGCGAATCACGAGGTCAGGAGATCAAGACCTTCCTGGCTAACACGGTGAAACCCCGTCTCTACTAAAAAATACAAAAAACTAGCCGGGCGAGGGGGCGGGCGCCTGTAGTCCCAGCTACTCTGGAGGCTGAGCCAGGAGAATGGCGTGAACCCGGGAGGCGGAGCTTGCAGTGAGCTGAGATCCGGCCACTGCACTCCAGGCCGGGCGACAGAGCGAGACTCCGTCTCAAAAAAGAAAGAAAAAAGAAGTTCAATCTGTAGCTGACTAAACAATCGAGATAACTCACTACCTGAGGACCAAACTAAAGATTTTTAAAACATAATTAAGTTATATAGACAACTACAAGAACCTGTAAGAACAATAGCAGTAAGAATCATTAAAAATTCAGAAGTAATCATTTGAGTCTCTCCATGGTTCCAAGCATCCACCCAAAATAAACACATACAGAAAACAAAAATCTAAACTCTTCATTATTTTTTAAGAAACAAAGTCTCACTCAGTTGCATAGGCTGGAGTGCAATGGCACAACCATGGCTCACTGTAGCCTCAAACTTCCAGGCTCAAGTAATGCTCCCACCTCAGCCTCCCAACTAGCTGGGACTACAGGTGCATGCCACCACAGCCAGCTATCTCTTTTTTTTTTTTTTTTTTTTTTTTGTAGAGATGGAGTCTTGCTTTGTTGCCCATGCTGGTCTCAAACCCCTGGTCTCAAGCAATCCTCCTGCCTCAGTAAATTCTCATAATCAAAAAATATTGAGCACTTGAAACGTGGCTAGTCCAAACTGAAATGTTATATAAATGTAAAATATACATCAGATTTCAAGATTTCTTTCATATATAAGAAAAAAGGTAAGCTATCTCATTAATAACTTTTTATACTGAATACATTATGAAATAATGTACTTTCTTTAACCCAACATACATTCAAAATATTATTAAAATTAATTTCATCTGTTCCTTTTTAAGTGTGGCTACTAGAAAATTTAAAATTACATATATGTAACTTAACCCAGTATGTCTCAAAGAATATATATGTATACTTGCTTCACAACACCTACCTTAAAGATTTTATCATTTTATAGTTCAAACATTAAGTTATTTTGAAAGAACTCTTTAAACTAAAAATTAAGCCTTTATGTCTAAATGTGTTTAACAAGTTAAATTGGAGACCCATACAGAAATGTCTCTCTCTGCCAAACTTTCCCTTTATTTATATGCACGGAGTAGGCAATCAGTAGATTCACCTGACAAGATTCTTAACATCCCTGATTACTGATTCTCTATTAAAGGGATTTAAGAGCTTCACTGAGCCATACAGAAAGGATTAAAGAGTTTATTTCTAAAAAAAAGTTAGATCTCATCCATGATCTTGAAACAGTAATTTCATTAGGCAACATCCTATTAGTCTGTTTTAGGTGGACATATTTCAATATATTTAAATTTTGTATCATTTGTTAGGTTGGCCCTCTCTACCCAATTACTCCAAATTAAAGTATTATTGAATCAGACTTAGTGGATACATAGCAGGCTCCCAATTTTCTGCCAGTCAATACAAGTGTTAAATTTTGTAAGTACACTAAAATAAGTGATACAGTCTCCAGCATCAATGACCTCAGATCAAGAAAGGTCATTTACACCCTAAGAGAATAACAAAGAAGTTTTTATTTAAGTTTTAAACTATGAAGTTCTAAGCATAAGTTCAACTGCATTTTGTAGCATATAATCTAGGAATTTAGAATAATTTGTGAGAAAAAGGGTTACATTGAGATTTGAAATACAGCCGTTTATTTCCATTTGACACTCAATCTGAAAATTTAACAAATTTATTTTCATCATTAAACAAATTGTTTTGATCTGCTTCCTAAAATGTGTTTGATAAGAATGGCCAAATTAGTAGGTAAGTAAAAATGAATTCCTCTTAAATGGTTGTGCACAAATGCCCACACACACACACCAAAACAGTCAGGCAAAATACTCACCAGACTGCAACCTGCTACAGCACAACAGGAATTTTAATTAAAGTTTAAGGCAAAACTTGGATCTTAGGAGAACATACTTCTAAATAAACCGAAAGTTGTTTCTAACACAAAGAATGAGAAAACCCCTAGAGAACAGTATACACATTTGAAAGACCAACTTTAAATGTCTCCTAAAAACACTCTAACCAAGACTATGCAGTCTCAATTTTACAAATACAGTATATGAACTTCTATATTTACAATCCAAAAAACTTTGGCACTTGATTATTACAATAATCGTGATAAATACTCCAGGAATGACACTTTTAAAGTCAGTCTAGATGTTAGGTAAATACCCAGCCTCTTTAGTACTGGGAACACTGACAGGACAGTAAGAAGGATAAGACAGTTTTAATATTTCAGGTAAAAGTACACATCTCAAAGGATCAGCTCAAGAGAAGGCATGCTTCATTCTAAAGACTCTTTGCCAGAAGTGGAGGAAAAAATACCTTAGCTACTGCCAGTACTCAGTATATCATCACTGGTCAAACTAATGAGCGATGAACAAATCCCATTTCCTTCAGTGCAGGAGTCTATATTCTAATATTCCATATACTTCTCCTATTACATTCTAACATTTCTGACATTGACCCTATACTCTCATTTATTTGTCTAATGGATTCACATATTAACTTTCATTGTTATTATGTTGTCTTACTCCTATCACATAAGCCATCCCAACACATTCATGACATTCATCAAAAACTGGAGGGAGGGAGAGGCAGAAGCATTTATGTCAGAACCCAGGGGTTGTGAGAAGTTTAAAAAAAAAACATGTGATTCTAATAATATGCCCAATCCTTAACACTTGTAAACTACTTAAGGCACCAAAACTTTTATTTATCCTAAATCCCCAAGCATTTAACATGACATTAATCACATTCCTCACATTAAGGAAAATACTTCTTGATTAATCTCTCATCAGCAGCTTCTTTGCTTGATGATGTGCCATTGTGACAGGCCCTTTTTCTTAATATTGGTGTTAACTGTAACTATCACCACACTTAAAAGTGAAGTTATGCATCACTTAACAAAGGGGATGTATCCTGGGAAATGTGTCATAAGGCGATTTGGTCCATGTGTGAACATCACAGAGTGTACTTAAACCTAGATGGTACAGTACAGCCCACTACCCGCCTAAGCTATAGGGGATAGCCTATTGCTCCTAGGCTACAAACCTGTACAGCATGCTATTGTACTCAATACTGTAGGCAACTGTAACACAATGGTAAGTATCTGTATATTTAAACATAAAAAGGTATAGTAAAAATACAGTATAAGTAATAAAAATGGTACACCTACATAGGGTGCACCTACCATGAATAGAGATTACAGGACTGGAAGTGGCACTGGGTGAGTCAGTGATTGGTGAGCAAACGTGAAGGCCTACGACATTAGTATACACTACTACAGATTTTATAAACACTATACACTAAAGCTAACTACACTTTTTTTATTTCTTTCTTTCTAATTTTCTTTCAAAATTAACCTTAGCTTACTGTTTTTTACTTTATAATCTTTCTTACTTTTTTGTAATAATATTTATAACACCAACACATTGTATAGTTGTACAAAAATATTTTCTTTCTTTATATCCATATTCTATAAGCTTTTTTCCATTTAAAAATTCTTTCCGTTTTAATCTTTTTTGTTATAAGACACAAACACACATTAGCCTAGGCCTGCAAAGATCAGGATCATCAATATCACTGTCTTCCGCCTCCATGTTTCACCCCACTGGTAAAAAACGTGCATAGTGCTGTCATCACCTACAATAACAATGCCTTTTTCTGGAACACCCCCTGAAGGACCTGCCTGAGGATGTTTTACAGTTAACTTCTTTTAATAAGTAGAAGATGTACTCTCTAAAATAACAATTAAAAAACATAGTATAGTAAATATATAAGTCAGTAACACAGCCATTTATTGTCAATATATGTACCATATATAAATGTATGTATGTGCTATACTTTTAGACAACTGGTAGTGCGGGTTTGTTGACACCAGCATCATCACAAACACAGTGAGTAATGCGCTGCACTACTATAGTGGGATGGCTACAACTCACTAGAGAAGAGGAATTTTTCAGCTTCATTATAATCTTAGGGGACCACCACCCAATACGTGGTTTATTATTGACCAAAACGTTCCTAAGGGGCTCATGATTGCATTCTACTAGAAACCCCTAATGATTACACAGTCACACCCTTGGAATTATCCAGACGCTGAATCATCAAAAAGAACCTAACCTAAGTGGCACTAATAAGGTACTAAAACAGATACTGGAATCCAGGCTCCCATGCTAGTCACCTCTGTTTTGCAAATGAGTTGAGAAACTGAACAAGATCATGATGGGAAGTTTAACCAGCTACATAGTATCTGAAAGATTATAAAATACAAGTCTACTGGAGCCACTGGAAAGGACAGGTTCTAGGAAAGAAAAAATCCGTAACAATACCTGACACTGGAACAACATCTTAAGCCATTATCAATTTAGAATAGTGAATTTTTTTAAAAGCAGTGTTTCTTCTAGGGTAAAAGCACCTTTAAGTGCAAACAATTAGTAAATATGCTTTCAGTAAATCAAATAGGGTTCAATGAAAATGGTCAGGAAGAGTGTAGAACATCTAGGAACCTGAGACCTTCAGAAACAAAAACCAAAACATAACAAAAAAAAAAAAAAAAAAAAAAAAAGAGGTAATATCAAGTTTAGTCCAAAGAAGAAAACATTTAGGAGCCCAGAAGGAAAATGCCTACTTCACTTGTGGTTAAAACCAAGGTTATGATTCAAAAATGAGTACAGCATAGTCTCGGGTTAGTGAAGTCCTAGTAAAATTTTATCTGTTTAAGAGACATAATAAATGTCTCTACTGTGAGCTACTGTCTAAATATCTACCTAACGTAAGTCAAAAAAAAAAAAAAAAAAAAGCAGGGAGGAGTGTGAGGGAGTATTGCCAAAGACAGGTATACACTATCAAAACAAAATTTAAAAAGCAACAACAGAAAAGGTCTTTCTAATAGCCAACCACCATTTCAGTGAAACCAAGAGACTCATAATTACTAATACTTTCAAGTTTTTTGTGCCTTATGTGGCCATTTATTATTATATTTACAGTTACAACTGCTTAACACCCTAAAGGATTGTGTACTTGTTTCTGAAACAGAAAGATATGCTGAGGTTTTTTTAATCTGCT
Source organism: Papio anubis (assembly GCF_008728515.1). NCBI lineage: Eukaryota > Metazoa > Chordata > Mammalia > Primates > Cercopithecidae > Papio > Papio anubis. Next base: position 45,796,724 of record NC_044981.1, on the reverse strand, counting down.
TCACATTGGGTATGAAAGGAAAAGGAACCTAGATGAAAAAGAGACAGAGCAAAAAAAAAAAAAAAAAGCAGGCACATCAAATCCCTGGGACCAAATAAACAGAGGGGGTGGCAATCTATACCCAGGGAATATCCTCCAGCGTTTGAGAGAGGATCCCATTTTACCCCAATAATTCTGGACCATTAGTACCATACTTACGGATTTAGCTACTAATGTAGACTACTAATATAGTCCCAGGACAGAAAATACATAAGCTTAGGGGATCACTATCTTGTATTACCTCTTGGTTCATCCTAAATAATTCCAATAACTAAGCTCACTTTTGTTCCTACAAATACCCACCTTGTACTTCTCCAATAAGAAATCCGGACCCTGTCTCATTTTGTTTCCCTGTGACTAGGTTTTCAAGGCCTAATGCCAGACCCCATTTCCTCCCTTTTCCCCCAGGATGCCAGTCTGAATCTCTACCTAGCGCCTGGTACCAGCCACCATTCCACTCCCAAACATACATGTACACACTGCACTTTGCCAAACATATCCCTGATGCTGACAAGCTGACTGTAGGCACATATAGACTTCCATTCAGACTTCCCAAACTAGTGCTCTGCCCCTCCCCCAACTAGAAAGACTTACTGCCTGACTGCTGAGATAATTTGGTCCCTGAATCCTGCTTGTGTTAAATCTGAATAGCAGTCAGATAGCGCATGTACAACTAAGCAGTAACAGCTCCATCATAACGATTATCCAATTTACCTAAATTTCAATCACATCTTACTAGTTTTTATTTGCTCTTTCTTTTCTGAATGTAAAATCTGAAACCTTTCAGATCTTTCACAACTTGCTTCATCAGTTTACCCAAGAAACAGGTCTGCAGCTCCACCCAATTCTCACCCAAATGAAAAATCATTATACTTTTTTCTCTACCTAGCTGCAAGCCCTTGACACAATGACAATTTTTATATACATTAAAGTAAGCATTTTTATCATTCAAAATATATTTAACAACAGGGAATGATAATCTCTGACAGAGGAAGATTCTCTGACAGATCTGGATTATGAATAAACAAAAATGTAGCACTTTGGGTTTTATAACTATTTATTTTAAATGTCTTAAAAATTAGATTTTAGTTAATATGATGTCATTTTAGTTTGCAAATCCCTCAATCAGAAAGGTACATGCTGGGCATGGTGGCTCACACCTATAATCCCAGTACTTTGGGAGGCTGAGGCGGGCAGATCACGAGGTCAGGAGATCCAGACCATCCTGGCCGACACGGTGAAACCCATCTCTACTAAAAACACAAAAAATTAACCAGGCGTGGTGGTACACGCCTCTAGTCCCAGCTACTCGGGAAGCTGAGGCAGACTTGCTTGAACCCAGGAGGCAGAGGTTGCAGTGAGCCAAGATCGCGCCACTGCACTCCAGCCTGGGCGACAGAGCAAGACTCTATCTCAAAAAAAAAAAAAAAAAAAAAATGTACAAAGCAAACTTCCAGCTCATGTCTACAGGAAACTATGAAATATTATAAATGTGAATTTTCAGCCTTAATGTGATTTTACAAAATTTAAACTACTCAAATTTTGAAACCTCAAAAAAAAATCTGATGAGTACTTAAATAAGGAAAAGAATTACTACATTTGCCAGTGATTCAACTTTGAAACAAAAATTTCCTAATATTCTTTTTTCATGCTCTGGAGTAGTTTAATTGAAGTAAATCCTGATACAGAAAGGTGAACCATTAGCAGGCAATTTCCATTTGCAACTACTTATCTGTACGAATCAAGATTTTATCCAGGCCAGGTACAGTGGTTCGGCTGTAATCCCAGCACTTTGGGAGGCCAAAGCAGGTGAATTGCTTGAGGCCAAGAGTTTGAGACTAGCCTGGGCAAGATATGGAGAGCCCGTATCTACAAAAAAATTTAAAACTAGACCAGAGGTGGTGGTGCGCACCTGTAGCCCTGGCTACCTGGGAAGCAGAGGCATGAGTTTGAGGTTGCAGTGAGCTATGATCATGCCACTGACCTCCAGCCTGGGTAACAGAGTAAGACCCTGTCTCTAAAAATAAGTAAATAAATAACATATAAATAAAAAATTTTAAAATATTTTCTCCAAACAGTACAACAAAGTAACATAAAGAAATCACTCTATTATACAAGTGCATATATCATCTAAACCAACTGCAAAATTTGTCTATTAAAACCACCATGAGGCCAGGCACAGTGGCTCATGCTTATAATCCCAGCACTTTGGGAGACTGAGGCGGGCGGATCACCTGAGGTTAGGTGTTCAAGACCAGCCTGACCAACATGGTGAAACCCTGTCTCTACTAAAAATGCAAAAATTAGGTGGGCGTGGTGGCACACACCTGTAATCCAGCTACTCGAGATGCTGAGACAGGAGAATCACTTGAACCCAAGAGGCGGAGGTTGCAGTGAGCTGAGATCACACCACTGCACTCCAGCCTGAGCAACAGAGCAAGACTCCATCTCGGGGCAGGGGCGGGGGGGACACACATGACTGATATGTTTTATATACGTGAGCTTATAAAATAAACTAAAAAGTTCACCACCTTATCTAAAATCATTAAAGAAAAATTCTGCCCTTAGAAATCTGCTTAATCTTTCAAAAATAAAAATTCACAAATATTCCTTTTTCGGGCTCTAGAAACGCTGACACTTTGTGCCATTTGCTTTCTGCCTAATTCTGCTTCAAAATGCCAATCTGTATTTTTGGAATAAGAAAAATAAGCATTGCCTATCTGTCTCCCTTGAGCTCTTCCCTAATTCTTTCACACAGAATACCTCAAATTTCTCAACAGGCACTTTACCACATTTAACAAAGGCAGACACTAAAAACATTACTTTAACATAAAATTCAAATAAGTCTACTAGTAGTCATCCCACTTAAGAGTTTTTCCTAAGCACCTGAAGTTCTTACCAATAATGGACTTTGGCACAGTACCTCCAACATTGAAAAAAGTATCTACATGATTTCTGTAAGGTTATGTCACATAAAATTCAATTTCTGCATTAGTGCAATATCATCTCATCCCACTGGTCCTTTATTTAAAGAAAATATCCTACTTCTAACAAAGGTTAAAAATTGAGGATTTTTTTTTCCAAGTTGGTACAAGAATTAGGGAAATCATTTGAAAATGAAAATAACCACCAGCACTGGCAATGTTCTAAGCACTTTACAAGCAGTAACTCACTCAATCCTCCTAACCACCTATGAGGTTGATATTTTATTCCATTTATAGATTCAGAAACTGAAGCACAGAGAAGTGATGCGCTCAGTCACACAGCTAGTAGGCAGAAGAGAATTTGACCTCAAGTAGTCTCCGTCCACAGCCCATGCTTTTCACTCTCTAGCTGTACCACCTAAGCATAAGAACCACCACTTAATAGGCATCCAAGTTATCATATACCAAAAAATTTAATATATTTTCATTTTGTGACAAATTAGATAAAATATCATGTAAATATTTTAGGCTGCATTTAAAATCGTAAGGAAAAAGGATGGCTGATAAAACCAAATAAATGAGATTTATATTAAAGAGCAAACTCCCTTTAAGTGAACTTGAGAATTTTATTATTACATGACCAATAAACTTAAAGAATACACTGATATGGAAATGTTTCACAAACACTTTACAAAAACTTCACCACAAATGCCCTAAGTAATATACCCTCAAAACACATTCTAAGTAGTCGAGAGTATACCAACATTGATATCCAAGTCTATACGAAAACTCAGCTAAACAGAACACAACAAATAAATCACAAAGAAAAAGCCTCTGGACAATCAAAACAGGTATTCCAATGTCCAAGTATTGGTACACAATTATTTTTCTCAAGAGACGACTTCACACATTAAGTAAGGGCGTACTCATTTTTCTCCTATGCAGAATCACAAACCTGAACATGATTTCCACAATTCTAAAAAAAAATAAGAAAAGGAAAGATGACGGGGACACTAATCAGTTACAAGCACATCCAATAGCAAAGCAAAAAAAAAAAAAAGCACTTAAATAATTTCAAAATACAAACAAATATTTAGAATTTAGCTCAACAGCCCTATACGCAAAACAAGATTGCATCCCCAGGTCATCCAAAGAAGTTTAATTTTATTCTGCATCCCATTTAAGACAGAGAAGAACTGTATATTTAACTTTAGTATTATCTTAATCCAAAGCGGTTAAAGTGATTTTATAATTTCATGCTTAAAAGAATACGCCCACAATTACCCTGCAAGCTCAACTAATCAATTATAAAATAATTCATTTGAAAATTCCAAATAGCAAATGTTTTATTTCACTGTTTGAGCTCAAGAGCACTTTGAGTATAAATGTTACCTGAAAGCAGGAGGGAAGTGCAGGAGGGAACTTAAAATTAGGTAAGTCTAAGAAAACAGAGGATAGCTAGGCGAGTGTCTGTAAACAATATGCTCAAAACATCCCCCACAAAGCAAAGTGTGGACAGAGGGTGCCACATCAGCAGTAGTCTGTAATCGTCCTGCTTCTAAATCATTTGTTAGTTACATGAATTATTCATTTCGGTAATGGTTTGTTGATATGAAGCAGCACCAACACTCAAATGCAAAAAGTGATTGGGTCCTCCTGATCCGCTCTACAAAAATCAAACTTGGGTTTACTCTGACAGAACACTCTCTGCCTTATAGTGACAGAGCGTGTTTTGATTTTTTTAAGCTATCCTTTTTTAAGTTGCTTTTAATTTTTAAAGGATTGAGGGAGTTAATGCCTAGCCCACACTGAACTTCGTTATCAAAAGAATTGTTACACCACTTAACAAAATTCCTTTTCAACCCGGACTGCCACACATTCTGCCTTCTCCAACTTCAAACAAAACTATAAAGCGCATAGTAAATAACATGTATTTTTCTCTCCTCCGGCAAGGAAGTCTAACTCCAAACAGGAAACTGCTCCTCAAAGGATCCAACCCTGAAGTTCAAACCCAGTCCTCGGGAGCAGACTGCATGCTTAAGTGCCAACACACTTGCCTAGGTAGAACCCGAGTAAAACAAATAAGCTTTCTTGTCCTTAAGGCACCCCTTGCGAGTTTTAGCAGGAAAAAAAAAAGTTTTTGAACAAATTTCTCTCTCTCCTTAAATGTATACAAAGCCTCGCAGAAAATAAAGAAGTTGAAAGTGCTACTTTATCAAGTTTTTCGATCGCCCTCCCCCATTCCACGAGGAGGGGGAGGGAAGGAAGGGGATGAGGAAGGGAGGGAAGGTCAGGTCCGATTTTAGCCGGGCAAGGGGTTAGGAGAGGAGGCCAAGCGCCCCCGCCCCACATTCCGCACCTTTCTGGTGAACAGGAAAAGAGGCGGAGAAGGCAGCGCGAGGGAAAGCACCCGCGAGCTCTCCCACCAGTTTCTCCGTGAGAAGAGCAAGGTGGAAGGCAGGGCGAGAAGGGGCGGTGGGGAGAATGGAGAGGGTGGGATGCTGCCGCTCTGGGGCTGACCGCCGTCGCCTCCCCATAAGGCCGAGAAACGGCACAGCCTCCCCGGATCTGGAAGGTCCGGACGGGCGACTGGAAGCGCCCGAGTCTCTTACCCATGCTGGGGGCTCTCGCGGGGAGAAGCCGACGTCTGCTCCTCCTCCTCCTCCTCCGGTGGCTCGCGCGGCCGCTCCCGCGGCTGGAGGCGGGACCCGCGCTCCGCGCTAGCCCCTCCTGAGCTCAGGCGGGGCGAAGACTCGCCTCCATCCGCCCGCAGCGCTCTCCTGCCAGTCCCTTCAGCGCGGCCCGCCAGGCAGAGGCAGAGGCGGCGACAGCTCCTCACCCCTGGCCTCCGCAGAAGCCACGGCGGCGGGAGGGCCCTCCCCCGCCCGCCCAGACCGCGGTTTTCCCACCCTGGCAACTCCCGTAGTGGGGAGGAACCCGCCGGTTCGCCCAGGCCCTCGGCTCCAACCGCGAGCGCCCGCCCAGCCTCGGAGCCCGCCCCTCGCCTCTTAGCACCCGCAGTTTAAAAAGGCGACACCGTAGACTAAGGTGGAGACCCAGACAGAGGCCGAGAAGGTGCGGGGAACTGGGTCCGGGAGGAGGCAAATCTCGCGAGAACGCCCTCGTTCTCCCCGCCCCACCCCGCCCCGTCGCGTTAGGGCTCTCTCCCGGACCCCCAGGCTGGTGCCAGGTGCGGTGACGTCACGGCCGGGGGTCGTGCACCGCCCGCGTCCAGGTGCAGCGAGCGGATGAGGAAGCGGTGCAGAGAAGATTGGGCTCGCTTTCCCCCCCGGAGGCTCGGAACAGCTTGGGCGGGCGTTGGGTCTGGTTTGTCGCTTCAGACGGATCAAAAGGTTTCTGCTAACAGGCAAAGTTGCCCCACTTTCCGCGGCGGCGACGCGTTGTTACTTTCTGCAGCGAAGCAGCCTCTGGAGGACCTTAAACGGAAAAGGCGGAGAGGAGGGCGAGCGCGCTTCATTTCGACCTTCAAGGGAGGCCCAGATGCTGCCAGGACCCTCAGTCTACCTTGCGAAGTTACTTACGGATCAGAAGCATTTGGTCTTCGTCGGGAGGGGGAGAAACCTAGGCATCGGATAAATTGTTTCACAGAAATAAATTACTGGATTCCTTTAGTCTCTTGTCAGCTGAAGGCAACTTTATCTAATTTTCTTTATTTCTTTTTAAAGTATAATTTGAGTTGTTGCTTGATCGAGAGAAAAATAGGCATCATGATTTGAAATATTGCCAGCATTTTTTTTCTAGCGCGAATGTGAAGGAGGACATAGGATTATTATAATCAGTCAAACATGAGTCTGGGAGTTACGAAGAAGTATAATTATTTCAGCAAGCTTTATTTCCCCCTCCTGTTTAAATAGACCCAATTTCCAGGACAGATGTGTGTGAGCGTTTGTTGAACGCCAACTATTGTGCCTAGTGCTTTTTGAAGAAATTATGTAATTCTCAGTCATCCAGCACTGCAACTGACTTGCCCTTTGGAACCAGGCAGACATGGGTTCTTGAAACTCAACACAGCCATTTACTTTTTGTGGGACTTTGGATAAATTAACCTGGCTGAACTTCAATTTCTTGAGTATGTTGAAACCAATCTTGCAATGCAGAGCACAGTGGCCCGTAGTAGTAACCTTGTACGTATCCATTACCACTATTTCCTTTTGCCATCTTTTAATTCTAATACTTCTCAAAAGGTTGCGTGTGGTAATTTTATAACAAGAATGATCAAACTCAGAAACAGCAGCCAAAAAGGAGAAAAGAAAAAAGTTTAATATACTCACCTAAACAAGATTACATTGACATCATGGAACATGTGCCTTTTTTAGGTAACAAATATGTGTTGAGCATTGCGTTCGTTGTCCCCTACCAAGCAAAAAAAAAAAAAAAAAAGGCTAAAGTACAGCGCTAATCCTCAGGGACTTTGCATTCTACTGGGGGGGGTGAGATACGAACACAAAGTTAATAGTATGAGGTAGTGAGAGTCAAATGCTTGAGAATCTAAAGGAAAACGAATTACTGTGGGCAAAGCAAGCTGTAAAGAGAAGATGTGAGTTGAACGAAAGCTCGAAGAAGGCAATAATTCAGTCTGGAGGAGTCCTAGAACTGAGAAGTAGAGGTGGATATGCAGAGTATTTCTGAGTCTTTAAGAAATGTGTGTGGCTCAAGCAGCCCATAAGGAAGGCCATTTATGCTTTGGAAGAATGAGGCTGGTGATGGGCTAAGAAGAATTTATGAAAGGACACAAAAATATAAGCTATTGGAAGCACATACATAGGTAGTAAATTCAAGGCCCAGAGACCTTAAGGTTCTAGAGACTTTAAATTTCCAGATCTCTAGAATCCTTAATATTTAAAGAAGAAAGGCCAATGAATAGAATGGAAAAGAGGCTAAGTAAAACAGAAGGGGGAATAAAGACTATCAGATTTAATAATAAGGGCATCTTTGAAAATATAATTTCAGCATATATATAATAGAATATATAATATATAACTACATATTCAGAATATATATATATTAGAAAATTCAGATTAAAGATTTTATCAATTGAATGATAAGGAAGTGGAGGCCACAGGTAAGGTAGATATTTTCTGAGAAGTCAGGTGACATGATCTGACAACATGATAAAACGTTTACAATCATTTCTGTCCTAGAAATTCCGGGATCTTCACACTTGTAATCCCAGCAATTTGGGAGGCCAAGGGAGGAGGATCACTTGAGCCCAGGGGTTTTAGAGACCAGCCTGGGCAATATAGCAAGACTCCATCTCTACAAAAAAAAAAAAAAATACAAAAATTAGCCCACATGTGGTGGCACAGGCCTGTGGTCTCAACTACTTGGGAGGCTGAAGTGAGAGGATCACCTGAGTCCAGGGAAGTTGAGGCTGCAGTGAATTGTGATCCTGCCACTGCACTCCATTCAGCCTGGGTGACAGAGTGAGACCCTGTCTCAAAGAAAAAAAAAAAAATTCTAGGATCTGTTATTGCCATAATAAACGTATTTTACAAGTTTAAAACTTAAATTCACTTTGCAAATTCAGAGGCATTATCCTCTGAGGTAATAATGAGATGTTGAATCATAGAAATTGGAAGCATTAGGGACCAGAACCCCTAAGAATTGGTTGAGAAAACTGAAGTAAAGCTAAGAAGTAATCGCAATCCCAAATTTAATGTTGTTTTCCAAAGACAAAGCTAAAGGAAATTCTAACAGAAGAATGAAATCTAGAAATTTACTTTTAAACTTACAAAATGGCACGTAAAAATACCTTCTACACCTTTGAGTGCTATGCAATATTAGTTATTAATTATTCCGTTAAGCTCTTTTCATCTTTTAAATCTTACCTTCTCAGCTATAAGAGGCCTTCAAGGTATGACAGTATATTTTATACGTTTTTATATGGCTAGCACTGTCTGCAGCTCAAAACATTGCGTTCCCTGGCAATAATTATTAGTTGAATGAGAGAAAATATGGTGAGAAGATAATTTCTACTTACCACATATATTAAATTTAAATTCCTTTAATCTAAAAACAAATTATCTTTTACTTTTCCCTTTATTTTATTGTTACCTTTATGCTAGATTAGGTTTGTTTCCATCCATCTGTCCTTATTCTTTGTATTCCAGTACAAATGGACTAACACCACTCTAATCATTCACTTTCTTTTTTTTCTGCCAAGTACTGAACATGTTGATCTGACATCAAGGAGAACATTACAATTTCTGTGTGAATGACACAATTTCAGACCAACGTAATTCATGCTAAACTGCCATGATTTCTTCCTGAAGTTTTCTTAGAAATGTATCTGAAGATATCTATATTTTAAAAAATCATCTGCCTTCTTTCCTTTGGTAAAAACTATTATAACCATGAAGATTATGCTAAAGAAAAATACATGTTAACTGAATTGTATTATTTTTAAAGCACTCATTTAGCTAAAATCTTGTAACTAATTCTTTTTTGTTTCTTTGTTTTCATTCAAAAGTACTAGGTTTCCTGGGAAGTTTTCTTACTGCTACCTTGTTTTGGCCTGGCTAATTTACTGTAAACTTAAGCCCAAATTACATCGATGTGTAACCTGAATTTTAAAAATCATTCTTTAGAAAACAATTGCTGGAAATAATAATCTCAATCAGAATGCCTATACTGTGAGATCATTGAAGCTGAAAAATCCCCCAGCTCAAACTGGTGGCCCATTCAGCTTGCAACAAAATCCTGTTCCTCTGCTAGCAACTTGGGGGATGTCCTCAGGCCTATGACCACTCTAAGTACTTTTCATTATTGCATAATAGGAAAGAGTTTAATTAAAAACATGATGACCCATCTAAATGAATTACTACTTGCCAACTGCAAGGACCTTTTTAATGGTGTTATTTGCACTTTATTCAGATGCTAGTGTCATAGGCCTTTAAAGGGAATCTCTTTCAAGAAGTATTACTCCTCCCAAATATTAAAGCTAGCTCCTTTTGAAGGGTCATATATTTTAAGTAATCTCAAATAACAAATACATTTGCATTTTCAAATATCAGGCAGTTAAATTATACACATGGTATTATGTAAATAATTTCCAGTCATGAGTACACATTTATTCAACTCAACAGATGTTTTCCTGATCACCCATTACAAATGAGCAGCTTCTGGATCATAAATATAGAGACAGAAAATAAAGTCCTTGGCCTTAAAAGACAAAGGATTGGGGAACCTGTCCAAGGTACATTGGAATTCCCAGTAAGGACAAGGAAGGGTAGTCAGGTAGCCAGGACAACAGGCAGGTATATAATCAAAAGCCCAGGTTGGGCGTGGTGGCTCACACCTGTAATCCCAATACTTTGGGAGGGCGAGGCAGGTGGATCACCTGAGGTCAGGAGTTCAAGACCAGCCTGGCCAACATGGTGAAACCCTATCTCTCTACTAAAAATATAAAAAGTAGCTGAGCATGGTGACGGGTGCCTGTAATCCCAGCTACTTAGGAGGCTGAGGCAGGAGAGTCACTTGAACCTGGGAAGCAGAGGTTGCAGCGAGCCAAGATCGTGCCACTGCACTCCAGCCTGGGTGGCAGAGTAAGACTCCATCTCAAAAAAAAAAAAGCCCAGGATGTCTTTGAGGGGTTCTGAGACCACACTCCAATATGGAGAGCCCTGCGTGCTAGGGAAGTAATTTGATGTCTTGTCCTAGAAGTAAGAGGCAATTAATGAAGTATTTTAAGTAGGCAACTGATTTGCTTTTCCAGCTACATCCACGGTCATAGAAAAAAATGCATACAAGTCACAAAAAATGAGGTACCAAAAAATTTGGTTAAATAAGCATTGATTAAGCACCCACTACCCTAAAATAATTAGTAAATATGTATTTTTACTAATATAATAAATGTTTAAACTAATATAATATACAAGGGATTTCATATGACACTGGGAGAGATTCATTGCAACAAACACAAACTCTGCCTTCAAGGAATGTGATTTCCAGCTAAGAAGGCTAAGATATACTCAACTATTTTAACTTGCACTTATTTAAATAAAATCTATCTTATTGAGGAGAACCTGCATTTAGAATCAACATGGCACAGACCAGTAAACTGGGCAAATTTTCAATTTAGTAATTAATTTGCAGTATTCTTATTTGAATCTCTGCAAATTTTTTGTTACATAAATTTTTAATTTCTAATTTTGTGGGTACATAGTAGGTGTATAGATTTATGGGGTACCTGATATATTTTTATACAGCCATACAGTGCATAATAATCACATCAGGGTAAATGGGATATTCATCACCTCAAACATTTATCCATTCTTTGTGTTGCAAACAATTCAATTATATTATTTTAGCAATCTTAAGATGTGTAATAAATTATTGTTGACTGTGCTCTCCCTGTTATTCTATTTAATCATACTCATTCTAACTATATTTTTGTACCCGTTAACCATTCCCACTCTCTCCACCCCTGCCCAGCCTCTTGTAACCATCATTCTACACTCTATGAGTTCAATTGTTTTAAATTTTTACCTCCCACAAATAAGTGAGAACATGCAAAGTTTGTCTTTCTGTTCCTGGCTTATTTCACTTAGCATGACGACTTCCAGTTCCATTCATGTTTTTGCAGATGACAGGATTCCATTCTTTTCTATGACTGAATAGTACTCCATTGTGTATAGGTACCACATTTTCTTTATCCATTCATCTGTTGATGGACACTTAGGTTGATTCCAAATATTAGCTCTTGTGAATAGTGCTGCAATAAACATGAGAGAACAGATATCTCTTTGATATAAGATTTCCTTTCTTTTGGGTATATGCTTAGCAGTAGAATTGCTGGATCATATGGTAGTTCTATTTTTAGTTTTATGAGGAATCTCCAAAACTGTTCTTCATAGTGGCTATACTAATTTACATTCCCACCAACAGTGTACAAAGGTTCTCTTTTCTCCACATTCTCATCAGCATTTGTCATTACTTGTCTTTTAGATAAAAGCCATTTTAACTGGGGTGAGATGATATCTCACTGTAGTTTTCATTTGCATTTCTCTGATGATCAATGATGTTGAGCATATTTTCATATACCTGTTTGCCTTTTTTTTTTTTTTTTTTTTTTTTTTTGAGATGGAATTTTGCTCTTGTTGCCCAGGCTGGAGTGCAATGGCATAACCTTGGCTCACCACAACCTCCATCTCCCAGGTTCAAGCGATTCTCCTGCCTCAGTCTCCCAAGTAGCTGGGATTACAGGAATGCGTCACCATGCCCAGCTAATTTTTGTATTTTTATTAGAGACAGGGTTTCTCCATATTGGTCAGGCTAGTCTTGAACTCCTAACCTCAGGTGATCCGCCCACCTCAGCCTCCCAAAGTGTTGGGGTTACAGGCGTGAGCCACTGCAGCCGGCCTCCTGTTTGCCATTTTTATGTCTTCCTTTGAGAAATGTCTATTCAGATCTTTTGCCCATTTTTAATCAAATTATTAAATTTTTCTGTAGAGTTATTTAAGCTCTTTATATACTGTAGTTATTTATCCCTTGTCAGGCAGATAGTTTGCAAATATTTTCTCCCATTCTGTGGGTTGCCTCTTCACTTTGTTGATTGTTTCTTTTGCAGGGCAGACACTCTTTAACATGATGTAATCCCATTTGCTACTTTTGCTTTGGTTTCCTGTGCTTGTCAGGGTACTAATCAAGAAATCTTTGCCCAGGCCAATGTCCTAAAAAGTTTCTCCCAATGTTTTCTTTTTGTAGTTTCATAGGTTCAGGTCTTAGAAATTTAAATCTTTACTCCATTTTGATTTGATTTTTGTGTATGGCAACGGATGGGGTCTAGTTTCATTCTTGTACATATGGGTATCCAGTTTTCCCAGCACTATTTATTGAAAAAACCATTCTTTCCCCAAAGTATGTTCTTGGCACCTTTGTTGAAAATGAGTTCACTGTAGATGTATGGATTAATTTCTATGTTCTCTATTTTATTCCATTGGTCTATGTGTCTGTTTTTATGCCAGTGCCATGCTGTTTTGGTTAGTATGGCTCTGTAGTATAATTTGAAGTCACGTAATGTAATGCCTCCAGTTTTGTTCTTTTTGGCTCACGATAGCTTTGGATATTCTGGGTCTTTTGTGGTTCCATATTAATTTTATGATTGTTTTCTCCATTTCTGTGAAGAATGTCATTGTTGTTTTGATAGGAATTGCATTAAATTTGTACATAACTTTGGGTGGTATGGACATTTTAACAATATTGATTCTTCCAATCTATGAACATGGAATATCTTCCTATTTGTGTGTGTGTGTGTGTGTCTTCTTCAATTTCTTTCATCAATGTTTTATAGTTTTCCTTGTAAAGAACTTTCTCTTCTTTGGTTAATTCCCAAATGTATTATTTTATATGTAGTTATTATAAATGGGATTACTTTCTTGATTTCTTTTTCAGATTGTTTGCTGTTGGCATATAGAAATGCTACTGATTTTTGTATGTTGATTTCGTATCCTGCAACTTTACTGAATTTGATTATCAGTTCTAATAGCTTTTTGGTGACATCTTTAGATTTTTCCAAATAAAAATTATATCTTCTGCAAGCAAGGATAATTTGACTTCTTCCTTTCCAATTCGGGTGCCCTTTATTCCTTTCTCTTGCCTGATCGCTCTAGATAGAACTTCCAGCACCATTTTGAACAACAGTTGTGAATGTGGACATCTTTTTCTTGTTCTAGATCTTAGAGGAAAGGCCATTTTTTCCTCTCATCAGTTTTTTCCCATTCAGTATGATACTAGCTGTGAGGCTGTCATACATGACTTTTATGGTGTATGCACAGTTTTTTGGGGGGTTTTTATCATGATGTTGAAATTTATCAAATGGTTTTTAGGCATCAGTTAAAATTATCATATGGTTTTTGTCCTTCATTCTGCTTATATGATGAATCACATTGATTTATTTACTGATGTTGAACCATCTTTGCATACTTGGGATAAATCCCATATGGTCATGATGAATGCTGTTTTTAATGTGTTGTTGGATTCTGTTTGCTAGTATTTTATTGAGGATTTTCACATGAATATTCATCAGAGATATTGACCTGTAGTTTTCTTTTCTTGATGGGTCCTTGTCTGGTTTTGGTATCAGGGTAGTATTGGTTTCACAGAATGAGTTTGGAAGCATTCCCTCCTTCTCTATATTTTGGAATAGTTTGAGAAGCACTGATACTAGTTCTTCTTTAAATGTTTGGTGAAATTCACCAGTGAGAACATTGAATCTTGGACTTTTCTTGGCTGGAAGATTCTTTATTTTGGCCTCAATCTTGTTACTTTTTATTGCCCTGTTCAGGTTTTGAATTTCATCAGCTTCAATCTTAGTAGGTTGCAGGTGTCTAGAAATTTGTCCCTGTCTTCTAGGTTTTCCAATTTATTGGCATATAGTTGCCCATGGTAGCCCCTAAAGATCCTTTGAATTTCTGCAGTATCAGTTGTAATGTCTCCTTTTTCATCTCTGAATTTATTTATTAGGGTCTTCTTTCTTTTTTCTTAGTCTGCCTAAGGGTTTCTCAATTTATCTTTTTAAAAAACAACTTTTTTCATTAATTTTTTAATTTTAATTTCATTTATCTCTGCTCTGATCTTTATTGTTTCTTTTCTTCACTAATTTTGGGTTTGGTTTGCTCTTGCTTTTCTAGTTTATAAAGATGCATTGTTAGATTTTTTATTTGATGTTTTTCTACTTTTTTGATGTAGATGCTTATTGGTAAAAATGTTCGTTTTAGTACTGCTTTTGCTGTATCCCATAGATTTTGCTATGTCTTGTTTCCGTTTTCATTTGTTTCAAGACAGTTTTTAATTTGCTTCTTTAAGTTTTTATTGACTCACTGGTTATTTAGGAGCACACTGTTTAATTTCCATGTGTTTGTATAGTTTCCAAAGTTCCTTTTGTTATTGATTTCTAGTTTTGCTCCATTGTGGTCAGAAAAGATACTTGATATGATTTCAATTTTTTGAATTTTTTAAGACTTGTTTTGTGGCTTAACATATGGTCTGTTAAGGAGAAGAATGTGTATTCTTCAGCTGTTGGACAAAATATTCTGTAACTATCTTATTAGATTAATTTGGCCTATAGTCCAGATTAAGTTCAATGTTTCTTTGTTGGTTTTCTGTCAGGATGATCTCTCCGATGCTGAAAGTTGGGTGTTGAAGTCTCCAGCTATTATTGTTTTAGGGTCTATCTCTCTTTAGCTCTAATATTATTTGCTTTCTATATCTGCATGCTGCAGTGTTGAGTACATATATATTTACTGTTATATATGTACTCTTGCTGAATTCACCTTTATATCATTGTACCATTCACCTTTATATCATTGTTATATCCTCTTGCTGAATTCACCTTTTTATCATTGTACCATGACCATTTTTTTTCTCTTTTTGTGGATTTTGTCTTGAAATCTATTTTGTCTAGTATAAGTATAGCTATTCCTGCTCTTGTTTGGCTCTCTTTGGGATGGAATATCTTTTTCCATCCCTTTATTTTCAGTCTATGTGTGTCTTTATAGATGACGTATGTTTCTTGTAGACATAGTTCACTGGGTCTCGTTTTTTTATATCCATTTAGCCACTATCTATGTCTTTTGATTAGAGAGTTTAGTCCATTTACATTCAATGTCATTATTGATAAGTAAGGACTTATTCCTGGCCCAGCCAATTATTATTTCCAAAATAATAAATGGAAATTTTATTTCAGATCCCAGTCTAACTTCCTTAACTGCACAGACTACAATAAGGGCTATATCCCATCTGATACTGGAGCTTTTAAGCTACCTGTTCTGACATTATCTTGGTGCCCAAAATTAAATGCCTACCAAAGCAAAAGAGTCTCATACACTAAGATGTTTCTCTCTGCTTATTCCTGATAATTCACATTTTGTTCTTTAGGTTTCCAGGCCAGGTCTCACCACTCCCACAACTGCCTCACATTCTATATGTGGCTCATAAGCAAGTCTCAACCTCCTTGTCACCCCATACCTCCCCAGCCATCATCTGCCTTGTCTCACATTAAATATCAAGTAAATTAGAGTGCACTTCAACCTCCTGACCCCCGAGGCCTATACCAATACTTCCACTTCGTAACCAGGGAAACTGAGGCATTCTAAATAGTCCCCTGCACACTCTGCCAACCTTCTTCTGTACGAAATTGCTTCTTTGAAATGGTCCATGCCCTCTGTTCCTCCTCAATAGTTATATCTCTGATTTGGACTTAACAATGTTACACTTGGGCTACATTTTTCCCTTTCCATTTTCTAGGCTGTAATCTTCATCCTTTTTTCACTTCTTCCTTTCTTATCCTCTTTCTCTATCTTACACTGTGTCTTTCCTGACTCTTTAACACCATCCTTAGATTGTCAATCCGGTTTAACTGGTTTTGTAAATGCTACAAAGGTAAACGCTCTTTGATTTCCTAATCCTCCCTCACTGCCAAATATATTTTCACAGAATAATCTTGGGCCTTACTGAGACCACTGTAAGGTGACAAAGCTTTCTCACAGTACACAATCTCAATGTACTCCTTAAGACAAATTAGTGAAGGAGGTAATACTATTTCTAGTTTGACAATGTTGGCAATGACAACAATGTCAATAACAGCTAACACCATCTGACCATTTTAAGTCTCAAGCATGGACCTAGACAATTCATAGACCTCATCTGACATGACCTTCATTACAATGCTACAAGTGATAAAATTATCTATCACCCCATTTAAAGAGTAGGAAGCTGAGACTGGTTAATTAACTTGCCTAAGGTCACATAACCATTAAGAGGCAGAGCCTGTGAGAATTCAGGGCTAATTCCATAGCTGATGCTCCAACCTATCTTAGGTCAATTCACTCCTTGAGCTGTGATTTCTTCCTTTGTTTAAAAGGAAGGAAAAGGAGGAGGAGGAGAGAGAGAAAGAGGTCAGTGGAGGAGCTGAAGGAACCCTTCTTCAGTGGTTTTTATATGGATCAACCAGGAAAGGACCTGGCGCAGACTAGACACTTGATGCTAATTTATTTTCCCTGCTTCATTCATTGATGACCAGATTCATTGTGTCAGGTATTGTGCTAGGTACTTGTGTAGATGGCTGGAGAGAGGTGATAAAGGAGACATGATTCTTATCCTCATGGAGCTTATGGTCTAAGAGAGAAAGCCAAATTTCATGAGAACACAACGTTAATCATCTATTTTACTTCTCACATATCCCCTCCTACATGACTGCTCTCCTGAATGTGTTCTCCCCTTCCTTTTAAAACACATTCTTATACCCTTTCTAGTATATTATTTTATAACATAGCTACTTTCATGCAACTTTCATTTCCTGTTACGTAGGTGATGTCCTTAAACACTGGGTGCTATAATTTGCATGTTTGTCCCTCAAAGCTCATGTTGAAATTTGACCCCAGTGAGGGAGGTAGGGGCCTAATGGGAGGTGTGTGGGTCATGGGGGCAAAGATGGCTTGGTGTCATCTTGGAGGTAATGAGTGAACTTGTTGTTAAAAAGAGCACCCGCTGCCCTTTCTTCCTCTCCCACCATGCGATCTCTGAACATCCTGGCTCCCCTACACTGTCCACCATGAGTGGAAACAGCCTGAAGCCCCCACTGGAAGCAGATGCTGGCATCGTGTTTCTTATACCACCTGCAAAACTGTCTGCCAAATAAACCTCTTTTCATTATAAATTACCCAGCCTCAGGTATTTCTTTTTAGCAACCCTAAATGGACTAAGACACTGGGACTCTATCCTACTTATCTTTACATTCATGCTAGTTATTAGCATATAAGAGGCTTTCAATAATTATATGTTACATTCAACATTAGGAAAAAAGCAAAATTACTTCCCTGTGTCCTCAAGATTTCAAGTCAAGGAATTCTTACTATGGTGATTAGATTAAAATGTTCTTCTGTCTTATAAATAAGTGATATTCCACTCTGTGACAAACTTTTGCTGGAGATAATCAGCCAAGATGTGATTACAATGTATGCTTAACTTAGTGTCCCATTACCATTTTTAGTGAAGGCAGCCCTTGTTAAACAAGTAATAAGCTTGACAATTTTTATGTATCTGACTATTCTTAGAAATATCATCTCAAAAAAAGTTGAGGAAATATATTCAACATAAATATATGCTATCTATTACAAGTTCACATTTTTTCTAAGAATTGTTGAATGGGAAGGAATAGTGAAATAAATGCCAATAGTGTGAAGGAAATGCTGGAACAGTCTTATCTACCCAATAGTCTACATCTGAGCAGCCATTTCTGACAAGTGAAATCTGGGCTTCATTAGCCTGGCCTCTCTGCACATAGACACGTATCTCTGCTTATACTCATATGCGTGTCCTCTTTTCACTATGAAATCATCACCTTACTCTTATAATCTTACCTCTCACCCCTAAAAAAGAATATGAAGAGTGAAGAAAGCCAGGCTGTTAACAACGCTACAAGGTGTTGCTCAAAACGTATTAGTGTCATGACCTGCTGGTTATAAATCTAGTCACTATCTATGTGCTTTAAATCATGTAAGAAACAGTAACCCAGGATTCAGAGATGCATTGAATGTTTCAGAACCTGAATAAACAAACAAAACCTTTAGGCTGTTGTGGTGGCTCATGCCTGTAATCCCGACACTTTGGGAGGCTGAGGCAGGAGGACTACTTGAGTCCATGTGTTCAAGACCAGCCTGAGCAACAGAGTAAGACCCTGTCTCTACAAGAAAAAAAAAAAAAAAAAAAAGGCAAGTATGGTGGTACATACCTGTAGTCCCAGCTGCCCAGGAGGCTGAGGTGGGAGGATTGCTTGATCCTAGGATGCTGAAGCTGCAGTGAACCATGATTATGCTACTGTGTTCCAGCCTGGGAGACAAAGCAAGACTCCGTCTCAAAAAACAAAACAAAATAACAGAAAAACTTTTACGGAATGTAAAGATATTGTGATCACTATGCATTGGAGTGGTGTTAAAAAAGACTGGAAGTTTTCCAAGGGTTAGGGAAATGATATTATCCAAGAGAAACAGCTGTAGAGGAATTTCTATCCCTAATGTAAGTTCATTTTACATACCAATCTCTCTTCCCCAGATGAAAGTGTTAGTTAACGGATCTATTTGAATATTATGTAAACCAAAATGAAAGGGAAAGGAACTTCAGGATACTTAGTAGAGACAGGAATTGAAAGTACAAGAGGACAAAGTTTCATTTTTGGCAGAGAACCCTGAAAAAGAGGAACTCTCTAATTTAAACACATTTAGTAAAAGAGAGAAATTTATAAGTCAACAAGAGGGCTGAGAGAAAAATCTCTCTTATTTACTAATTAATTCATTCATTTGTTCATTCATCTTGAGGGAGAGAATGTTTTATCCATGACTCAGAGTTGATTTTTTTGTGTAGAGATAAATTTAAACCAAATTTACCCAGTACAAATAAAAGCTTGACCAATTCTTAAACAAATATATTAAACACAGTCCACGATTTTATACTCTTCTTCTGATATAAAATTTTATGTAAAAATTGCTTGTTGTACAAAATACAAACAATACAAAAATATGTAAAATAAAAAGTCAAAGTCCCAAGAATACCACATCTCAGAATGACCATTTTCGTGCTAACACCCTGTCAATTGCAATGGGGATGGCACCAGGTTGAAGAGGTTGTAGAAGAGACCCAGAACTGGTAAATGAGATATGGGGTCTTATTGGGGGCTTAAATACAGGGAAGAGAGTCCAGTGGTAGCAGACTGGGCAGGATAACCACCTTACCTACAGTCCAGTGGCAGTGGGCTGGGTAGAAAAACTGCAATTGCTTGCAAAAAGTATGCAGTTTATATAGCATTGCTACTCAGCACTTTTCTCCTAACAACCTCCACCTGGGAATTTTCACTCAACTCAAAACTTGGGGTCGTGATTCCCTGTATGGCCCATGTTCTATGGGATGGGCTGGGGTTCAGATGTTCCTTATACACACTGAATGAATCTCTCAGCTTGCCCCTCCTGGATTCCCCAGATCAGAACACACATTCAGGTGTGTCTGCCATGCAGGGTCATTTTAAGGGTATGCTTAAGTTATTGCTATCAACTCTGTTTACCATTCAACCATTACTAACAGGTTGATTTATATTCACCGGCACTTTCATTCATGTCCTAACATGTAAATGGTTTATAATTATTCTATGCATTCTGCCTTGCAACTTATTTTTTCCACCTAACAATAGATATATTTCCATGCAGTGCATTCTATTTGCATATCAGGTCATTCCTTCAAAAGGTGCATTTTATTGTTTCACCAAACCATAACCAATCCTATATTAACGGACATGTGAATTACATCCAGATCATTTGTTTTTTGGTATCATAAATACTATCTCAATGAACGTCTTTATATAAACTTTTTCTCACTTGTGGGTGTGAGATTTTTTTCATAAAAGTGGAGTTTCTAAGTCAGGCCAGAATCAGTGGCCTGTGGCTTATAATTCCATCTACTTGGGAGGCTGAGGTGGGAGGATTGCTTGAGCCCAGGAATCCAAAGCTGCAATGAACTAGGATAGTGCCACAGTACTCCAGCCTGGGTGACAGAGCCTTGCTCCATATCTTTTTTTCTTTTTTTAAAAAAAGTGGAATTACTAAATCAAAAGGCAAAACATTTACATTTTGATTATATTTTGCCAAACTGCCTTCCAAAAATGTTTCATCAGTTACTGTTTTCAATAGTCTATACTGTCATCAAAACTGGATATTAACAATCTTTTGAGTGTAGCCCATAGGATACAAAAAAATTATAGCTTGTTGTTTCAATTTAGATTAAAGAGGTTGAGAATCTTTACATATGTATACTATTTTCATATGTTTGCCTAAAAATTGCCAGCCTGCCAGCACATATCCTTGGCTCATTTGTCTTTTTTGTTATAATTTTCTCATTGATTTCTAAGAACTCTTTATTCTAGGGATATTAGTTAATTTTCCGGGTACCCATCTGCTCTTAGATCCATTCCTGTCTTTCTCCTGGATTTGTGTGGGATGGGAGTTGGAATGTGGAGCACTGGCCCTTGAAGACTGCTCTCCCAGTCAGTCGGTTTCCAGTTGAATCTGGACGGAGAGAGGCACTGGTGAGAGACTGGAGGGTATGGAAGGCATTCAAAGATGCCTGCTTCCCAATCCCTGAAACCTGTGAACACATCATATTACACGGTAAAAGAGAATTGAGTTACAGATGCAATTATGTTTGCAAATCAGTTGACCTTAAAATGAGATTACCCTACATGGGACCTTAAAAAGGTGATAGCATGAGAAGGATTTGACTGGCCATTGCTGCCTTTGAAAATAGAGGAAAGAGGAGCTAGGAAAGGTAGCCCCAAGAAACTGGAAAAGCCAAGGAAAACAGATTCTTCTCTAGAGCCTTGGAAAGAAATGCAGTTCTGACATCTTGTTTTTAGCCCAGTGAGAGCCATTTCAGATTTCTGATCTCTAGAACTGTAAAAACATAAATTTGTGTTGCTCCAAGTCAGCTAGTATGTAGTAATTTGTTATAGCAGCAATTAGGAAACTAATACAGAGGTCAAGAGGGAGGGAAGAGCCAGGATATTTGCACTCCACCCCATCCTCTACTTCAAGTAGCATCTCTAACATCCACTGCATATTCCCTATGGCTTCTGCTCCCATCAGAGAGGGCTGTGTGGTTTTGGCTCCAGCAGGGCCGTGGGCACTGGGAACACTACATCCTCCTTTTTGCCTTCCAGTTTAGGGGCAAAGAGGCTACCTGCTGTTGATAACTTCTAAAGGGCTTATCAACCCCTTTTTTGCTTCTTTTCTCTTCCATCACCTCTAAAAACAATTCCTTTATTAGATTATCTTTGTTTCAAGTGTTTAGAGTGATCTCTCATTTCCTGGTTAGACCCTGACTGATATAGTCCGTCAATTTGTTTTTCCCAATTTGATGTTTTTTTTTTTTAATGGGTTACGGTGTTTTTATGTCATTTAGAAAGTTTAAACTTGCATGTAGTTTAAACTTGCCAATCTTTCTATGTGTGTGTGTGTTTTTTTTTTGAGTTTTCATTATAGTTGAAAGGCCTTTTCTCCTCCAAAATTAAAAACATTACCTATCATTTTATCAAAATTAAAATTTTTTACTGATAATGTATAATCACACAAGTATACATGTCTTAAATGTATAGCTTGCTGAATTTTCACAAACTATAAAACTTATAGTCATCTTGTAATTTTATTTTTTACATTTAAAGTTGTAACATATATGGATTTTATTTGAGTGTGCATGGAGTAAGATTGAAATTCAGGTTTGCTTTTGTTTTCCCTTCGATGACTAGCTATTCAAAGTGTTTGAGAATAGTAATCCATATTTCTCCTATGGATTTGAAATTCTGCCTTTATCATACATTTAATTCATATAATTGATTAATTTCTGGACTCTGATCTATTCCTATATTTATATTTCACTGCTTCCTAATATTTTAATATGCAATTGTGCTAAACATCCTCCTCATTCTTCCTACTCATCTTCAAAAAATAAACTGGTTTAAACGTTTACAATTACAAAACTGCCTTGCCCTTGCAGGAAAGGGTGAGTCAATATCAAAAACAAGCTCTAGGCCAGGTAATGGAGTTAATAAATTGTCTTGGGTAACTTTGTGCAGATGTTTGTCTTTCTATTGCCAGATTACCCAGGATTTGGCACATGTAAATATTCAGTAAATGAGTGGTTTCCAAGCCTGGCTAAGCATTAAAAGCATATCAAACACACATTTTGGCTAAATTCCAACAGGTAGAATATTACAACCAATATTCATTGAAACTCATGGTCAGAGCTGTATTGTCATAGACTGAAATTCTGGCATATAAGAATAAATCTGAATTTGTCATTAAAAAGTGTTTCAATTTAGTCATTTAAAATTTTTAGACTGGACACAGTGGCTAATGCCTGTAATTCCAGCACTGTGGGAGGCCAACGCAGGTGGATTGCTTGAGCCCAGGAGTTTGAGATCAGCCTGGGCAACATGGCGAGATCCCATCCTACAAAAAGTATAAAAATTAGCTGGGCATGGTGGTGTGCACCTGTAGTCTTAGCTACTCCAGAGGCTGAGATAGGAGGATCACTTGAGCCTGGGAAGTTGAGGCTGCAGTGAGCCATGATCTCGCCATTGTGCTCCAGCCTGAGTGACAGAGTGTGACCCCTTCTCAGAAAAATAAATGAAATAAAATAAAATTTTAGAAGTTGAATTTTTAGTTTTGACGTTGTAGGGCAGAAAAAATAATCTTTTAGCACTCCTGCTTGCTTCTGTGGTCATTTTATGCGTATTTTGCAATACTAAATACATGCTCATGATAACAGAAGTTAGAGAACGAGCAAGATACTTTTTTAGACTGGCCTTGTCAGTATACGGTGCTGATGTAATATTGAACTTTCCCATAATATTGAAGTTTTTAAGCTTCCTTCCTTTTCCAAAGGAAATTGACTAGGGCGATGTCTCCATAGATTTAAAAATATATGAAATTGTCTTCCCAGAGCATTCTTTTAAAATCTTTTGTTGTTTCATTAAAGAGAATATTCTGTTTCTTGTATCTTATTTTTTCATTTTCTTTTTATTATTTATTTATTTATTTACTATGGCTTAATGAAGATAATTTCACATGGATATTATTGTAGTGATTTTGAACTATTTCTTCCCCCACGAAATGTTGAAATGGTAGAATTGGCATCTTTCCTTTAACATCATCACACAATAGAAAGCATTCCCAAATATGATTTTTTTCTTGAAAGATTAATTATTGGCCAGGTGCGGTGGCTCATGCCCGTAATCCCAGCACTTTGAGAGGCTGAGATGGGTGGATCACCTGAGGTCAGGAGTTCAAGATCAGCCTGACCAACATGGTGAAACTCCATCCCCACTAAAAATACAAAACTTAGCCAGGCATGGTGGCACATGCCTGTAATCCCAGCTACTTGGGAGGCTAAGGGATGAGAATCACTTGAACCCAGGAGGCAGAGGCTGTGGTGAGCTGAGATCACGCCATTGCACTACTGCCTGGGCAATAACAGTGAAACTCCATCTCAAAAGAAAAAAAAAAAGAGAGAGAGAGAGAAAGATGAATTGTTTTAAATAGAAAGATAACTAAAATGTAAGTACAGTTCATACACATTACTTTCTTTAGTGCAACAGATGTCAGTATTTCCAGTACTTCTACAAAAATTCAAGTTAAAGAAAACATAATCTCAATTTTTCATCCTTATATTACTTGAAACTTTATGAACATTTATTGGCATAGAAAAGATACAATATTCTTCCCAAACTCTTTTTCAATTTTTACTCTCAATATAGTTCACTGAGTTTTGGCTCATGATCCCTTTCTCTATCCTTAAACTCAGCAACTCTGCATCTCTGATCATTCTTCAGTAACTTGCACGTGTTCTGGTTATTCATAACTAAGTAATTTTTAAAATAATATAGGGCAAAACAAAATCAAGTAAACTAAAATAAGAAGATAGCCAATGATTCTGATACAGGTGGTCCACAGACCAGGGTTTAGTAACCGCATCCATTGCTACTTGTTGAAGTAAGTGTGTTTTCTATTTGGTCCACTTGAGGAAGATCATACGTGAATCAGTAATTGATAATTACTGAAATTCAGTTTTACATCATTGTTATCATTTATCAGTTAAAAAATGATCTCTACTCTTACTTAGATTTTTTTCTTTATCTGCATTTTGCCCTGATTTGCTATTTTTTAATTCATAGTTTAGTGTGACTAATTAACTAATATATACACACAAGGCTGACTTTGGTAATAAATTCTTACTTTCAATTACCCATCACTTATATAAGGCTAACCACTTGGACTGAACTCCCGAAGCCAGGAAGCCCAATTCCACCATTGACACTTGTAAGGTTGCAGGTATGATGCCGAAAGGGGAACAGTTGTCTAGGATAGTCTTGTAAAATCAAACCTATTACACTGTGAAAATATTTTAGAAGTAAATGAAATATAATGCAATTCTGAGAGCCTAGAAAAAGGATTTATTTAAAGAAATAGGGACAGAAATGGGGAATCCAGAGGAAGTGCTGTTTTGTCTGGGGAAGATACTGAGTTGATTTATGCAGAGTTTGGGTTAATAGTTGGCTGGGCGCTGTGGCTCACACTTGTAATCCCAGCACTTTGGGAGGCCAACGCGGGCAGATCACAAGGTCAGGAGATCAAGACCATCCTGGCTAACACGATGAAACCCCGTCTCTACTAAAACTACAAAAACAAAATCAACCAGGCGTGGTGGCAGGTGCCTATAGTCCCAGCTACTTGGGAGGCTGAGGCGGGAGAATGGCGTGAACCTGGGAGGTAGAGCTTTCAGTGAGCAGAGATCACACCACTGCACTCCAGCCTGGGAGACAGAGTAAGACTCTCTTAAAAAAAAAAAAAAAAATAGTTGGAGATTGTCTCTCAAATAGCAGAGTCTGAGCAGTCAGTTGAAATGAGGAACTGAAATTTAAGAGAGCAGCAATGCTGCTGAGCTCATGTGTTTAATAATCACCAAACACATTTGGAACCTTTATTAAATATACAGCTAAATATGCCTTACCACAAGCCAACGTGCATACTAATGTCTCTTTGTCATAGAAGTATAAAGTGAAAATTCTCAGTGAAAAATGAGTAGAAATGAATGGAGGCTTTCTCTCTGAGAAATGTATTGTGAATACAACTGTAACTGCAATTGTACTGTTGACTCCTCTGAGCATATGTCATTGAATTGGCCTGTGGATTCCCAGAGGCTGAAGGAGTAGGTAGAAAACAGTGTATTCAGCCCCTAGGTGACCACAGCGCAGCATCCTGGTAAACATCTGGTGATTTCTATGGCAATGAGAGATTTCTGGGAGGGTAGGATTTTATTTCTTTTGTTTGTTTGTTTGTTTGTTTGTTTGAGACAGAATTTCACTCTTGTTGCCCAGGCTGGAGTGCAGTGGCACAATCTCGGCTCACTGCAACCTCCACCTCCCGGATTAAGGGATTCTCCTGCCTCAGTCTCCCCAGTAGCTGGGACTATAGGTGTGCACCACCACGGCCGGCTAATTTTGTATCTTTAGTAGAGATGGGGGTTTCACCATGTTGGTCAGTCTGATCTCGAACTCCTGATCTCAGGTGATCCACCTGCCTCGGCCTCCCAAAGTGCTGGGATTACAGGCGCGAGCCACTGCGCCCAGCTGGTAGGATTTTATTCTTTACTATTGGCTCAGTGGTAGCTTCAACTCTTTGTAGTTAGGTCATTGATTGACTAGAAAAACAGATGTATAACTTTGTGTGGGAACACTTAAAACAAGTCCTTTCTGTCACACCACACATACACAAAGAGGCTGCCTTCAAAAGTTAATCATTGACTAGAACCAGGAAGACAACTCCCAGCTGCTCTCATTAATACAAATATGTACCTAAAGAAATCTACCTATCCCCGCATGATTCCCTGAAGAATTTATTGGGTGTGGAGGAAGAAATTGCTTCAGGCAGTGAGTGATCTGACCCATGGCCAGAAACCTGACTCCAGCAAAGGACAAAGTTGTGCACATTGTGTCAGATACCGTTTCTGCCATTTACTGGGAAGAACTAGGGGAACCAAGAGAAGGGCTACCTGCTTGGGGCGGGAGAGTCCAGGACCCCAGATAACTTGGGCCTTTTCTAAGAGTGACCGGAGGAATGCTACCATGGGACTATGCATTGAGGTAGCTCGTGATTTTCCTGTGATTGTAATGCCCAATAGAAAAGTTTTGCTTTGTCAGTAAACTCCCTTTTGCGTCCAAGATGCTGGGAAATGTGGCTGTTGGCAACAGATATCAAACAGAATAATCCTGTTGCTGGGATGGTGATCCCTGCAGCATGCTTTCACATTACTGAGAGGCTCAACACATCTACTCAAAAGTACTTTCTGGATCTCCTCCTGAAGTTCTTCGAACCCAGAGACGTTCTGCTCTGTTCTGTGAGCCTCTAAGCGCTTCTTTATCAAGGAGGGCGGGTGCATGCAATGTGTCTGATGGAGGTGAGGGGAAGAAGAGCCAGAAAGTTCACTGGCCTAGTGGATTAGAGGGGTGGTTCAGTTTATTGTTATTTTAAGCAGCAGAGTCCCCTTTATTTTCCCGAATGAAATTTTATGCACAGCCATCACATAGAAAAGCAGAACTTTTTGTATTTGAGGCTGGATTTTGGGGATCTAGAAACCTCCAGCTGGACCCTGAAAGTTGACTCTTTTGAATTTTGAAAACCACTACAATTGAGATTAATTCTTTTAAAATAGCAATTGTGCTCCTTTCAAGTTGAAAGCCTGTGCAATAATGACTATGTCAAGCCAGAATCTATCCACAATTGAATGCCCCTTGGTATGAATTAGTTTAAATCAGATTTCTTTTTTTTCCCTAATAACTGGCTGAAATAAATGCACTAAAGAATATTAATGAAATAGAGGGAAAACAAAATTACTTTTGAAGCATGAGGCACTGTGACATAGGGAGACATAATAAAATGTCTTGGGAAGGGATTTGAGCACTGGATTTGGTCAGCAGAGCCATACGGTAGAATACTGTGATCATGAAGAGTGACTTATTGTCACTTTCTGTGGCACTTCTGCCATTTATTGCCTCTGCGACCTTGGTCAAGTTACTTGACCTCTCCGTGCCTTGGTTTCCTCATTTATAACATGACCTCATATCTTATAGGGTTCTTTTGAGAATCAAATATGTTGGGTTTTTTTTTTAAGTCTTAGGACAACGTCTGACACATAGTAAGTACCTGTAAGTGTGCAAAATAACCCTTTTTGAATCAGGGTTCATAGTACCTAAAGGTGTCTTTGCCTTAAAGTTACACACACTAAGGCAGTTACACAGAATTTATCATTTCTCTGACACCAGCATGTAGTTTTTTGCTTTACTCAGACATAACGTAATAAAAGTTGGTCTCAGCTGAGTGAGAGAGATAGAGTAAACCAGTGACAGAGTAATAAAGGGATACATCTGAGACCCATTAGCCACAGCTCTGTAGATAAAATAAAAATGGAATGCTAAAGAAGATGTTTTAAGTTAAAATGTTTTATTTTAAGTTGGCATAGTATTTAATATTGTATTAGAAAACTCTTACATATTCCTTAACTGTGGTCATCACATATAGACACATTTTTACTCTTTCCTCATTTAATGGGAGATATGTTATTAGATTATTTATGGAAGAAAGCTTATCAACAAATTTTAGAAGCTATATCATGCTTATTTTTCAGAAGCATTTAAGAAGGAAATGTAGATAAAATTTAACTGTTATAGAATCGAGAATTAATAAATCATTTCATAAATTGGTTTTTGGAATTTTTACATTTTCCACGAAGGGAAAATCAACTGTTCTGTTTTAATTTGTGTTTTGTTTATTAATGATGTGATCACAGAAGTTGTAAGAACCTCCCTGCAAATGACACATTGTGTAAGTAGAGATGTCTAATGTGTGAACAGTCATGGTGGCCATAATCCTCATGATAGTTCTATGTCTAACTTTGATTTTTGAAGCAGTCAATACATCTGGATCTGTTTTTTAAGAGTTCGGTTTGATAACTGCATCTTATGGATATGGAGAGGATCAGTCTGAAATCAGCTTAGAGAATTATCATATTAATGGTCCTCACTGATATCTTGTTCTTTGCCATTGGTGTTTCTCTAGTTTCTAGGTTTTTAACAAACAACCTGTGATGAGTATAAATTTAACAACATATGACTAAAAATTATATAAAGCTCTATATTGATCAAAAACTTATAGCAGCTAGTAGTTCTTAGCTGAGTAATAAACCAAATGACAGAGTAATGAGTAAACTCATCTGAGCTCCATTAACCACAATCCTATAAACTTTTAAATAAATAGAAATGGAAGTAAATCCTTTAACAATTTGATCTCCTTTATTACTGGTTGGGAAACATTTCACAGTTTGGCCTAGATTTGAGAAGTTTTCAGAGTAATAAAGCCTCAATTTCTTGAAACAAGTGTGGTAAAGAGAAAATACTTCTGCCTACTGTCATTCTAATGAATGCATTACAGTGTTTCCAAAGTTACAAAAAGGCAGCTAGCATTGTGCACCATCCAGAAGATGTTGTATAAACTTATTCTAAATGTTGTGGTTGAATACAGCCACAATTAAATTAAAAGACATCTCAAGACAGTTGTCATTTTTGTACCCGGTAAGTCAAAGACTTAACTGTTCCCTCGGTCAGAGCTTCTCAAACTGTGTAGTTCATCCAAACCACCTTTTAATATTTTATTACACACACACACACACACACACACATTTTAGAGACGGGGATCTCGCTGGTCTCAAACTCTTGGTGTCAAGTGACTCTCCAACCCTGGCCTCCTAAAGGAAGTGCTGGGATCACAGGTGTGAGCCTTAGTGCTAGGCCAGGCATGTTATTTAAATGCAAATTTCAATTTAGCAGCTCGGGAGACGGCAGCTGAGATTCTGGCTCTGTAAGTTTCCAGGTGATGCTGATGCTGCTGGTCCACCCCTAAAGAACTCCAAGATTCTCTCCAGAGCTGGCAGGAGAATGCTTTTTAAAATTTTTATTTTATTGTATTAAATCTATTTTTTTTTCCCTAGACACAAGGTCTCACTCTGTTGCCGAGGCTGGTCTCAAACTTCTGGTCTCAAGTGATCCTCCTGCCTTGGCCTCTCAGAGTGCTGGGATTGCAGGCATGAGCTACCATGCCTGGTCAGGAGAATGCTTAACTTTTTTCATGAGGCACAGTATACAGGAAAATTATAAAGTACCAAAACCATGGCACATATTACATTAGTAAAACTTACCTGTTTCCTTGTTTCATTTCAGTCAGTCCCTGGACTGTATATGTTTCTAGCAGGCCTGAAATGGTATCATTAGCAACAAAAAAACTCATGATTATCCCAAATCCATCTGTCTCCTTTCTAAACACACCACCCACTGAAACGTTATTTGAGTTTTGTGAAGCTGTGAAGGCTGTGGCTACATATAAATAAATACCAGTGAATAAAGATGGGTATAGAAACAGCAGGTGATAAGGAAAAGCCAGCAGAAAAAAAATCAGAGAACATTTGTTAACTAGAAAAAATCCTGTGTAATATAATTCCTATTTGCCTTAGGGTTCAGACTGCTATACTTTGTTCAAAAAGTGTACATATATTTTTTACATTTGTAATGAAAAAACTCACATATTTACTTGAAAATGATGTAAATAAATGAATTCAAGATGATGTAAATGACCCCGTATTGTGAGTTCAGGAAGAGGGATTAGGGTAGCTGATGACTAAAAAACCATTTTTGAATACCCACTATATAAAACTGACATGGATCATATAATTTAAAATTTAATTTTCACCCAATCTCAAAAAGTAAGTACATTCTTAAAGCTCCCATTTCACAGTTGAATCTGAGGCTCAGAGAGGTTATAGAACTTGCCTAAATTTTTACAACAGCAGAGCAGGCTTTCAAATTCATTTTTATCAAGTTTATAATACCAATTCAATATATTTAAAACTGTACATTGATTTGTTTTGGTGTGGGCAGGCATTTTGAGTATCCATAATAAAACTGTAACTACTGGTAAGTATGGTGTGGTTAGGAAAGGCCACATTGAGGACAAATGCTTTTCAAATTAATTTAAAAAGATAATTTACAAACATGAACAATTAAAACAATATACAAAAAGTTATCAGATGAAATGTAAAATATCTTATGATGCCTTCCTAGAAAGGAAATGGTTGGGTCCATTATTCAGAATCTTTAGGAATGGGACTCCAGTACCTGTATGTCGCAGGAGCCCTCCAGGTGGTTCTGAAGCACAGTGCAAGGAGAACACTGACTCAGATCACCCCTAAAACAAATTTTTCACTTTCAGGTGGCCACCACACAGCTTATTTGATTTGAGGTTTGTTCTCTTTCCTTTTTCAAAGGTACCTCGAATCCACAAACATTTGTGTAAAAGATGCAAATGGCATCATTCTCCAACAACCAGGTGGGTGCTATAGTTGAAATCCCAGAACAAAGTTAGCAAACAGGTCAGGTCTGTATCCACCTGTCTGTACTCCCAGCAGAAGCGTCATATGTCTGAGTCACAAGATTTGGCAGGCTGCCTCTGGCATTTCAACTAAATCCCAAATCTGTAGGTGATAGGGAGACAACAAATGAAGAGATTTAAAAAAAAATCTTGTTGATGTTTTTTTAATGATCCTGGAGGGAAGTTTCCCAGAAACTATGGGAAGGTTTATGTGCACTTTCCAAGATATGTGATGGCTTCTCGTTGTGTATCAAAATCCCACTGACTCTGTTCTAGTCTCATTTAATTTCTTAGAGCTCAGAGACCCCAGCTGACAATAGTGGTTTGATGAGGAAACTATTGCCCCAGGGAAACAATGGATATACATTGTAATTTGTCAGTGTCTTCTTCATGGTCTAAAACTGAAGATGCCTTGCTTACCATGCAATTTAATGTGGAAATGGTTCAATGACTATAGTTCTTAAAACATGAAGATCAAAAAGAGTCTTTCCTTTCACAGTTGCAGTTAATAAAACTTGGCTGTGAGAATAAATTCACTTTGTTATGTGAACATTGAGGTGCAGGAAAAAAATATGGATCAGCTGCCACATGATGCACTTTAGGACTATAGGTGCGCACCACCACAACAGGCTAGTTTCAAAAAAAATATTCTTTTGTAGAGACAGGAGTCTTGCTATGTTGCCCACACTTACCTCGAACTCCTGGCCTCAAGTGATTCTCCTACCACAGCCTCCAAAAGCATTGGGATTACAGGTATGAACCGCTGTGCCCACCTGTGACATACTTTTGGATCCTTGCTAGTTATACTTTAAAAAGAGGACAAGTTCTTTTCAATCAGTCTTTAAATCGTGTGCAAAAGTACCACTGGATACACACAAGTAGGTCAAGAAAACTGAGCTGAGGCAAAGAAGCATGGATGTTGCTGAATGAAACTTGAATGCATTTTCCTTTTCAGTTTTTGATCAAGGTGTCAATTCTTTTCAAAGAAATTCTTTTGTTTCTAGCATAAGTAAAGAAGACATTGAGTACTATTAAAATATAAAATCAACCCGTGCACGAGTGACTACTCTTGGCTAACTTTGAAGGTTGGGGTGCTGAATTTTTAGAATTTTAAACCCATAATTTAGAAATTCAGAACTGCAGTGTCTAGAATGTTCATATCCAGTTACAGACTATGGTTTCTAGAAAAGTATGAATGATCAAGTAAATTGATGCAAATAAAATGATAATTTTCCCATCTCAAGTTCTTGACCATAATGAAGGAATGGCCATACATTTAGATGTAATGCCAATTGTACCTGTAAGGTAGTAAGCAAATTAAACCCTGAAATGATTCAAGTTTTAAAGCCATTCAAGCAACAACAAAGAACTAACTCATGGCCGGGCTCGGTGGCTCATGCCTGTAATCCCAGCACTTTGGGAGGCTGAGGCAGGTAGATCAGTTGAGGCCAGGAGTTCAAGACCAGCCTGGCCAACATAATAAAACCCCGTTTCTACTAAAAATACAAAAATTAGAAGGGTGTGGTGGCTCATGCCTGTAATCCCAGCTACTTGGGAGGCTGAGGCAGGAGAATCGCTTGAACCCAGGAGACGGAGGTTGCAGTGAGCTGAGATTGTACTACTGCACTCCAACCTGGGCAACAGAGCGAGACCCTATCTCAAACAAACAAACAAACAAACAATAAAACCAAATCTAAATCATGAAAAGAATAAAAGCAATCCAAACAAAAATAGTAGCAGGATTTTGACTATACTTAATTTATTAAAAAACAAACAAACAAACAAAAACCTCAAAGGTTCTAAAGGTTTTTCTAACACAGAAGTACACAGATTTTTCACTTTCACTTAAATATGTATTCAGCTAGGTGCAGTGGCTCACGCCTGTAATCCCAACACTTTGGGAGGCCGAGGCAGGTGGATTACTTGAACCCGGAAGTTCAAGACCAGCCTGGGCAACATAGTGAGACCATATCTCTAGAAAAAATACAAACGTTAGTTGGGTGTGGTAGCACACTTCTGTAGTCCCAGCTACTCAGGAGGCTGAAGTGGGAGGATCACTTGGACCTGGGAGGTCGAGGCTGCAGCAAGCTGTGATGGTGCCACTCTACTCCAGCCTGGGCCACAGAGCGAGACCCTGTCTCAAAAAAAAAAAAAAAAAAAGCTCAACAGTGTGGCTCCACAGCAAACTTGGAAAACTTCAGAAGTCAAAGGTTTGACATTTTACGAGCCAACTGTAAAACTCCTATTGATTTTATTGATTCAAGTCACAACATATGGAAGGGTGTCAAGAAAGTGATGTGTCCATGTGAAAGAAGACTTCTGTAGCAATTTAGATAAATTGTAGCACTACTTGCTCCTCCCGCCCTCGGGAAGAAAACTGATACTTTCTATAGGTTCCTTGCATCATGGTATCCCCAAACACCATGGCATAATATCCAGAATGAGGGCAGTCTTACTATCTGTCCAACTCTGTCACTAACTGGTAAGTCAAATGATAACATCCCATACACAAAGCACCAACTTTGACAGCACAGTTTATCATTTGCTGTCATATATATTAATTTGAAATTTTGAAGGTTCAACATTAAATGGGCCTGAGAGGTAATTTTTAAGATAAAATTATTCAGCAACTTGCAATGCATAAATATAGCACAAATTCTATCTCAATCATTCATTCAATAAATATTTACTCAGTGAATATTTATTTGTCATATATTACATGCCAGGCACAGTTTGAGGTTCTGGGAAGATTACTCTGCTCTTGTTATACTCATAGCATGGTTTTTATAAACGACATTTAAATTTGACAGTCTCTACTCATAATTCAGCTTGCCAAGATTTAAAAGAAAGAATTCATTCATGAAGCATGCTTTAGAATGTATGAAATGAGAACATCTCAATGTAACTTTTTCCATTTTCTGGAGCAAAAATGTTAATGTAAATGAGATACAGTGGTTTGAAGCTGTCAAGAAGTTTAAAGTGGCTAACCATGGTAAAATTCCCACTTCTCCAAATGGTGAGTATGAATTTTCCATATAGGGGAGCAGCACAGTCTATATTCTCATAAAACATGTCTTAAGCACTTAAAATGTGAGAGCTGCTTTGAACATATCATTATCTATTACTGGTGATGGAAGAGTATGAATATAAAAACTGAGGCATTCAAATCTGGACAGAAGTGCACATAGGCTACTCCCAGGTGCAAGAATGTATGGAACAGCACAGGAGTCTTGAGACCTGTAAGCAGCAGGCAATGAGAGAAACAGCAGGGCTAAATACTGGATAGGGCAAGCCCCTGCTAATGAGGCTAAAGATAAAGCTGGAAAAAGGGGTACTAGTATTGACTTACTGACGCAAGGAGCTAATTTTCAGATTTTTTGCCTTTCCCAATACTTCCAGTTCTCCTCACTTTAGCCTCTCTGGATTGATCAGAGATAAGAGTAAATGTTTTGTTCATTCTACTCACGAAACTGTTTACTTGGATGATCAGTCCTCTGCATCTGTGGCTTCTGCATCTGTGGATTCAACCAACTGTGAATTGAAAATATTAGGGAAGGCTGGGCACGGTGGCTTACGCTTATAATCCCAGCACTTTGAGAGGCCAAGGCGGGTGGATCATCTGAGGTTGGGAGTTTGAGACAAGCCTGGCTAACATGGTGAAACCTCGTCTCTACTAAAAATATAAAAATTAGCTGGGCATGGTGGCAGGTGCCTGTAATCCCAGCTACTTGGGAGCCTGAGGCAGGAGAATCGCTTGAACCTGGAAGGCAGAGGTTGCAGTGAGCCAAGACTGCGCCATTGCACTCAAGCCTGGGCAACAAGAATGAAAATCCATCTCAAAAGAGAAAAAAAAAAGTAAAGGAAAGAAAATATTAGGGAAAAATAATTATGCAAAGTTCCAAAAAGCAAAACTTGCCGTGCTCTGAGGACTATTTTGACTCCACATGAATGAGGTGATGTGTAGGCATTGTATTAGGTAATACACTTAATAGAGATGATTTATATAGGAGGATGTGCATAGATTATATGCAATTACTACACCATTTTATACAAAGGACTTGAGTTTTGGTGTCCTCTGGGGTGGGGTGGGGTGGAAGGGTGAGTTCTAGAACCAGTCTCCCACAGATACCAAGAGATGACTGTACTATTTCTACCAATTATGCATATACCCTCAATCTTTGAGGAAAGATAATTATTTCAAATTCTGTAATCTATGTTTACATTTGAAGAAGCCTGAGCTCTCTGTGTAAAATGAAGAGGTTGGTAACATCACATACAACAGAGACTGTAAGTAACAGAAAACTTGGCCCTAACTGGCCTAAATAACTCAGAAGACTCACTGGATCACTTAATGGCCCAAATGGGTCTTATTCCAATGCCCAGTCCCATCGTATTAGTTTGCTAGTGCTGCCGTCATAATAAAGTACCACAGACTGGTGGCTTAAACAACAGAAGGTTATTTTCCCACAGTCCTGTAAGGTAAAAGATGGATATGAAAGTGTCAACAGGGTTGGTTTTTCCTGAGGCCTCTCTCCTTGACTTGTAATGGCCATCTTGCCATCTTCTCCTCCCTGTGCCCTCACATGGTCTTCCCTCAGAGTTTATCTGAGTCCTAATCTCTTTTTCTCCTAAGGACACCAGTGATATTTGATTAGGACCCACCCAGATGACCTCATCTTAACCTAAAATCCTCCTTAAAGACCCTCTCCCCAAATATAGTCGCATTCTGAGATTCTAAGGGTTAGGACATTAACACATGAATTTTGGGAGGACCCAATTCAGCCTATAATACCCACCCAAATGACACAGACCTGACTGTGCTAATTAACTTAGGCTTGGGTTTCTGAGTCAATGAGATAACCTCCACTGCTAAGTCAGGTCCATCCCCAAAGTACATTGGCAGCTCAGGGAGGACTGGGTGAAAATGAGGCTGGCAGAGGGAATCAGCAGAGCTGGCAGCAACCACCATAGGAAGATTGGCCTAAGCGATTGCTAAGATTACTTCTAGCTCTAAAATGCAATGATTCAAAATTCCAACAATTTTTTCTCACAATGTACTAAATGTTTTGTTTTTTTTTTGAGACGGAGTCTTGCTCGTCGCCCAGGCTGGAGTGCGGTGGCCAGATCTCGGCTCACTGCAAGCTCCGCCTCCTGGGTTCACGCCATTCTCCTGCCTCAGCCTCCGGAGTAGCTGGGACTACAGGCGCCCGCCCCGTCGCCCGGCTAGTTTTTTGTATTTTTTAGTAGAGACGGGGTTTCACCGGGTTAGCCAGGATGGTCTCGATCTCCTGACCTCGTGATCTGCCCGTCTCGGCCTCCCAAAGTGCTGGGATACAATGTACTAAATGTTAACTCAATACACAGCAATAGGTGGAATTTTGATGACAGTAAATCAGAGATAGGGGATTTAAAAAGTTACATTGCCAGAGAAGCCAGCAGGGAAGGATGACAATCCACGAGAGGCATACCTCTATTATCTCTTTATAGTGATAATGGAAAATAAGAGCATGAGCTCCAGACAAGTATGGATTAAGGAGAGAAGGAATCATTTGGCTGAATGTAGGGAGGGAACAATGTGGTTCAGCATGTCCTACATTTCATCCCATTGCATGTGGTAAGGGTTCTGTAAATGTCAAAGGGTATTGGTAAAGACAGTTGATGAAAAAGTTCTTCACCTTTTGACTCAATCTTTGATTGTGTTAGGTTAAACCAAGAGGAATTCATATTTTGTAGGTTAAAATGATTAAATATTGGCAAATTCATGGTCTACCCTGGTAAAGACCCTTCTTAGTAAGCTTTAAAGATATGTATTCTAAAATAAAGCAGCAAAAATAAAAGGTTTATAAAAGGAAATGTCTCAGAACTCAAATTCCCTTTCAGCCTGATGGCTCCTATAGACTTTGTTTATGATACAATGCAAAATTATGACAATGACAATCTTGGCTGATTTAGGAAAAGCTTAATTATATTTTACATGATCTGTTGTCTATGTCTGAGTAATATATATAATAAATCTAAAAGCATTCAGCAAAGTAATAAAAATTGTGACATTTGTTAGTTTTAATTATCTTAAACATCTTTCCTACTTGTTGTAAGTAAATGAATTTCAAACTATAGATGGGAAAATATGATTTTCTGAGTTTTACATGAATAGTAGGTAAATGACTTGTCTCCCAATTTCACTCTCTCTACCTTCTCTAGCTTCTAACTATATTGGCACTGAAACCTCCAGACTGATTTGATGGGTCATTTGTTTTGTTTGGACCTCAAGTTAGAATTTTTAAAAAATGTTTTTAGGTATAAAGTAAAAGTCCTATATAGGCCTTAATAGAAAAGAAAAACTGGCCCTAGACTAGAAGAATCCCATAATATTCTTATTATATTATGTTTGATTTAGCCTTTAGTGTCATGTTCTTTCCCCCACATATGGGAAGATTTATATGTGTGTGTGTGTGTGTGTGTGTGTGTATATATATATATATATTTTTTTTTTTTTTTTGAGATGGAGTCTCACTCTGTCACTCAGGCTGGAGGGCAGTGGTGTGATTTTGGCTCACCACAACCTCCAGGGTTCAAGTGATTCTCTTGCCTCAGCCTCCCGAGTAGCTGGGACTACAAACATGTGCTACCATGCCCAGCTAATTTTTGTATTTTTAGTAGAGACGAGGTTTTCACCATGTTGACCAGGCTGGTCTCAAACTCCTGACCTCAGGCAACCTGCCCACCTCAGCCTCCCAAAGTGCTGGCATTAAAGATGTAAGCCACTGCACCCGGCCTAAAACAAAATTTTTGATTAGGATTTTCTTCTTCACTCTACTAAAATTATTATTATTATTTTGAGACAGAGTTCCACTCTTGTTTCTTAAGCTGGAGTGCAATGGTGTGATCTCGGCTCACCACAACCTCCGCCTCCTGGGTTCAAGCGATTCTCCTGCCTCAGCCTCCTGAGTAGCTGGGATTACAGGATGCACCACCATGCTTGGCTAATTTTGTAATTTTAGTAGAGATAGGGTTTCTCCATGTTGGTCAGGTTGGTCTCGAACTCCTGATCTCAGGTGATCCACCTGCTTCGGCCTCCCACAGTGCTGGGATTACAGGCGTGAGCCACTGTGCCCAGCAATTATTTTATTTTAACAGAAATTGTGTGTTTCAAAAGTTTCTCTTTATTACTTCATCTCTCTCCCTTTAAAGCTATATTTTGTCTGGGCATGGTGGCTCATGTCTGTAATCCCAACACTTTGGGAGGCTGAGGCAGGAGGATTACTTGAGGCCAGGTGTTCAAGACTAGCCTAGGCAACATAGTGAAACCCTGTCTCTATAAACAGTTTATTAAAAATTAATTAATAAATAAAATAAAGTTATATTTAATATTTGTGGGCTTTACGTTGATATTTCTTGGTCAGTTTAGACTGCTATAGATTACCATACATTGGGAGGCTTAAACAATAATTTCTCACACTTCTAGAGGCTGAGTTCAGGCTACTGTTGTGGTTGAGATCTTGGTGAGGGCCCTTTTCCTGGTTTACAGAGGGTCATCTTCTTGCTGTGCCTTCACATGGCAGACAGAGAGGTAACTAGCTTTCTGGCTTCTTAGAAGGGCACTAATGCCATTTATAAGGGCTCCACCTTTATGATCTAATTAATCCTCAAAGGCCCCACCTCAAGTACATTGGGATTTCTGTTTCAGTATATAAATTTTGGGAGAACACAAATATTCAGCCCATATCATAAGGAAAAATAGGCTCCCAAGAATATTTCCCATAAATTTCTAACAAGAAAAACATCACTCATGGCTCCCATATGGAAACGATATTGAGAAGATCCTCAGTAAAAGTTTAAATTTAGATTGCTTTGCTTATTTCACATGTTTATTAAGAAAAATATAGCACTATCTGCATACAATCTGAGAAACTTAAACTAGATTTTTGCAGTAGAGCAAGGGTTGCTAATCAGAGTTTTTGGTGGAATAGTACAATATTCGATTAAAAAATAAGATAATTGTTTCCATTTTGAGACATTAAAGAAACATCATTTTTCTCCTTTTCTTTTCCCCAAAGTGATCTCTAGAAAATATTTCTATTATTTAATTGCTAAGTTTGTTGAAGTTTAGTTTAATTACTCATGTGGCTATTATTGGCAGAGGCAAAGTGCAAAAGTCATCCTTTTTCCTCCACATAGACACAAATGCTGGCCTGCATTACAGGTCACCGTGGGAGCTGTTTATTTTGCAATTAAGTAAGAGTAAGGCAAATGTCTCAAGTTATTACTTAGAGTCCCTCCCATCATCCTCCCTCCTATACCTCTTTAAAGATTATTAAAATCATTACTGAAAGGGATTTGGGTAAGATAAAATTCTGGGCTTAAATAAATTAGTTGAAACTTAACAGAGATCAGTAGAATTACGTGCATTTACGTTTATGTGTAAAATAGACATGTGATCTGGAAGTAGATTGCTCTAAAAAACTTGATTTTGGATAGTTACAAACTTAATATAAGCAAAGTGTAATAAGGCTATCTTGTATTACAAAATAGAAGTATTGTGATGAGATTGTACCAAATAATATTCTCAGTGTTCTGTGAACTGGTCAGGTCACACTTGGGTTATCTTAATGTTCAGATTTTTAAGAACAATGTGGATAAAATGATGTTGATGAGCAGACTAAAAAACTGTCCTGTAAGAAACAATAGATGGAATTAGAAATATTAAGGCTGAAGAAGAGAAGACTAAGGCAGAAAAAAATCACTAACATTCAGTTAGCATCTCTTTTGTATCAGGAATTGTAAGTTACCTTCTAGAACCTTACTTAATTCTCAAAATAATCCTATGCTATAAGGATTATTATCTCTTACTACCAATGCCTCTTTGTGATTAAGCAACATGTCAAAAGATTCGTCAGCCAGCACAAGTTGTGACTCCAACTCCTATGTGTCTGAGATCAAAGCCTGTACTTTTCCTACCACAACATAGGTCACTATCACCTGCTTTAGGTTCTACAGGAAATTATGTGTCAAGAATTGTTTCATTC
The DNA here is from genome assembly GCF_008728515.1 of Papio anubis. NCBI lineage: Eukaryota > Metazoa > Chordata > Mammalia > Primates > Cercopithecidae > Papio > Papio anubis. The sequence continues at coordinate 45,756,701 of NC_044981.1, read as the reverse complement.
AACCCTTTGTTCAACACTATTTTGGGCAAGTATAATATACAAGGCACTGTGCCAAGATTCTGCTCAAAGTGAGCTTCTGGGTTCTTAGAAGAAATAAAAATATGTGCCTGAATAACTGTAATGCAATATGGAAAGCAAAATTAACATGATAATTAACGTGCTTCCGGAAGGAAATACTGCTGCTGAGGAAGAAATATGACATTTGAGCTGGGCTTTGGAAAACAGAGTGATTTGGATGTGCTGAAATGTGACAGGGAGAGTATCCCAGGCAGAAGGAAAATGAAATGCATATCTAGGAAATACCAAATAGCTTAGTGCAGCTCTAGCATACAGTTTGAGAAAGTTAACAAGGAATATGCTGGATAAATGGATTGACCTAGATGAGGGAGGGTCAGAAATGCCAGGCTAATGAATTCTGTTATGTTCTCTAGGCAATGGAGAGTCACAATTGATATTTCAAAAGTAGGGCAATCATCATGGCCCCAAATAGCTCTTTTTGTGTAAAGAACATACTGTAGGGCAGAGAACAAGGTGGGAGAATGTTGAAGGCTTTTATGGTTCCAAGCGAGAGCTAACAAGAACCTGGGTTATAGTACTGTCCAGCCTTCTTCTATTCCTCTTTTTAAAAATTTAAATTATTATTATTATTTTTTTAGAGACAGGGTTTTTCTCTGTCACCCAGGCTGAAGGGCAGTGGTGTGATCGCGGCTTATTGCAGCCTCCACCTCATAGGCTCAAGTGATCCTACCACCTCAGCCTCCCAAGTAGATGGGACTACAAGCGTGCATCAAAACACCAGGCTAACTTTTAAATTTTTTGGAGAGATCGGGGTCTCCCTATGTTGCCCAGACTGGTCTCAAACATCTGGGCTTATGTGATCCTCCTGCCTCAGCCTCCCAAAGTGTAGTGTGTGAGGCCCCTGCACCTGGCCTTCTATTCCTTTTTAAGGCCACCCAATCCTTATACACGCCACCCAACTGCTGGCCTATCAAATGGGGTCTTGACCTACCCTACTTTGCCTTTTCTGAACCTCCTCTGCCTTCATCTGCATTCAATAATGAAGATTCTTGGCTCTCCGGCTTCTGCCTTTAAATGGACCCATGTATCTGAATTTTATCCTTATTTTTCTGGTATTTAGTTGCCTATTTTCTCCCATGCATTCTGCTTTGATTCACTTTCCCATCCTCGAATTGTTCCATCATCTCAGGTAGGCTGATAATGCCTCAGCCCTTGCCTTAGCCCTGTAGGAACACACTTCCACATGTAGCAGTCAGGATTCATGGTTGCAAGCAAAAACTATTCTATAATCACTAGTTTAAGCAGAAAAATAAGGTGAATTTAAAAGGATATTTGGTACCTCACTGAATCTGCAAGGGGGTTGGAGAGTAAGGTCCACAGGCTCTGCGGCCCAGGATCCATGCCCACATCACACTGTGAGGGCTGCTGAAGGAGAGAGGGTGCTACAGCTGCTGCATGGCGCAGACACCACAGCCCCCACTGATAATTCTGGAGTCCCAACACCAGAAATTTCACCACCAGTGCCTGGCAGAGCTGGTGCCTCTCTTGACATTCTTATGAATGGTGGACACAAAGGCTCCTACTTCCTAGGGTTGTTCAGTTCTGAAGTGAAAACTTTATGATCATGTCTGATTGGTGAAGCCTAAGAGGGTGCAGAGATGCATTGACATGGTTTGACTGTGTCCCCACCCAAATCTCACCTTGAATTGTAGCTCCAGCAATTCCCAAGTGCCATGGGAGGGACCCAACGGGAAGTAATTGAATCACGGGAGTAGGTCTTTCCCATGCTGTTCTCATGATAGTGAGTAAGTTTCGTGAGACCTGATGGGTTTTATAAGGGCGAGTTTCTCCGCACAAGCTCTTTCCTTGCCTGCCACCATGTAAGACGTCCCTTGCTCTTCTGCCATGATTGTGAGGCCTCCCCAGCCATGTGGAACTGTGAGTCAATTAAACCTTTTTCCTTTATAAATTACCCAGTCTCCAGTATGTCTTCATGAGCAGCATGAAAACGGACTAATACATGGATGTATCACAAAGCTAATGAATCTTAAGCCTCAGGGCCCTGTACTTATGTAGACCCTTTCCAAGGCCCTGGGAGAGCCCTAGAAATAAATGTCTGTCATATGTTTTTGTAAAATTGGCAGAAGAAATACCGTACCTACAATTCTGACTTCTGTCACACTCACTAAATTTACACAATATTATCACTCATGAGTTGTGAAGCTTAAAGACACTCTTCTAAACTGTCAATTAAAAAAACAGTTGACCAGATAGGCCAAAGGAGACTAAATTCCTTTTTTTTCCTTTTATAAAAAAAAAAAAATCACAGAGCTGGATGTGGTGGCTCATGCCTGTAATCCCAACACTTCAGGAGGCCAAATGGGAGGATCATTTGTGGCCAGCAGTTCAAGACCGACCTAGTCAACCTAGTGAGATCCCTTCTCTACAAAAATATTTTCATATGAAAAATTATGAAATCATTGTCATGTGAATTGGTAATCAAACAGTTAAAATAATGCAGTTAAAATCATGAAGAAAAATATTAAAGAGGTACATTAGGCAAATTATTAATTTTAAAATTACATTGTTTTTCTGGATTTGTGGTGTTCCTGGTACTGGTTATCTCCTAAAATTTGTAGTTTTGATTTTTTTTCTCATTCAAGTTGGGAAGTTAACTTTTAAACCTAATTTTACATTTGTAATTTTGTTGCTTTGTGAAAAGAAGGCCCCAAAATTGTATTAGGTTCAAACCCCTACAAAACTGAAATCTGCCCCTGGCTAGATCCCTATATCCTAACTAAAATAGGGTAAGAGAGCCAGTCCTAGCTTCTGCCTTGAGAAAGGACTCATGATATGTGGAATTCTTCAAACATAGGAAGGGTGTTTAAACATGCTGGGTGGCCTCAGACATGACAAATATCCCTTACACTGTGCTTGAGTGTATGTTTGGTATTTAGGAATAGTACTTCTCTTGAGAAAATATACTTGGAAAGATTTTGGAAAGGGAATGGAGAGGCAGGAACACATGACAGAAATATTGCGTACACATGGTGAGAAATTGGATTGTGCATGAGACGCGATGACCCTGAGGGTTAGCATAGATAATTATCAGGATGGTGCTGGGTGTGGTGGCTCATGCCTATAATCCCAGCACTTTGAGAGGCCAAGTCCGGCAGATCTCTTGAGGCCAGGAGTTCGAGACCAGCCTGGCCAAGATGGTGAAACCCCATCTCTACTAAAAATACAAAAATTAGCCAGGCCTGGTAGTCCATGCTTGTAATCCCAGGTATTCAGGAGGCTGAGGCAGGAGAATCACTTGAACCTGGGAGGCAGAGGTTGCAGTGAGCTGAGATCACGCCACTGCACTCTAGCCTGAGCGACAGAGTGAGACTCGGTCTCAAAAAAAAAAAAAAAAAATTATCAGGATGGCGATGCCAATAACCAGGATAGGCATCTCAAAGCTAGTACAGATTCAGGGAGGAATTGGGGAGACAGAGAGTTTGATTTGAAACATTATGGGATTCAAATTGTGTAAGTCTTTGGAAGGACCAAAGTTAGCAGATCTATTAGTATTAATTCACTAATTCTAAAAAAAAAAAAAAAAAAAAAAAAAAAAAAAAATCACCATCTCATAGTGCTGGATGAAGGGTAGTACAAACTACATTTATAAAATGTAACTTAGCAGTCAAAAGGGGTTAAATAAAATAACAGCTCAATTTAGAAATAAAATCAACAAATGTAATTGAAAGCCAAGTGTAATTAAAAGGCATATTAGGCAAAATATTACTCATGATTAAATACCAGAGATCCTGCTTTGATTTTAACCAAATTTTAACCTTTTTTACCCTAAAAAAAAGCACAACTAGGAAGTATTACCAAAACAAAAACCCAGCCCAATATAGGCTGGGTGCAGTGGCTCACGCCTGTAATCACGGCACTTTGGGAAGCTGAGGAGGGCAGATCACATGAGGTCGGGGGTTTGAGACCAGCCTGGCCAACATGGTGAAACCCTGTCTCTACTAAAAATACAAAAAATTAGCTGGGCATGGTGGCATGTGCCTGTAATCTCTGCTATTCAGGAGGCTGAGGCAGGAGAATCACTGGAATCTGGGAGGTGGAGGTTGCAGTGAGCTGAGATCACGCCACTGCACTCCAGCCAGGGCAATAGAGGGAGACTTCATCACAAAACAACAAAAAAAAAAAAAAAAAAAAGAAAAAAAACAATATAATAGTATAATATTCTCATTTTACATATGGATAAATTAAGCCTTAGAGTAGTTACATGACCTGCCTATTTGTGGGCAGTGGTCTGGACTCCAGTGCTTTTAGCCAGAACATTTTATTGTCTTTCAGCATTCAATTATGCTGCCTTCACTATTTTGCTGGAACACACCTATGTAGGAGAGCAGTATGCAAATGTATCGGCTTTGTTCCACCACAACCATGGTGAGCTAAATTTAACTTTGACAGCCTCACATCCTTATTAAGAAACAATGACCCATTCAGAGTTGTACAGAAACAAGTGACCAATAAAATTGTACTCCTCGAATGTCCAGCTTTTGGCAACTCTGCTGTTTAGGGTGTAGAGCTTGTATAAAGGAGGAACATGGCTTAATGTGACTATGTTTGAATAACAGGAAGACAGAAGTTATTTGTATTCTAATGAATTATATTTAGTCTTTCTTTTCCTTTCAAGTTTCAGATGGGGGACTTTAACTGGGCTCCAGGGAAAATGAAACCAGGAAGCTACGGGCATCCTTCCCGGAGCTTCCCTATAGGTGTATGGTTGTACATCTCTATCTAAAGTAACCATACCCTAATTTTCAGCCCTTTTTATTTCCTACATTTTATTCATCACAGTTACTTTTCTTATTTGTTTGCCTATTCTCTTTCCTTCTCTTAGAACATACGCTTTTTTTTCTTTTCTTTTTTTTTTTTTTTTCTGAAACAGAGTCTCACTCTATCACCCAGGCTGGAGTGTAGTGGTGCGATCTCAGCTCACTGCAACCTCCACATCGCAGGTACAAGCAATTCTTGTGCCTCAGCCTCCAGAGTAGCTGGGACTACTGGCATGCGCCACCATGCCTGGCTAATTTTTGTACTTTCAGTGGAGCTGGGTTTTCACCATGTTGGCCAGACTGGTCTCGAACTCCTGACCTCAGGTGATCTGCCCGCCTTGGCCTCCCAAAGTGCTGGGGTCAGAGGCATGAGCCACCACGCCCGGCCATAGAATATACACTTTTAACAGGGATAACATTACCCCTAAGGGAGTGAAAGTTGGTTTTGGGGAGGAAAAAGCCATTGATATTTCTGTGTATAATGCATGGATATAGACACAGTACATAAATATATACACGATATCTGTGGTATTAAAATTTCATGGTGGGGCAATTAGGAAAGGAGTGTCTAAAAAGGTTTCTTAGGGGGCAATAATGAAAAAATGGTAGAGAAACAATATTCTGGGAACTAAACTTCAGAAGGGCAGGGCCTACAGAATCCTTGTAGATTGCAGTCCCAGTGTTAATGTCCTGCACAGAGTTAGGGCGTAGTAAAGGGTATAATTAATATTTTGAGGAATCAACTGTTAATCCACCTTTTTGACAACAAATCACATTTCACACAGTGTTGTCATTAATTTAAAGAAGGGTAAAGCAGAGAGTTGGGAAAAGGAAGCTATGAAGTGGAAATGTGTTTCTTTTTAAGGAAACTCGGCAGATGGGGCAGGAATATCTATATATAAAAAATTAAGTTTTCAACTCAGAAGTGAAGTTACTTCTCTATTTTTCCAGAAGCCTACTCCGTCACAATTAACTAGTGCTGACTTTTAGATATCTTTGTGCAAAATGCCTAATTTAGAAACTAGCATACAGCATTTAAATCAGAATTTTTCTATTATTCTGAAAATAGAATGTTTTGCCTAAAGTCCTTCCTAGGTATTATTACATCTTCCACATGAGGCCAGACCTGAATCTGATGAGCTCAAAGCCCTGACTGCCAAGAAGCGGGTGTGAAGTCTGGGAGAACAGAAGTGCAATGGTTCCAGACATTTATTTCATAGTATCCATTCTTGGCCAGAGAGGGCCCATGCCTGTCTCGTAATAGACTAATATTGGTTCCTTTTAGGTCAGCGCTGGGACAGCTGATGGTAATTGAGACAGTGAGCATTTCTTGTGGTCTCTGTCTATTTCCCCAGCTCAAGACTTCTTCTTGCAGCTTCCTCTTATCATGTAAAGTCACAACCTCTAAAAGTTTTTCAGAAACAAAAGAAATGCTACAGTTATGATCTGGTGTTAACTGATTTCTCCTGGACCCTGTATTTTAAGCACCCACGGTCATTCAGGAAAATTCCTTTTTGTTTTTTTGTCTTGTTTTGTTTTTGAGACAGGGTTTCACTCTGTTGCCCAGGCTGCAGTGCAGTGGTGCAATTTCGGCTCGCTGCAACCCCCGCTTCCTGGGTTCAAGTGATTCTCCCACCTCAGCCTCCCATGTAGCTGGGACTACAGGTGTGTGCCACTGCACCTGGCTAGTTTTTATATTTTTTGGTAGTGAAAGAATTGCACAGTGTTGACCAGGCTGGTCTCAAATTCCTGACCTCAAGTGATCTGCTCACCTCAACCTCTCAAACTGCTGGAATTACAGGTGTGAGCCACTGCGCCCAGCCAGGAAAGCTCCTTTTAATATGGAGATCTTCAAGGGCATTCCATCCTTTAGGTTGGTTTTCTCCTCATCAGTGTCCTGTTCCATACACCTTAAGTGTCACAAGAGTCCCATAGGTTGAGTTAAGTAGACAGAAACACACTTGACAGCATGTTATACCAAAATAGAATTTCTACATATTAATTAGAAAAGTTTCTGAACAAAGCAATAACAATAATAAAAGAATAGAAAGTAAATCTCTTTAGAAAAAATAAAAAAAAATTATTCTGAAAGAGGCAGCTAAAGTGATTTAACAAATAAATAACTACAGATGAGGTATAAAAACATGTCCCTGTATTTCACCCACTTTAAGATGATCTACATGTTTGTAGAAATGATTACACAAGGATAAATTTCTTGGAAACATGGGAAAATATATTCCACTGGAGAAAAGGAGATTTGGGGGAGGAGATTTTGACTGCAAGAAGGAAGTGGAATTTGGAACACAGGAGGGTTGTTAGCCTTTGAAAGGGATCCACTCTTTCTCTGAGACTTTTGGAGAAAGAAAAAGTGATAGACACGGGGAAACACTCAGGTGAAAAGTTAGCCAGAGTTGCGATGATAGATACATCTTGATTTATCTCAAAAGGACCACTCTTGAAGTCTGGACTCAGTGAAGCCTGCATTCAGAATTATTTTCTGAGTCCATGTGAATGCTCCCCTGGAGCTGTTATTCCATCCTCTCCTTCATCATCCATGTTGTGAAATCCATGAGCCCTTCTAGGCACGATTGTTAGGGTTGGCAGGTTGCTTCCAGTCAGTGGAAAACAGCATGATCCTTAATATACCTTGGTTGTGCTAGCACCATACAAACTGCCCCACCACAGGAAGGTGACAGAGGTTATCAACTTCAATGACAGCAGTGACGAGGAACTGAGAACTATGAGCTAGGGAAGAATTTGAAACAGCCCATGTGGGAAGTATAGGTGGGAGTTCATGTGCACTGATACCATATGCACTGATAAAGTGTTATTGACTTTCAGTAGTCAAAAGAAGAATGAAGGACATTTGTGTGGAGATATTTAACCTCGGGAATTCAAACAATTACAGTGCACATTTTAAAGAAAGAAGGAAGTGAAATTATGAAGTATAGTAGAGGCTCTCTGACAGATCTCCATTTACCCAAATCTCCAGATTAGTCGATCCTCTCCATTCTCTTGAAAATGTTCTGACAGATCGGGCATGGTGACTCATGCCTGTAATCCCAGCACTTTTGGAGGCTGAGGCAGGAGGATCGCTTGAGTCCTGGAGTTCAAGAGCAGCCCAGGGAACATATTGAGACCCCTTATCTAGGAAAAGATAAGAAAAGAAAAGAAAAGAAAGGAAAAGAAAAGAAATGTTCTGACAGATGCCCATGGCAGACTGTCATACAAACTGCTCATGGCTAGTTCACTTTCTAGTTCTCTTCTCCTCCCATCAGCTAAATTATTTGGGCTAAGAACACTTGTAATTATATACTTTCTATTTCTTTTAAATAATTATCATACATTAAAATAGGATTTTTTTGTTATACAATTCTATGAAATTCAACTCATGTATAGGTTAGTATAACCACCACCACAATTAAAGACACAGAAAACTTCCACTGCCCCCAAAAGTTTCTCATGCTGTTCTTTTTATAGTCACACTCTCTCCTTAACCCTACAGTTTTGTCCTCTGGTACAAACCCTTGATGTGTTCTTTAACCCTACGGTTTTGTCCACTGGAAAATCATATAGATAAATTTATGTAGTATGTAACATTTTGAGACTTTTTTTTTCGTTCAGCATAATGCTTTTGAGATTCGGTCAAACTGCTGTGTGTTTCAATGGTTTGTTCTTTTATACTGCTATGTAGAATTTTATTTCAGGGATGTGCCCCAGCTTGTCTACCCATTTATCCACTGAAGGATATTTGTTGCCTGTTTGTAGCTATTATAAATAGAACTGCTATAAACAGTCATATGCATGCTTTTGTATGACTATACGTTTCCATTTCTCTAAGATGACTGCACTAAAAGTCAATTTCTGGGTCATATGGTAAATTTATGTTTAACTTTCTAAGCCAGATTGTTTTCCAGAGTGGCTGTCCCATTTTGTATGTCCACCAGAAATGTATGAGAGCTTTAGTTGTACTGCATTCTTATCAGCCCTTGGAATTGTCAATATTTTTAAAAGCCATCTTAATGGGTGTGATGTGGCATCTCACTATGTTTTTAATTTTTATTTTGCTAATGGCTAAAGATATTGAATATCTTTTCATGTGCTTATTTGTAATCTATATATCTTCTTTTGGTGAAGTGTCAACCAACATTTCTTCCAATCTATTTTTAGCAACACATTCTTTTCTTCTTTGGAGACTCTAATTAAACAGAGGTTAAAACTTTTGTAATTATCCACAAGTTCTTAAGGCTCAGTTCATTTGTTTTTATTATTTTAGTAGAGATAGGATCTTGCTGTGTTGCCCAGGGTGATCTCAAAGTCCTGAGTTCAAGCAATTCTCCAGCCTCAGCCTCCCAAAGTGCTAGGATTATAAGGGCGAGTCACTGTGTCCAGCCACAGTTCATTTTTTAAACCCTGTGTTTGTTGTTCAAATTGGATAATTTCTATTGCTCTATCTTCAAGTCCACTGATTCTTTGCTCTATTATCTCCATCCTGCTATTGAACTCAGCCAATTAGTTTATTTTCATTATTTTATTTCCACTTCTAAAATTTTTGTTTGGCTCTTTTTTTTTCCTTTTTTTTTTTTTTTTTCCTGAGATGGAGTCTCACTCTGTCACCCAGGTTGGAGTGCTGCAGTGGCACGATCTCGGCTCACTGCAACCTCTGCCTCCCGGGCTCAAGCAATTCTTGTGAATTCAAACTATTCTCTTGCCTCAGCCTCCCAAGTAGCTGAGATTATAGGCTCCACCACCACTCCCATCTAATTTTTGTATTTTCAAAGGAGATAGAGTTTCACTATGTTGGCCAGGTTGGTCTTGAACTCTTGTCCTCAAGTGATCCACCCACCTCGGCCTCCCAAAGTGCTGGGATTATAAGTGTGAGCCACCCTGCTTGGTCTATCTGGCTCTTGTTTATAACGTTTCTTTCTTTGGTGAGACTTTCTAATTTTCTATGTGATTCAAGGGTATTTGTGATTGCATGTTGAAGTATTTTATAATAGCTGCTTTAAAAGTTTTATCAGGTAATTCTAACATAAATGACATCTTGGCTTTGGCCTCTGTTGTCTTGTCCTATTCAAATTGAGATGTTCCTGACTTTTTGATATCAAGTAATTTTGGGTTGTATGCTGTACATTTTGAATATTATATTATGAGATGGTGGGCCTTGTTTAAATCCTATGGAGAATGTTGCTATTTTTGTTTTAGCGGGCAAATAATCTAGTTAGGTTCAGGTCACAATTTCCAATGTACTTTCAGTGGATGGTGGTTCCAACACCAATTCAGTTTTCAATGCCTTTGCTGTGCTGTTGGGATCTGTCCCACATGTTCACCACCCAGTGGCCAATATTACATGGGAGCTAAGTTCTCAAAGTCTTATAAAAGTCATATAAATGCTGATTAAGTTCAGATTCATGTATGTGCAACTTTAGAGTGAGCTTGGCATTCATAAATAACTGTAAGGGATTACTTTTCCAAGCACTTCTCTTTCCCACTACTTTCCAGTTTCCTGGACTCCCCTTTTTTGGTTTTCTGGCCTGAAAGGTGGAGCTTTGTTTATACCACCCTGCTGTAAACTTCCATAGCTGTGCCTACCTGTGGGGCCAAGCCTTGGGAGGCCCAGAGGAAAAAGACTGGTAAACTCAATGTCACTTCAGTCAGCGGTACTTCACATTCTGGCCTTTCCCCCAGCCTTAATCTGCCTGCTGTTATTTACTTTTCAGATAAACAGCTGTTGCTTGCATTCTGTCCAGATTTTACAGCTGCATTCAGTGAGAGAGTCTGGGAGGAGTGTGCTTACCTTTCTCTAAACCCAAACCCCTATAGATTTTAATTAAACATTATGTAAACCAATATAACATGAGTGAAGAAACAAAAATAGTTAAAATTTCATAATATAAAAAGTTAAGAATCCTCCCTCCCCCTGCGCCACACACACACGTGGTCAAAATTTACTGTAGTAAACTGAATACTTCGGAGGATCTTTGTAGAGGTGAGTTGCCAAACAAACAAACAAAAAAAACCCAGAACACAAACAAAAACTTAAGAAATCTATAAATAACAGTAAAAGATTAGGGGAAAATCACTGACATCTAGATGGATTCTGTACTTGTTCCACAAATCTGTATAAGTTCTTACTCCACGTCATAAAAATCATATCCAGAAAATCGTATCGTGGATATCTGTATTTTAGAAAGAAGACTCAGAACTCCATTTAGCAGGCCCTTTATCAATGAAATAGTCTTGGCGCTCTGTTAAAAGTCTAGCAAATTTATGTTTCATGTTTTATATGTTTGGAGGTAAAATAAGATGTTTAACATACACGTATTTATTTATTTACTTTTTTGAGACTGAGCCTCACTCTCTTGCCCAGGCTGAAGTACAGTGGTGCAGTCATAGCTACTGAAACCCCTCCTTCTGGGTTTAAGCAGCCTCCTGCCTCAGACTCCCAAGTAGCTAAAACTCTGAGTATGTGACACCACACCTGGCTAATTTTTTTTTTTTTTAATTAGAGAAGAGCCCAGGCTGGTCTTGAATTCCTGGGCTCAAGTGATCGTCCCTCCTTGAACTCCCAGAATGCTAGGATTACAGGCATCAACCATCACACCGAGCCTATATGTGTATTTTAAAAATGTCCGCCCAAATTATTTTTGGGGTCTCTCCCAGATGAAGGAAGTCTTTCACAGAATGTTTTAGAAAGTGACCCAGATATGTTCAGTTGTTTGTTAGACTGAAAAAGAGAAATTGAGGCAGATAAATCAGTTAATAATTTACTTCCATAGTTAAAATGAGTGCCTGACCTTGGGTGATAGCAAAGAGAATAGAAAGAATGGATAAAAGAGACTATTAGAAAGAGACCCAGGTCAGTCACAGTGGCTTGCACCTGTAATCTCAGCACTTTGGGAAGCTGAGGCAGGTGTATCTCTTGAGCACAGGAGTTCAAGGCCAGCCTGGGCAAGATGGCGAAACTCCACTTCTACAAAAAATATAAAAAAAACTAGCTGAACGTGGTGTTGCATATCAGTAGTCCTAGCTACCTGAGAGTCTAAGGTGGGAGGATCACCTGAGCCTTGGAGATCAAGACTGCAGTGAGCCCTAATTGCATCACTGCACTCCAGCCTGGGAAACAGAGCGAGAACCTGTCTAAAAAAAAAAAAAAAAAAAAAAAAGAGAGAGAGAGAACTAGTTAGATGTGTGATCCTGTTAGCCATGGGAAAAATGTAATGGAAAAATTGTCAAGATGACTCTGAGGTTTGGGACCTGAGTGATTGAATAGCGTCATTAACAGAAACAGGAAAGCCAAATGTGGGAAGCATTTTTAGGGGCAAAGAAGTACTTACAGAAGGGCAAGAATAAGATAAGGACTTAAAGTTTTATGCCTGTTAAATTTGATGGGACGATTATATGTCCAAGTGAAAATGCCAAGCATAGAAAGGGTGATTCTATTTCCAACCTCTTCCTCCTATTGTAGAGTTTGACATTTACTGAGACTAAAGTAATAGAAAGTGGCCTTTTCCACCGTAGCTTCAGGCTGAAAGTACGACGACACATTTTTAGCATAACAACGAACAGGAGCTATGCTAGGAAGGGATAAATCTTCACAGGGAAAGGTTTGAATACCTTTTAAATGTTCTGTCCTTGAGATCAGATCATCATAAGGGCTTTTCTTTTCAACTGTCAATCAGAAGCAGTCCCAAATACATACAGTAGTTCCCTCTTATCCAGAGAGGAGAGGTTCCAGGGCCTCTAATGGATACCTGAAACCATGAGTGGTACTGAACACTATATATAGTCAGTCCTCCGTTTCTGTGGGTTCCGCAACTGTGGGCTTAACCAACCATGGATTGAAAATACTTTTTAAAAAACTTTAAGTCATTCTCTTACTGAAGAAAATTTTGAAACTAGTTTTATTTACCAACAATCACTAAAGTCATGTGAACTAAAGGGCATTTGAGCTAGCTTCTATTTTTCTGGTAAAATATTGGATACAAGCCCTTTGCTTTTAAGACAGTTGATTAGAGCTCTTTCATATAATTTGTTAGTGAAATATTACATACACATGACACATATAAACATATAGGCATACACACAGTGACAAAAGCATATCTTAAAGATTTATAAGATTTTTCATTTGCCAGTTTTCGAATAGTTTCTCCCCTGTTTTAGACTATCATCAGTCATTTCCAAACACACGGCTCTTAGGTGAAACAATATAGAAAACGCACATTTCAAAAGCACAGAACTTAGACCTAAACACCATTATCTGAAGACAAGATTGCCAGGAATTGTCTTCTTTTAAACTTAGTTTGGTTTGTTTGTTTGTTGGTTTGTTTTGAGATGGAGTCACATTCCATCACCAAGGCTGAAGTTCAGTGGCACTATCTCAGCTTACTGTAACCTCTGCCTCCTGGGTTCAAGAAATTCTCCTGCCTCAGGCTCCTGAGTAGCTGAAATTAAAGGCATGTACCACCAAGCCCGGCTAATTTTTGTATTTTTTAGTACAGATGGGGTTTCACCATGTTGGCCAGGCTGGTCTCGAACTCGTGACCTAAAATCATCCATCCACCTTGGCCTCCCAAAGTGCTGGGATTACAGGCGTGAGCCACTGTGCCTGGCCTCAACTTAGTTTGTTTTTAAATTAGATTTCTGGCTTTAGGGTGGAGCCCTTTAGTGAATATGAGTGAGAAAATATGCAGACTTTCGGGCCTAAACCGTGCTTTTCAAATCTGAACACAAGTAGCTCCCTGTGGTAATGACCATGTGTAAATATCATCAGCCACCCCTAACACTGCAGCTCTTGCTAAAACCACCAGTCAAAACACATGAAGGTCAAGTCCTCTCACTGTACAAAGTAATCTCGGGTTCCCCTCACAGCCAAAAAGATCCGGTAATACAATTACAAAAGAGAGAAGAGTTTTAGATCCAGGAGGTACTTGCCTGTAACTCTTGAAACTTCACAAGAAAAGGAGAAGACCCCTAAAAAGAGGGTGAATAGTGCCTTTTTCTGAGTTCCTTGAGGGGTCTGAGTCATTAGGAGTTGATACAGTTTGGACGTGTGCCTAGCCCAAATCTCCTGTTGAAATGTAACTGCCCGTGCTGGAGATGGAACCTGGTGGGAGGTGATTGGATCATGGGGGTGTTTCTCATGAATGGTATAGCACCATCCTTTGGGTGCTGTCCTTGTGGCAATGAGTTAGTTTTCATAAAATCTGGTCATTAAAAAGTGTGTAGCACCTCCCCTCTCTCGGTACTACTTTCACCATGTGGTGGTGTTATAAATAAAGTTTCGGTGCTGCAAAAGAAATAGCACTCGAATATAAAATTTTCTTTTTGATTCTCAGCAAGGCAAGTTACTTCTATAGAAGGGTGTGCCCTTACAGATGGAACAATGGTGAGTGAACGCTTGGACAAGGAAGGGGAAGGGGTTCTTATCCCTGATGCATGTGGCCACTGCTGCTGTGTGGTTCTCCTATTAGACCGCACAGGCTAAACTAATTCCGATTGGCTAATTTAAAGAGAGTGACGGGGTGAGTGGTTTGGTGGGAAAAATGGTTATGACAGAGCAGGTAATCGGAATGAGTCAGGGTGGAGCACATAATTGGAGTGAGTGAGGGTGGAGTAGGTAATCGGAATGAATCAGGGCAGAGCAGGCAATCAGAATGAGTTAGGGTGGAGCAGGTAATCGAAAAAGGTTGCTTTATGAGGAAGTTAAGTTTAAAAGTAAAAGGCAAAAAATTGAACATACTGACATATTGATTCTTTGGAAAGAAATTCAGAACTCATATCTAACAGTGTGACTGCTCCCCCTTCACCTTCTGCCATGACTGTAAGCTTCCTGAGGCCTCCCCAGAAACAGATGTTGCTATGCTTCTTGTATAGCCTGCAGAAATGTGAGCCAATTAAACCTCTTTCTTTATAAATTATCCAGTCTTAGGCATTTCTTTATACCAATGTGAAAACAGACTAATACAGGAGTCTTCTCTAGATCCTTCTATGTGGTATTAGAGATGACAAAAAGGAAGAAGTAGGGAGGAATCAAAGTAAATGAGATAAGTTGGTGTTTTTTTGTTTTTGTTTTTTGAGATAAGGTCTTGCTCTGGTGTGATCATAGCTCACTGCAGCCTTAACTCCCAGGCAAGCAATTCTCCCACCTTAATTATTGGCTTTTAATTAAGCTGATTTCTAACCAGAGAACTCTTAAAAAAAAATTCTTTCTTTCAAATCTCTTATTATGAACTTTGGGCCAGGACAAACAGTTGATATTTCTGGCTTTTGGACTTTTTTTTTTTTAACCAGATATATCCTTCCAAGTGAAATCAATAAGTGTTCATCAAGGTTATGACTTAACCAAAGATGCATGAGGTTTCTCCAAAGAGATTGAAAGCAGTCCTCAGAAGATCAGATGCCCCAATATGGTGTGGGTCTGTCTCCTCACCCAAATCTCAGGTCAAATTGTAATCCCCAATGTTGGAGGTAGGGCTTGGTGGGAGGTGATTGGATCATGGGGGTGGAGTTCTCATGAATGATTTAGCACCATTCTCCCTTGGTATTGTATGGCGAGTAAATTCTTACAAGATCCAGTTGTTTAAAAGTGTTTTGTAAACACTTTGCTTGCTTCTGCTTGCTTGCTTGCTTGCTCCTGCTCCAGCCATGTAAGATGTGCCTGCTTCTCCTTCTGCCATGATTGTAAGTGTCCTGAGGCTCCCCAGAAGCAGAAGCTGTTAAGCTTCCTGTGCAGCCTGCAGAAGCAGAACTGTGAGCCAATTAAATCTCTTTTTCTTATAACTTACAGAGTTTCCAGTATTTTTTTTTATAGCAGTGCAAGAATGGACTAATACTGAAAATTGGTATGCAGGAATGGGGCATTGCTATAAAGATACCTGAAAATGTGGAAGCAACTTAGGAACTGCATAACAGGCAGAGGTTGGAAAAGTCTGGAGGGCTCACAAGAGGACAGGACGATCAGGAAACATTTGAAACTCCCTGGAGACTGGTTAAATGGTTGTGACCGAAATGTTGATAGTGATATGGAAAATAAAGACCAGGTTGATGAGGTCTCGGATGGAAATGAGGAACTTATTGGGAACTGGAGCAAAAGTCACTTTTGTTATGCTTTAGCAAAGAGTTTGGAGGCATTGTGCCCCTGCCCTAGGGATCTGTGGAAATTTAAACTTGAGAGTGACGATTTAGGGTATCTGGCAGAAGACATTTCTAAGCAGCAAAGTGTTTAATATGTGACCTGGATGCTTCTAAAAACCTATGCTTATATGCATAAGCAAATAAATGACCTGAAACTGGAACTTATATTTTAAAAGGACGTAGAGCAAAAATACTTGGGAAATTTCCATCCTGGCCATGTGGTAGAAAAGAAAAACCCATTTTCAGGGGAGGAATTCAAGCAGGCTACAGAAATTTGCATAACTAAAAGGAAGGCAAGTGCTCTTAGCCAAGACAATGGGGAAAAGTCCTGAAAAGCATTTCAGTCCCTTCCATCACAGGTTCAGAGGCCTAGAATGGTTTCTTGGGCCAGGCCCCGGACCCTGCTGACCTCTGCAGCCTCATGACACTGCTCCCGGCATCCCAACTGCTATAGCTCCAGTCGTGGCTCAAAGGGGCCCAGGTACAGCTTGGGTCACTGCTTCAGAGGGTGCAAACTGTAAGCCTTGGTGACTCCCATGTGGTGTTAAGCCTGTGGGTGTGCAGATTGCAAGAGCTGAGGCTTGAGAGCCTGTACCTAGATTACAGAAGATGTATGGAAAAGCCTGCATGTCCAGGCAGAAGCCTGTTGCAGGGGCAGTGCCATCATGGAGAAACTCTCCTAGGGTAGTGTAGAGGGAAAATACGGGGTTGGAGTCCCCATACAGAGTCCCCACTGAGGCACTGCCTAGGGGAACTATGAGAAGAAGGCCATCACCCTCCAGATCCTGGAATGGTAGAGCCACCTGCAGCTTGCCCCCTGTGCCTGGAAAAGTCACAGGCACTCAACGCCAGCCCTTGAGAGCAGCTGCAAGGGCTAAACGCTGCAAAGCCACAGGGGCAGAGCTGCCCAAGGCCTTGGGAATATACCTCTTGCACCAGTGTGCCCTGGATGTAAGACATGGGGTCAAAGGAGATTACTTCAGAGCTTTAAGATTTAATTACTGGGTCAGGTGCAGTGGCTCACACCTATAATCCCAGCACTTTGGGAGGCCAAGTTGGGAAGATCATTTGAGGCCAGGAGTTTGAGACCAGTCTGGTCAAAATAGTGAGACCCCCATCTCTATTTAAAAAAAAAAAAAAATGATTTAATGATGACTGCCCTTCTGTGTTTCAGACTTTCATGGGGCCTGTAGCCCCTTTCTTTTGGCTTCTTTCTCCCTTTTGGAATAGAAGTATTTACCCTATGCTTGTTCTCCCACTATATCTTGGAAGTAACTAATTTGTTTTTGATTTTACAGGCTCACAGGTAGAACGCATTTGCCTTGTCTCAGATGAGACTTTGGACTTTGGATTTCTGAGTTAATGCTGGAATGAGTTAAGACTTTGGGGCACTGTTGGGAAGGCATGATTGTATTTTGCAATGTGGAAGGACATGAGATTTGGAGGGGCCAAGGGTGGAATGATATGGTTTGGATATGTGTCCCCACCCAAATCTGAGGTTGAATTATAATCACCAATGTTGAAGGTAAGGGCTGAGGGGAGGTGATTGGATCATGGGAGCAGAGTTCTCTTGAATGGTTTAGCACCATCCCCCCTTGGTACTGTATAGTAAGTGACTTATCATGAGATCTGGTTGTTTAAAAGTGTGTAGCACTGCCTCTATTCCCCCACATTTTGCTCCTGCTCCAGCCATGTAAGATGTGCCCGCTTCTCCTTTGCCTTCTGCCATGATCGTAAGATTTCTGAGGCCTCCCCAGAAGCAGAAGCTGCTACATATCCTGTACAGCCTGCAGAAGCTCTTTTCTTTATAAATTACCCAGTTTCAGGTGTTTCTTCATAGCAGTGCAAGAACAGATTAATACATACCCCAAAGGCAACTCAAAGAAAGGAAAGTTTTGTAATCACCCAAATGGGCTCTTCCTTCTGCTGCATAGACAAAATCAATTCACTGAGACCATGGTATTGCAGTAAAAAAAGAGTTTAATTAAGAGAAGGCTGGCCACACAGAAGAACTAGAGTTATCCTTTTAACCAGTCTCCCTGAGAACTCATATCCTAGGGTTTTTATGGATAATTTAGTGGGCAGGGGGCTAGGGAATGGATGCTGTTGATTGGCTAGGGGTAAAATCATAGGGATGTGGAAGATGATCCTGATGCCCTGAGTCCACCTCTGAGAGGTGGGAGCCACAAGACTAGTTGAATCATGAGTCACAGGTCTGGGTAGGGTTAGTCAGTTGCCAGAATGCAAAAATCTGAAAAACAACTCAAAAGACTACTCTTAGGTTCTACTCTTATCTATAGAAGCAACTGGGGAAGCCACAAATCTTGTGACCTCTGGCTACGTGACTCCTGAGCCATAAGGGATTATAGAAACTATGACTACATTTTAGCAGAGTTCAGGCTGCTCTCATAATCTCAACCTCAAAGTCTTTCTTTAGTTTTCAGTCTCTGAACAAGGAGGGGGTTAGTTTTAGGGAGGGGCTATTATCATCCTTGTTTCCAATTTAGATTATAAATTAAATTCTTCCCATGATTAGCTTGGCCTATGCCCAGGAATGAGCGAAGACAGCCAGTTTGTGAAGCTAGAAGCAAGATGGAGTCAGCCATGTTAGACTTCTTTTACTGTCATAATCTTTGCAAAGGTGGTTTCAGTTTCACCAGCCACAAATGGAGTATAACTCACATTTCCATCTGATCATATTCTCTTGGGTCTCAGTTTTTCATACGCAAAGCCTCATGTGCTCCCACAGGTACAAGACAGGGAACCAAAAGCTGTCCATGGAAGGGAAAAGGATCAATAATGGCAAAAGTCACACAGATATCAAAATAAAATAAACTGATCCCCTGATCAGAAATTTTAATCACCAGACAACAAAATGGAGCAGCCTCCATTGTTAATCCTGCATGGAATCCTAAGAAGTTTGAGTGTACAGGGATTCTGACTTTGTTTCTGGTCCACTTTTTTGTTCCTTAAATAAGTCAAGAGAATTTTTAAGGCTAGCAATGACACTGATATGTGGTTTTTTTTTTTTTGTTTGATTTGATCTTCCTATCGTTCCTAAACATGTAAACTGCTGGAGCCTCTGATGGCAGCTGATCAGAGACTGGACTCTTAGGACTACGGTTCTCCACCGGTGGGAGTATAAATTAGTTCAACCATTGTGGAAGACCGCGTGGAAATTCCTTGAGGATCTAGAACCAGAAATACCATTTGACCCAGAAATCCCATTACTGGGTATATATCCAAAGGATTATAAATCTTTCTTCTATAAAGACACATGCACATGTATGTTTACTGCAGCACTGTTCACAATAACAAAGACTTGGAACCAACACAAATGCCCATCAATGGTAGACTGGATAAAGAAAATGTGGCACATATATACCATGGAATACTATGCAGCCATAAAAAAGGATGAGTTCATGTCCTTTGCAGGGACATGGATGAAGCTGGAAACCATCACTGTCAGCAAACTAACACAGGAACAGAAAACCAAAAACTGCATGTTCTCTCTTATAAGCGGGAGTTGAACAATGAGAACACATGGACACAGGGAGGGGAACATCACACACTGGGGCCTGTTGGGGGATGGGGGGCAAGGGAAGGATAACATTAGGACAAATACCTAATGCATGCAGAGCTTAAAACCTAGATGACAGGTTGATAGGTGCAGCAAGCCACCACGGCACATGTATACCTATGAAACAAACCTGCACATGTATCTCAGAACTTAAAAAAAAAAAAAAGAAGAACTAAGGTTCTCCAAACTTCACTCACCTTATGAAGGAGTACCTTTGATTACCTTTTGCATGAGTATTCTTACAAAATCTTAGGGTCCAGCTGAGACTGACTGGACTGGGAAACACCTCCCCAAACCCAGGACAGACAGGGAAAGTCTCTACGGTCAGGATGGCGGGAACCGGGAAGACTGGGAAGAATTTCCCCAAACCTGGGTCCAATAAAGACATTCCCTCTAAGGTCTGGATGGAGGAAACCAGGACGGGGACTGAAAAGGAACCGGGAGGAAATAAAAGGAAGGTGTAGAGAGAATGTCTCCAGTCTTCAACCTAAAAAGCAGGAGATCTTAGATCTGGGGGACATACTTAGCTTCCTCCCAGCATGGTTGGGGAGACAGCTAAACTGTAGATCTTTGTGCATTGACTTCAGTCATGCTGGGAGGACCCAGGGTTCTCTGCAGATTCTATCCTCATCTCCCATTCTGTCAACTGAAGAAGTGGCGAGGTTCATAGGTTTGGAAATAAGAGCTTTATTTCTTATAAAAGGATGCAGCCTGTAGAGTGGCCATTCTGAAAGGCTAGGAAGCATAGCATGCAACCAAAAACCAAATACAGGCAGTTTAAGAGTAGGAAGGATAAGACAGGAATTTATGCCAAACTGGGTGGCCAAATATAGGCAATCAATAAACTATAGGAGGAGTCATGAATATTTATGACAGGAGAAACATGCCCATGTGCAATTGAGCTTCAAACCCCTTCATGGGTCCTATCTTCAAAAAATGGTTGCTTCAGCATGATCCCAGGATGGAGTTTTTGGCTCTCTAATGTCAAAACGTGAAGCACAGGACACAAAAACCCTCACTGTGTATCCTCCATTGACAGGCCAGTACCACTCTACAGTTGGTGGTCTCTTATCAGGAAGGAACGCTGGTCAGTAGTGTTGAAACTGCAAAAGGGAGGGGCAGCTGTCAAACTGTTGGTTTACATCAGTGGTGGAGTGAATCTTTCAACAGGGCTGGTTTCTATTTAATCCTTAGGCAAGAAAGTCAAATGGCTGCTAGTGAGGGAGGGGTATAATAAGACATGTCCAATCTCCCATTGTGTCATGGCTGGAAACTCAGTTTTAAGATTTCTTTGGATTCCCCTTGGCCAAGAGAGGGTCTGTTCAGTTGGTTGTGGGAGCTTAGGATTTTAGTTTTCACTACTTACATAGCATTTATATTGGATTAGGTGAAAGTAATCTAGAGGTGAATTTAAAGTATATGGGAGAATGTGCTTAGATAATATGCACATCCTCCCATATACTTTAAAAATTCAATTATTATTATTATTATTTTTTTGAGACAGAGTCTCACTCTGCCACCAGGCCTGGAGTGCAGTGATGTGATCACAGCTCACTGCAACTTATACTCCTGGGCTCAAACGATCCTCCTGCTTCAGCCTCTCAAGTAGCTAGAACTACAGGTGCACTACCACCATGCCCAGCTAATTTTTAAATTTTATTTTTCTAGAGAAGGTGTCCTGCTATATTGTTGAGGTTGATCTCAAATTCCTGGCCTCAAGCAATCCTCCTGCCTTTGCCTCCCAAAGGCATGAGGATTTTGCCTCCCAAAATGCTTATGGGATTGTAGGCATGAGCCATAACGCCTAATCAAAAATTTTTTTAAAACCTCACTCTGTTCAGATATTTTTCCATTCTCACTCTGTATTAATTTGTTCTCACACTGCTAATAAAGGCATAGCCCAGACTGGGTAATTTATAAAGAAAGGAAGTTTAATTGACTCACAGTTCCACATAGTTGGGGAAGCCTCACAATCATGGTTGAAGGTGAATGAAGAGCAAAGTCACATCTCACCTGGTGGCAGGCAAGAAAGCTTGTGCAAGAGAACTGCCATTTATAAAACCATCAGATCTCGTGAGACTTATTCACTACCAAGAGAATAGTATGAGGGAAATCGCCCCCATGATTCAATTATCTCCACCTGGCTCTACCCTTGGCATATGGGGATTATCACAATTAAAGGCGAGATTTGGATGAGGACACAGGCAAACCATATCACACTCCAAACAGCCTCAGTCACTCCAATAACCATAAAGAACCAGATAGTATTAATTTTATAATTTCACTAACTACTATGCTTAGTTGTGAATTTCTGCAGTTTAGATAAAGCAAAAAGTATTTATCTCTATTTTTTTCTGTAAGATTGAAAGCTGCCTAGAAGGGTTGCATATATTTTATTTCCATTCTAGTTTCTCATATTCCTACTTTTAAAAGCTGTAGCTATTTTTCACTCAGTAAACATTTTAGACTGACTCATTCTGGAGTACAATTCTTGCATTTTTATTTAACAAGAAATGTAAATGACCAGCCAGATATAGTTCTCTAGTCACTAAATAAAGGAAGGAGAATGATCATCTAAGAGGCGTATTTCCAAATAAGAGCATGAAGTTTAATGCTGGATTTGGAATCTCTTTGCAAATTTGAACTATAACCCTGACTCTTTCAAAAACCCAAAGTCAGTTAACTTCTGAGTCTGGGTTCCTATTTTATTTTATACGAAACGAGCTGCTCTGTGGATTCTTTTAAACATATAAAACCATCTTAAACTACTCTGGGTAAGAAGGTGGGAGCATGACAAATAAGAAGCTCTCCTAAAAGGGAGAAATCTCATTAACAGTAAATATGTAAAATAAATTTCTAAAGATATGTCCCATCTCTGCATAAGATCTTACTTAAAATGTTACAGAAAGTGCAAAATCCATATTCATGGGCTTCAAAGGTCTCCAACGATCTTAAGGTCATTTACCCTAGCTCCTTAATGTGACACATAAGGGAATTTAAACTTCAACAAGTTTTGCTCCCTTTTCATGATGTGGTCAAATGACATTTGGGATAGTTCATATTTCGTTCCCAAATGAGTTTATAGGTAGGCTAGGGAACGTCTCTCTTTCGAGCCTACGCTGGGGAAGTGTTATTGGTAAAACTGAGTTATATGTAGTGAGTTCTTTCAACAATGAGAACCTTGTACAGAAAATGAGACGGGCTTAAACTCAAATCTGCCTTGTAGGAAACTCCACTGAGCTTCATAGCAATAAGAGGAGAAAGATTTTCACCAGGCTGCCATTGTGTACACATGAAAAGAAAACTATGTACAAAGCTAATTGGACCTGACTATGAAATGCAGAGAAATGATATATTTGCAGAGAATGATGTCCAGTTTTGGAAATGAAATCTAATCAGTAGAGAATAGTAAATGTCCCTTGAATGGAGGTGTTTGGATTTATTTGACTTCGAGTGGTGGGTTACCTTGATTAATGCATGTTAAGAATCAAACAGGCTGGGTGTGGGGACTCCTGCCTATAATTCCAAAACTCTGGGAGGCTGAGATGGAAGGTTTGCCTGTTCCCAGGGGTTTGAGACCAGCCTGGGCAACAGAAGGAGATCTCGTGTCCACAAAAAAATTTAAAAATTAGCCAGGTTTGGTGGTGCGCGCCCGCAGTCCCAGCTACTAGGGAGGCTTAGGTGGGAGGATTGCTTGAGCCTGGGAGGTGAAAGGCTGCAGTGAGCTGTAATAGTGCCACTGAACTCCAGCCTGGGTGACAGACTAGATGGACCCTGTCTTGTCTCAAAAACAAAGAAGCAAATTGTGGGAAGAAAACATAAGCCAGTCTTGTTCTGTTTTTGAGACGGAGTCTCAAAATCCCATCTGGTCACCCAGGCTGGAGTGCAGTGGCACGATCTCGGCTCACTGCCACCTCCGTCTCCTGGGTTCAAGCAATTCTCCTGCCTCAACCTTCTGAGTAGCTGGGGCTACAGGTGCAGACCACCACACCCAACTTATATTTGTATTTTTTAGTAGATACGGGGTTTCACCATGTTGGCCAGGCAGGTCTCGAATTCCTGACCTCAGGTAATCTGCATGGCTAGGCCTTCCAAAGTGCTGGGATTATAAGCGTGAGCCTCTGCATACGGCCCAGTCTTGGTTTTATTATTGATTATCTACATAATTTCATTGATCTGTCTTCCTACTCCCCTTTTTTTCCTCCAAATACCTTTTAGAATTGAGAAGATAATATAAACTTAAGGTAATAACTAATAAAAATGGTTGCTAAGTATATAAATATTTAAATTGACAGGCAATGAAGAAACAATTTTAGAATAATGAGAAATAAGGCAAATACTTTGCCTTAATATAATTTTTACTAATTATTTTACTGACCCATATTAACATTATAATAAATTTCATTCCTTCAGCACATGTTAACTTATGTTGCAGGGAGATAGTCCAGAAACAAAATGGTAGAGTGATGACATCACAAGGGCAAAATGGTTACAGAATGTTCATAGGCCAGGTATGGTGGCTCATGCCTGTAATCCCAGCACTTTGGGAGGTCGAGGCGGGCAGATCACTTGGGATCAGGAGTTCGAGACCAGCCTGGCCAACACGGTGAAACACTGTCTCTAACAAAAAAATACAAAAATTAGCTGCGTGTGGTTGCACACGCCTGTAGTCCGTGCTACTCTGGGAGGCTGAGGTGTGGGTACTGCTTGAACCTGGGAGCAGAGATTGCAGTGAGCCTGGGTGACAGAGTGAATACTGTCTCAAAAGAAAAAAAAAAAAAAGGAAGTTCAGCGTAAATTTATGCAGAGAAATAATGGAGCGTTAGCTATCAGTGCCAGTTGCTAGTATTTCAGTTCTTTACTAGGAAACTGATCCACTCTTTTGCAACACAGCTGAACAGGTTAAAGAAGATTCTAAATTAATACTTAGCTACAGCTTTCATAGGATGGAATATGTGGACTATAGAAGCACAGGTCTTGCTTTAAAGCTTCCTGGTGGTTCAGAGTTCTTAGTAAATATGTCTTGAGTCTCCCTACCAGAAAAGGTTGTTTCCAGGAAGGCAAGTCTGAGAGCCAATGCAGTGAAATGCCTGCTTTGTTCAAGATTATTTCCGGAGGTCGAGATATTGGGTGGGTGTGAATATATTTACACAGCAGTCCATTCCAGGGGATGACTCAGAGCTCAGAAGGTTGGTCCTTCAGCCACCCACAGCTGTTTTCCTGGCAACTAAATATTTTAATTCTGATGCTATGATTAGTTGAGTATCTGATACAACACCTGGAAGCCATACTGCTTCCTAACTGCCCACTAGCCATGGAGCTAGTGGTGGGGAAGAGATGGAGGAGTCAAGAATCTCAGCTGCTCACTCTTCCACAGGACAGACAACAGCATACAGGATGCAAAGGAGAAATCTGAATGCTGGAGGCAGGGACGTTCTTTTTTTTTTTCTTAATATGTTGATTAAGTATTTGCCATAATGAAAAGCAGAAGATGTTGAAGTTGAGTTCTACCATGGGAAACTTCAAGCCAAATTCAGCTAACAAAATACAAGATTTTGGCAACATTGCTAAGCATACAATAAATAGTATATTTAATGAATATGAGTTGGCTTATTACTGCCTTTCTGTTTCATTTTCCTGCCTTTCATCAATTTGTTATTCATTTTGGGGGATAGAATCTCTAAGGAAAACTTATTGCTATATTGCTTAAAAATAACTTATTACTATATTGCTTAAAAGCTAACTGAACAAGCATTTCAGGTATTTTTGGGGAAAAATGAGGAAAGAAAGCCAGAATTATCCAGTTCTTGAGAATCAAAAATAAATTAATTTGTATTTAATTGCCTCCTTCCTCTTTTTACTCTTGCTGTAGTTCTGGGAAGGGAGAGTCAACAGGATCTAATTGTAAATAAGACTTGATTTGCTGGTTAATGATTATCCATGAGAATGGAGGGTTTGCCAGGTTTATTCATACCCAAGGTGTTTCTGGACAAGAAGCAGTCATAGCCATAGCCAAAGCCAAGGAGCCTGATGATTAGGGGAAATTCCTCTTCTTTAATTGGATGTAAGGCATAATTATATATGATGTAGGAAAAACATTTGAAAAATGAATTGCTCTGTGTAGCTGTCCCTTTATTTATTTCCTTTGCAGGAAACTTCATTGTTTTTAAACAGAGTGAAAAGAAAAGCCAATGTGGAGAAAACTGTCTTTGGTTAAACTAGAAATGTGGAATTCTGAAATGTTCATGCCTGGCCTTCTTATTTAAAAAAATGGTTATCCTCCTCCTAGTGACTGATTGTAATAGTAATTTTTCATAAGACATCTGTAGGGTTAAAAACCCCCTTCCAGTATTTGAAGCTGAAAGGTAGAGATTTCTAAGTTCTTTTTATTTTCTTCTTCTTTAGAATTTTAAAAGTCAAACTCATTTTCTAAAGCTTTTTTCTCCAAAGTTCTAAAACTTTAAATGTGTTTTTGTAGGTTTCTTACAAAACCCAGGAATGACCTGAGGTTACAAATGGTTTGAGGTTTATTGCTAATTAGACCTTAAATACAGATTTTAGCCTATGTGTTTTTTTTTTTTCCTTCTAACGTAGAAGGAAAAAACTTACATTTCTGAATCATATTTTGCTTTCTGGCATAATAACCAAATGAAGAGACATTTCGGTATTTAAAAATGATTTTGTGGGTAGCTAGAAATAGTTGTATTGGGGACCAAATTAGGTATGTAATAGGATGAAATGGAATGTCTATGGATACCTATGTTTTTTAATTGATCTCAAACTACTTATAAGTTAGCTTTTATCTGAGAATGAACATAATCTAATTTATGGCTTTCTCGTATCCTTTATGAAGGATATCCTTCTCTCTTAAATATTATAATCAATTTGCCCCTCAAAAGTCAGGAAGGTGATGCTGGAGTTAAAACCACTCATTTGTGCAGTAGTCAGACCTCATTGTTTAGTCACCACAGATTTCCAAATTATCACCCTCTACTTACCATTGTATTAGTGTTTTTATCATGGCATGGGTAATTGACTAGAAATGTACAATGTGAATACAAATTTAAGGTCACTATTAAAGATAAACTATTCCCCCTCGTCCTTGGCAAAACTATGCATAATATAATTGAGGCTTTATTTAATTTTAAAATTCATTTATTTACTACATGAAAAAGAATGAAGTTGGACCTTTACCTTATACCATATGCAAAAATTAACTCAAAATTGATCAAATACCTAAATTAAGACCTAAAACTATGAAATTCTTAACCTGAAACCGGAGAAAGTTGGTCACAGTGGTGTGTACATGTAATCCCAGCTATTTGAGAGGCTGAGGCAGAAGGATCACTGGTACCTAGGAGTTTGAGCCTGGGCAACATAGAGAGACTCCATTTCAATTAAAACAAAACATAAAAACGAAAAACAGAGGAAAAGCCTCAGAACATTTGATTTAATAATAATTTCTTGAATGACACCAAAAGCACAGGCAACAAAAGCAAATAGATAAATTAGACTTCATCAAAATTAAAAGCTATTGTGGATCAAAAGGACATTATGAAGACAGTGAAAAGGTAAGCCACAGAATAGGAGAGAGTATTTGTAAACTATATCTGATAGGGGGTTAGTATGCAGAGTATATAAAGACCTCCTATGATATAACAATAACAAAAACCCAAATAATTCAGTTTTAAAATGGGCAAAAGACTGGGTGCGGTGGCTCACATCTGTAATCCCAGCATGTTGGGAGGCCAAGGCAGGAGGATCACTTGAACCCAGGAGTTCGAGACCAGCCTGGGCAAGATGGCAAGACTCTGTCTTGAAAAACTAAATAACTAACTAAATAAAATAAAATAAAAATGAGCAAAAGACTTGAATTGATATTTCTACAAAGAAGACACACAAATTAGCCAATAAACAACTTAAATCATTTGTTTGCTCATCATTAATAATCAGGAAATGCAAATTGAAACCACTATGAGCTACCACTTTATGCCCATTAAGATGACTATAATAAAACAAACAAGCAAATAACAACAACAACAACAACAAACCCCCCAAAGTAGCAAGTCTTGGCAGGGAGAGAGGGAATTCTTGTGTATTGCTTATGAAAATGTAAAATGATGAGGTCACTGCGGAAAACAGTGTGTGGTTCCTTAAAAAAAAAAAGTAAACATAGAATTACCATATGATCCAGCAATTCCATTTCTGGGTATATATCCCCAAAAAGTTGATAGCAAAGAGAGACTTGAACAGACACTTGTACACCAATGTTCATAGTAGCATGATTTACAATAGCCAAAAGGTGGAAACAACCCAAATGTCCATCAATGAATAAATGGGTAAATAAAATGTAGTCTATACATACAATGAAATAGTATTCAGCTTTAAAAAGGGATAAAATTCTAATAGATGTTACAACATGGGTGAACCGTGAAGATATCATGCTATGTGAAATAAGCCAGATACAAGAGGAAACGTATGATTCTATTTATATGAGGTACTTAGAATAGTCAAATTTGTAGGGAAGGAAAGTAGAATGGTGGTCATCAGGGGCTGAGAGAGGGAGAATGGGGGTTTCTGCTTAATGGGTGTAGAGTTTCACTTTAGGGTCATGAAAGACTTCTGGGGATGCATAGTGGTGATGGTTGCACAACAGTGTGAATGTACTTAATGCCACCAAACACTTAAACATGGTCGAAATGGTAAATTTTATGAATATTTTACTGCAATAAAAATGCATTTTATATATTATTAATTTGGATTTTACTAAAAGCAGACACTGTGAGACAAGAATTTGAGAGTAATTAGTTTATTTGGTATTGAAATCGGCCTTGCAAAGATTATGACAGTGAGAGAAATCTAACATGACTGACTCCATCTTGCTTCTGACTTCACAGGCTGGCTGTCTTTGCTCATTCTGGGCATAGGCCAAGCTAACCATGGGAGGAATTTAGTCTATAGTTTAACTTGAAAGCGAAGATGATAGTAGCCCTTCCCTAGAACTAACCACTCCTTGCTCAGGGGTGAAAAACTAACAAAAGGCCACGAGACTAAGATTATAGAAGACCCTGAACTCTGCTAATATGTGGGCATAGCTTCCATAATCATTTACTGCTCAGGAGTCATGTAGCAAAAGGTCACAAGATTTGTGACTTTCCCAATTGCTCCCAAAGATAACATGACTATTGTAGAACCTAAGAGTGGTCTTTTGAGAGATTTTTCAGGTTTTTGCTCTCTGGCAACTGACTGACCCTACCTAGACCTGTGACTCATGACTTAATTGGTCCTGTGACCCCCACCTCTCTGAGGCCGACTTAAGGCATGAGGACCATCTCCCATACCCCTATGATTTCATTTCCAACCAATCAGCAGTATCAATTCCCTAGCCCCCTGCCCACCAAATTATCCATTAAAACCCTAGGGTCTGAGTTCTAAGGGAGATTGATTTGAGTGATAGCTCCAGTTCTTCTGCCTGGCCAGCGTTTTGTTAATTAAACTCTTTCTTTACTGCAATACCATGGTCCCAGTGAATTGATTTTGTCTGTGCAGCTGGCAGGAAGAACCTGTTGGGTGATTACAGTATCTCAAGAAATATTGCTGGTGAGTGGGCAAGAGAGGCAAGGAATCGAAGACTAATAAATGGTCTGTGTTACCAAGCCAGTTACTGTAATGGACAATTGGAACTTAATCCAGCTGGCAGCTCTGGAGATCCAGAATAACACAAACCTCAGAGCTGTTTCCCCAGCGGGTGAATGAGCTGAAGTCTTGCCTTACGAGTTCCCATCAGTCATTTTTTATGGAATGCTTCCCAGATATCTGTTCATTTCCCTAAGCCTGGTGCAGCAAAGCACACTCCAGTGGTCAGAGAAAGTCTTTGGTCAAAGGGACCCTGATGCTGGCAGGTGGACATCATAAAGGCTGAGACATTGGCAGCATCTACCTGTATTTATTTATTTATTACAGACACGATCTTTCTCTGTCACCTCTGCTGGTGTGCAGTGACATGATCACAGCTTACTGCAGCCTTGACTTCCTGGGTTCAAGCAATCCTCCTGCCTCAGCCTTCCAAGTAGCTGGGACAACAGACATGTGCCACCATGCCTGGTTAATTTTTTATTTTATTTTATTTCTTTATTTTTTGTGGAGACGAGATCTTGTTGTGTTGCCCAGGCTTTGATGATATATTTAATTTAGACTTTTTTTCCTCTCTACTAATTCAAACTAGATCAGCATTAATTAATTTAAATTGGAAAATGTTTCTTGACTATGCAGATCTTGAATGGCATACTATAGGACATATGGAATGTGCAGTATATATTAGACATCACGCCATCCCCTTCCTGTGACTGCCCACATCTCTAGCCTGTAGCATGGTCAGCTTTGGACCAAGTCTTCACTTTGCGATGGACTCTTCATCCCCTGCTCTAGTAAGAAAGAGCACACAATGGCCTTTCTTTTAGAGGAAGAAAAACTTGGGTGGAAAATCTGGGTTTTCTTCTGAATGTCATTAAATCTCATTTAATTCATTTTGTATCCTCAAACATTCCACATGTATCAACAGCTTTTCCCGTAAATATTAAATAAAAGGAGGTAAGAAAAAAATGGGAGGCAATGGCATTGAGAAATCTCTTGGAGGCAAGCCGAGAGAACAATCCTCCTGACTGAGAGTTTCTGAGGGTTGGCAGAGCCAGGAAGAACAAAGCGAAACTGTGGTTGTCGAGCAGTGAGAATGATTAAGGCTTTTATTTACATTCCAATGAATTTCAGGGACAACTCTCATTGTGCCACTATTTATTGTGGAGTTGTTTGAAACTTTTCAACTTTCTCTTTGGTATTTTTACCCACTTCCTGATTCTTGTTGTGATTAACAGTAAAAGCAAACTTAACCAAACAAAAAGCTTTTAGGAAACCATAAACTGGTTATATGGTTTCAAGGTGGTCTTGGGGTCACATAAATTCTTCTGATGCCTGGGGCGCAGGAGAAGATGAAAATCTTTATGGAAACACCCCTGAAAATGGAAGCCGATGGTCCCACCTCAATAACAAGGGAATAAGGAGTTTACCACACCTTTTATCCTTGACACCCATTGGGCTACCAGTTGCCAGTCTGGCTTACAGCTGAAGAAATTTCCACCACCTAAAGAGTGGGAAGACAAGAAGATGGTCTCTAGGCATACTAAGTTGAAATCAAAACCTTCTCCATGGAAACGTTTTGAAACGTTATGTCTAGGTTCTAAGTTGCTGACAGTAAAGTTGCAGTTTAAAGAGGTTTTATGGTCTGAAGATGGTAAATGGTAAATGCCATACCCTTTCTCACTTTTGAGACCTAACCCATTTTTATGTCAAGAAATTCCTTATATGTAAGATTTAGTGAGTGCAAAAAATGTCAACAACCATTGTGGAGATTTTTCATTCTGTCTGCCTGCCTGGCTTGTATTCTTAGATGCACATGTACATTTAAACATGTGTACACGTATACATGCCCTTCCTGAGGTAAGAATACTTGACTGAAAACTGTGGTATATAGGAATAAGCTATTCAAACTAATTGTGTACTTATTCCTATACAATCCTTTTCTCGCAGCTCAGGACTGTCTTGGGTTGGTGTTGCCATCTAGTGGCCAATATGGGAAACTGGCAAATGCATGACTTCTTTCCTTTTCCTTCTTTCTTTCTTCCTCTCTCATTAGCGTGAAGAACTTGGTATACACCAGACTTTCTGATGCTCATCATGAACAGCTTAGCAAAAGCCTCTAAAGATAATGTCATTCTTACACAGATTGATAGACACACACACACAGATACACACACACACACACACACACAGACACATACAGCCTCTCTTTCAAGCCCCTTTCATTTACAACCTTCCCTCCCAACTGTTGCTAATCGTATCTGTCTGGGTCTCCCACAAGGCAATTTTGTCATCTCTATTCTCTCTCCTTCTTCTTGTTCTTAATTTGTGAACCCCTTCACTCAAATTAATAAAAGCTGTATTTTTATTTTTATTTTTTTTGTGTCTTTGTCACCCAGGCTGGAGTGCAGTGGCATGATCTCAGCTCACAGCAACCTCCACCTTCTGGGTTCAGGTGATTCTCCTGCCTCAGCCTCCTGAGTAGCTGAGATTAGAGGCATGCACCACCATGCCCGGCTAATTTTTGTATTTTTAGTAGAGACACAGTTTCACCATGTTGGCCAGGCTGGTCTTGAACTCCCGACCTCAGGTGATCCGCCTGC
This sequence comes from Papio anubis, assembly GCF_008728515.1. Classification (NCBI taxonomy): domain Eukaryota; kingdom Metazoa; phylum Chordata; class Mammalia; order Primates; family Cercopithecidae; genus Papio; species Papio anubis. The sequence goes on along the minus strand of NC_044981.1, from coordinate 45,724,893 downwards.
CTTGGCCTCCCAAAGTGCTGGTATTACAGGCATGAGCCACCACACCTGGCCAAAAGCCGTATGTTTTCAGAAGTAATCGGACACACTGAAACTAATGTTAAAAACTTTAAAACTTTTGTGGAGCCCCCGAAGTGTCCTTTTAGAATCTTTAAAAGGTTTAAAGGGAGTTCCTTCTTACCTCTCAATTAGATAGACCTGCTTTTAGTTGATTGTCAGTATTTAAGGCAAAATTATAAAATCACTTAATATATGTGTACTTGCTTACATTTTGCCAAAGTAAAACTGGTAGAGCAAGTCAAAAACTGATAAAAATGATTTTCTGTGGGGATGGGAGAGAACGGGGTCTAGGACAGGAATAGAAGAGAGACTTCTCTGTTTATAGTTTGTTTATAAAAGTAGCTCTTTGGTGAATAATTCACCCATTTAAAGTTTACCATTCAGTGCTTTTTATTTTTATTTATTTACTTTTTAGAGACAGGATGTTGCCCAGTGGAGTGCGGTGATGTGATCATAGCTCACTGCAGCCTCGAGCTTCTGGGCTCATGTGATCCTCCTGCCACAGCCTCCAGAGCAGCTGGTACTACAAGCGTGCACCACCACGCCAGGCTAATTTTGTTTTTTGGTTTTTTTTTGTAGAGATGAGGGCTCACTATGTTGCCCAGGCTTAGCCTCAAGCTTAGCTTGAACTCTTAGTCTCAAGCAATCCTCTTGCCTTGGCTTTTTAAAGCATTGGGATTACAGGTGTGAGCCACCATGCGTAGCCAATTCAGTGACTTTTTAGTAGACTTATAAAGTTATATGACCATCACTACAATCTAATTTTAGAACATTTTCATCAGCCCAAAAAGAAACTTTGCCCTCACTTACAGTCACTTCCCATTCCCACCCCATGCCTCAAACTCCTGGGCTCAAGTGATCCTCCCACCTCAGCCTCCTGAGAATCTGGGATTGCAAGTGTGTGTTACCACACCTGGCAAACTTTTATAAAATAATGGCTTTCGCAGAGACAGAACCTTGCCATATTGCCCAGGCTGGTCTTGAACTCCTGGCCTCAATCAGTTCTCCCACCTTCGTCTCCCAAAGTGCAGGGATTACAGGCATAAGTCACTGTGCCTGGCTAATAATAATGTTTTAGTATCGGCTTATTAATTGTAAGAAATGTACCATACTAATGTAAGGTGTCAATAACAGAGGAAATTAGTAAATGAGATATACAGAAACTCTCTGTCCTATCTTCACAAGTTTTCTATAACTCAAAAATTATTCTGAAATCAAAAATTATTTTTAAAAGCCTACCTTTCCTCTATTGAATTGCGTTTTTACTTTTGTCAGAAATTAACCAGGCATATTTATTTAGGTCTTTTTCTGAGTGCCTTTTTCTGGCCCATTGATACATGTGTCTCTATCTCTGCCATTACCACACAGGTTTGATTACTGTTTTTATATAATGTCTTGAAACTGGGTAGACTGATTATTTCCCACTTTATTCTCCTTTTTCAAAATTGTTCTAGTCTAATTTCTTTGCCTTTCCATACATTTTAAAACAGTTTTCTCTATATTAAAAAAATCTGGTTAGGTTATTGATAGGACTTGCCATTTGTATATCAATTTTCTACCTTTCTATCAAGTGGGGAGAAGCGACGTCTCTACTATGTTGAGGCTTTCAATACATGAACATGATATGTCTCTCCATTTATTTAGATAATCTTTGATTTCTTTCATTAACATTTTGTAGTTTTCAGCATACAAGTCTTATCTTGTCTGTTAGATTTATACCTAAACATTTTATTTTGAAAGAGCAATTGTCAACGGTACTGTATTTTAAAAACGGTATCCACGTGTATAATTGATTTTTGTACCTTTATTTTGTATCCTATGATGTTGCTGAACTCACATATTAATTTAAGGAGGACTTTTTGTGTGTATAGATTCCTTGGGATTTTTCTACATAGACCATCATGTCATCTGCAAATGCGAGCTGTTTTATTTCTTCCTTTCTAATCTGTATGCCTTTTATTACCTTTGGCTAGAGCTATATCAAATAAGTGAGGTGAGAACAGACATTCTTGCCTTGTTCCCTGTCACAGGCAGAAAGCATTCAGTCATTCACATTAAGTATAATGTTAAGTGTAGTTTTTTTTTTTTCTTTTTCTTTTTCTTTTTTTTTGACACAGAGTTTCACTCTTGTTGCCCAGGTTGGAGTGCAGTGGCAAGATCTTGGCTCACTGCGGTCCCCACTTCCTGGATTCAAGCAATATTCCTGCCTCAGCCTCCAGAGTAACTGGGAGTACAGGTGCCTGCCACCACATCTCGCTAATTTTTGTTGTGTTTTTAGTAGAGATGGGGTTTTACCATTTTGGCCAGGCTGGTCTTGAACTCCTGGCCTCAGAGAGTGATCCTCCTGCCTCGGCTTCCCAAAGTACTGGGATTAGAAGCATGAGCCACTGTGCCCGACCAAGTGTAGTTTTTGTAGATGCTCTTTATCAAGTTGAAAAGGTTTCCCTCTACTCTTATTTTTCTGAGGGTGTTAAATGATTGTGAAGTGTGTTTTCTGAATCAATTGATATGATCATGCTATTTTTCTTGCTTAACCTGTTAATATGATATTATATTAATGGATTTTCCAACGTGGAACCAGCCTTACACCCCTTGAGTAAACTCCAATTGGTCATGATGTATAATTCTTTTTACGCATTGCTATGTTCTAGTTGCTAATGTTTTCATAAAGAGTTTTGTGTCTGTATTAATAAGGTAATTGATTTGTAGTGTTCTGTTTAATACTGTTTTTGTCTTCTTTTGCTATCAGGTAATACTAGTTTTATGAAATAAATTGGGAAGTGTTTCCTCTTTTAGTTTTAAATGAGATTGTATAGAATTCATGTCAAATCTTTAAATGTTTGGTAGAATTTTTCAGTGAATGTAGAGTTTTTGGGGGGAGATAATTAAAATTTAATTTTCTTAATAGTTACAGGGCTGTTTAAGTTCTCTATTTTGTATTGGGGTAGTTAGGGTAGTTTGTGTTATTCAGTGGTCCATTTCATCTAAATTGTCAAATTTATATGGGTAGAGTTGTCTGTAGTATTTCCTGGTTATTCTTTTGATGTCTGAAGGGTCTGTATTCATATCCTTGTTTCATTCCTGATGTTGGTAATTTGTATCCTTTCTCTCTGTTTCTTTGCTGGTCTCGCTAGAGGATTGTCAATTTTATTGATCTCCTCAAAGAACCAGCTCTTTGTTTCATTGATTTTCTGTATTGTTTTGTTTTGTTTTTAATTTCACAGATTTCTGTTCTTATCTTTATTATCTCCTTTCTGCTTGCTTTGGGTTTATTTATTTATTTATTTTAATTTTTATTTTTTTGAGACGAAGTCTTGATCTGTCGCCCAGGCTGGAGTACAGTGGCATGATCTCAGCTCACTGTAACCTCTGCCCCATGGGTTCAAGTGATTCTCTTGCCTCACCCTCCCGAGTAGCTGGGATTACAGGTGCATGCCACAACACCCCGACTAGCCCAACTAGCTTTTGTATTTTTAGTAGAGACGGAGTTTCACCCTGTTGGCCAGGCTGGTCTCAAACTCCTGACTTCAAGGGATCCGCCTGCGTTGGCCTCCCAAAATTCTGGGATTACAGGTGTGAGCCACCGCGCCCAGTCGTTGCTTTGGGTTTATTTTGCTTTTTATTTTTCCCTAGGTCTTTTGAATTTTGGGGAAAATTTTTAATATATTAATTTTGGGCCATTAAGGGCTTAAATAATGTTGAATTATAATTAGCTGCACAAGTAAATCTGTGGATTTCTTTTTTTCTGCCTCACTTAAAATCAGTCTGGTAAGGAATGTGTCTTTCTCTAACCATTCCTCATTTTGCAGGTTCTCATTCCCAGAGTTGTCTGCCTTATTTTTCTAGGTCTTGAGGAGGTAGCTTAGAGATTTTTCTGTTTCCTAATGTATGTTTTGAGATTTTCCTCTTTGCTGATGTATGGATTTAGTCTATAAATTTCCCTCTCAGCATTGCTTTAATTGTATCTTACACATTTTGATATATTGTATTTTCATTTTTATTCGGTTGAATTAAAAAAAATTCTCTTGAGAATTCCTCTTTCATGCAAGTATTATTTAGAAGTGTGTTGTATAGCATTTAGATGTTTGGAGATCTTTCTGCTATTATTCTGTTATTGATTTCTAGTTTGATTCTATTGTGGAGAACACACTCTATATAATTTAAATTATTTTACTTTGCCAAATAGTATTGCACTGTAAGACTATACCACATTATGTTTATCCATTCATCAGTTGATGAATGTTTGCGTGTCATAAGGTAGTGAATTTGGAATCATGTAAATGTTTTACAAATTCAAAAAGAAAAAGAAAAAAGTAATCTCTAAAATTTAAAACATTTTAGAAATTCCTAAATTTCTAAGTTCCTAAATTTGTTGTGGTGAGGGTTGCACAACTCTATATTAAAAAACATTAAATTGAGTAAGTTGTATACTATATGAATTCATTATCAACAAAGCTGCTATTTAAAAAGTGGAGCTGGATGTGGGAAATTATACCTGCAATCCTAGAACTTTGGGAGGCCAAGGTGAAAGGATTGCTTGAGGCCAGTTTGAAGTTTGAAACTAGACCGGGCAACACAACAATACCTTGTCTCTACAAAAAAAAATAAAAAATTAGCTGAGTGTGGCCATGCTTGCCTGTATCTCCAGCTACTCCGGAGGCAGGAGTGGGAGGATCACTTGAGCCCAGCAGTTCAAGGCTGCTGTGAGCTACATTTTTGTTTATGTTAAAAATTGTTTACAAAATTACCTTGGGCCAATGTATAATATCTGGATTCCTGCTAAAATTCAAAGAGTTCAAAACTTTGAGAAATTTTAAAGCAGGATGTGTTATTCTATTTTAGGGACTCTGTTATCTGCCATTAATCCACATGTCTATTTTTACCAAGATATCAAATCTTAGGGATTTGTTATACCCTCAGAACTACAGTGCTAGTAGAAAGTTAGCTTTTTAAAACATGCAGCTTGTGGAAGATGCATGACTAAGGAAATCACTAAATCTCTTAAGATAACAATTTTTGGATGATTCTACATCCCCCAGAATCTCTTATCTGATTTAAGTTCCTCAGTAAATCAAAATATTTGTTCTAAGGTTGACGACAAACTTGGAGGGTTTCAACAGATGAGATCTTAAATAGCTCTGGGACACTCCAGATTATGTGAAACAAAACAAAACAACATAAAAAATAACTACAATGTCTCCAGGGTTTTATAAAATTATAAAAAGAGCTTTTATTTGCTTAGTTATATATTTGACTAACCCTATTTACAGAAATACTTCTGAAAGCAGCATTTATGACCGGCTGAGACATCATACAAATATGACTCAAGTATTACGCCAAAAGCTCTTGATTTCAGTTTGTTATCAGGAATTTAAGTGCTTTTTAAAAATTTTTTCTTGGCAGCTATCGCTCTTGCTGATACCATCATGGCTGCCATCTGCTACACCTGCTCCTCCCTCTTGATGAAGTTCTGTGTGTGTATGATTTGACGACATGGTGAAAGCAAAGCATTGCGCTGGGTTCCCTTAATAACAGCTTAGTAACAAATACAAGGCATCTGTATTCCAGACGGATTTTCATGGACCTCCTGTCTGTTATGCTCAATGTAATCTATAAAAATATTCTTGAGGAAGCTTAGGAACATGTCTTAGGCACCCACATGTTTAATAATTAACTCTCTTCCTCTTCTCTACACCCATATGACAAAGCAAAATTTGTAAATCATTTCAACTGAGTAATTGAGAATGTATGTAAGACATTCTTAAGTGACTTAGGGCTGGATCTGTTTCTCCACAGAGCTTCTAGGTAGGATCACCATAGAAAGTGCCTTATTAGATTCTATCCTTGTCTGTTTTTTCCTGCTGTAACCGAATACCACAGACTGGGCAATTTATAATGAACAAAAATTCAGTGGCTCACAGTTCTGGAGGCTATGAAGTCCAAGACTGAGGGGCCAGAATTTGGCAAGGGTCTTCTTGCTATGTCATTCCATGGCAGAGGGCAAAGAGATGGCAAGAGATAGGGAAAGGGGTCAAACTCATCATTTCATAAGGAATCCACTACTGTGATACCAAACCCACTCTCATGAGAATGGCATTAAAAAATTCATGAGGGTAGAGCCTCATGACCTAATCACCTCTTAAAGATCTCCCCTCTCAACATCTCCACACTAGGGATCAAGTTACCAGCAGGGTGAACTTTGGGGGTCACATTCAAGCCATAGTCAATCCCTATGACCTAGAGTGTATATGATCCTTAGGAATGGAGACTGAGCAGGTGATATTAATTAGTAAGCAAAGTATTTGAATGTCTCTTAAAGATTGGCATTTCTTAATATTTTCCTGCCACTTTCTTTCCCTCAGGACATTCATTTTAATAGTTTCAGTATCTATCTATATGTTGATGACTGTCAATTATATAATTTCAATGCAAAACTCTTTCATGAGATGCAGATTTACATAATCAAATAACTCTTTGTCTTAGTTTGGGTTACTATAACAAAAATGTCATAGAGTAGATGGCTTAAACAATTTAAATTTGTTTCTCACAGTTCTGGGTACTGGGAAGTCCAAGATCACTGTGACAGTCTATTCGGTGCTGTTAGAACCTGTCTCCTGGCTTGCAGATGATCACCTTCCTGTTGTATCATCACATGGTGGGGACAGAGATCATCTGTCTTGTCTCTCTCTCTCTCTTTTTCTTTTCTTTTTTTTTTTTTTTCTGAGACAGGGTCTTGCTCTGTTGCCCAGGTTGGAGTGCAGTGGTGTAATCATGGCTCACTGCAGCCTTGAACTGTCAGGCTCAGATGATCCTCCTGCTTCAGCTTCCTAAGTAGCTGGGACATGACCATGCGCCACCACACCTGGCTAATTTTTTGAAATTGTTATTTGTAGAGATGAGGTCTCCCTATATTGCCAGGCTGATCACAAACTCCCGGCATTAAATGATCATCACATCTTAGCCTCCCAAAGTGCTGGGATTACAATGTGAGCCATCATGGCTGGCATCTGTGGTTCTTCTTATAGGGACACCAGTCTCATTAATGAGGGCTCTCCCTTCATGACCTAATTATCTTTGAAAGGCCTCACCTTCAAATAGCATCATATTGGGAATTAGGCTTCAACATGTGAATTTTGAGGAATACAAACATTCAGACCATAGCATTGTTAGGCAGCTCATCTTGGATATTATGTAGCAACTCTGCAGAATTTATCATTGCTTTCCTTCCTTCCCAAAGTGCTACTGCTTTAGAAGGTGTCTTATCCTACTAGATGACACAACCATCCACTTAATTTCTTAAAGCAGCTATCAGAATTTATGTCTTCTTTCCTGCATCATTTCCCCACCATATATATCCATTCACTTTCTTCCTTAATATATCCAGAATTCATCTAATTCTCTTTATGTCTGCTGCCAGTGCCACTCTGAAAGTCTTCTTAGACTTCTCCTGGCCTCTGGTCCTGCCCCTTTCTACTTTTCTAGCTGCCGTTAGAAAGGTCTTTCTAAAACACAAATTGCATCCCCAGCTTGGCCTCTCCCACGGGTCCTTTATTGCCTTCTAAATAAACATCCATTCTGAGACCTGAAATTCTCACTGCCCTTTATGCCGTCTGGCCCTCTGCCCAGTTTCACCCACCTGTCTCTTAGCTTTAAGGTTTGAATCTACTACTTCCTTTGGGAAACATTTCCTGAATTCCTCGGACCAGGTCAGCTACTCTTCTCTTCCCACAGCTTGTCGTACTTATCCTTTATAGCACTCATACTGTTTTATGTTTACTTGTCTGTCTTCTTTATTAGACAAGTTCCTTGATATAGGGAACTTGGTCTAGTTCAGCATTGCAATACAACTACCCAATAGGTGTTCTGTAAATATTTATTAAATGAGTGAATAAATGGATCCACCTCGACACATCACTAGCACGATAACTGGTATGTGTTTGTACCCTATAGCCACATAATAAAACCTGAAATAGGGAAATTTTACCAGTATGATTTTGTGATGCTGAAGAACAGAATCGTGAGCCATGAATGGCAACCTATGATTCTTGCTATACTCAGAAAGAATTGAAATGAAGCATACAAAGCATATAGGATGATTTATTCATCCATTAACAAACAAGTAATGAGGCCCTACTGTGTACCAGGCCTTGTAAGGGGCTTTGGAAGTACAAAGACGCCTAAGACCTGGTGACTGTTCGGCAGGAATTCACAGTTGAGTGGATGATAGATACATAGAACACTAAAGCTGGAGGAAACACAAAGGAAATTCAGTCTAGCCCCCGGATTTTACAGAGACCTGGATGATTTCTACAATGCCTTCCAAATTACTCAGTAATTATATAAAAAGAAAATGTTTTTCCTTAAAATATCAACACTTTTCCCCACCTCCAATTAATCTGTGTCCTTAAAAAAGGAGCACTGTATCAGTGGGATTGAGATCACAGCCAACATAAGCTCATCTTAGAAGGAAAAAAAAAATGTATGATTAGTCAAAGCTGCCTGGAAAGGAAAATTTCTATTTAAAATCCTGGCATTGGGCCAGGAGCGTTGGCTCATGACTGTGATCCCAGCACTTTCGGAGGCCGAGGTGGGTGGATAGCTTGAGCCCGGGAGTTTTAGATCAGCCTAGACAACATGACAAAATCCTGTCTCTACAAAAAAATACAAAAAATTAGCCAGGCATGGTGGCGTATGCCTGTAGGCCCAGCTACTTGGGAGGCTGAGGCAGGAGGATCACTCCAGCCTGGAAGGTTGAGGCGCCAGGGAGCTGTGATCACACCACTGTTTGCACAATAGAGCAAGACCCTGTCTCAAATAAAATAAAATAAAACAAAAGTAAAGTAAAATAAAATAAAATAAAAATCCTGGCATCATAAATGCTTTAGAAAAAATAAAAAACCTGTCTGCATAAAAGAATTCAAAATGACCCCATCTCTACTAAAAATACAAAAATTAGCCGGGCGAGGTGGCGGGCGCCTGTAGTCCCAGCTACTCGGGAGGCTGAGGCAGGAGAATGGTGTGAACCCAGGAGGCAGAGCTTGCAGTGAGCGGAGATCGCACCACTGCACTCCAGCCTGGGCGACAGAGCGAGACTCCATCTTAAAAAAAAAAAAAAAAAAAATCAAAATGATCATTAATTAAACTCATCAAGCTATGTTTGCAGGATATGGAAAGAATGTGATTACACAATCATTTGACACAGGCATCTCATTGACCAGAAACTGGTTTTAAGAGTTTACCTCAGGTAAGGTAGTGTTATTAAGTTTGAATCAGTTTTTTAATGAAAGTTTTAGGACTTTCAGTAAAACGGCCATTGTGCACATTTTGATGTGTTGAAGTCAGTCAAAGATAGGCCAGCTGGTTTGTCCCAGGTGAGATATGAGGACGTGGATGGTCAAAGGCTGCTTTTCTTGGACGAAACAGGGCTTATTCATGGGGCGTGTGCTGCGCCAAGGAGACGAGAGTAAGGCAGCCTAGAATTAAAAGGTTGAAAATATCCACATCTTCAAGTCAGAAAACTAAAAATGTTCACTTTATGGAGGACAACTGGTACCTTAAATATCTTGATTTCACTCACATGCCACCTGTTTCCTGGAGCTCTGAACAACCACAGGTGGGGCCTCACACATGCTATTTTTTAAAAAATTATTCTACTTTAAGTTCTAGGGTACGTGTGTACAACGTGCATGTTTGTTACATATGGATACATGTGCCATGATGGTGTGCTGCAACCATTAACTCGTCATTTACATTAGGTATATCTGCTAATGCCATCCCTCCCCGCTCCCCCCACCCCACGAAAGGCCCCGGTGTGTGATGTTCCCCTTCCCACACATGCTATTTTTACATTAGAGGGTCATTGACCTTAAGAGATCTCACATGTGCAGAAAGTTATAGTGTGGAGTTTAAATAGATTGGTCATTGATGATGGCTGCTACATAATCATACTATTACATAGTCATACATATACATATTACTATTATATATACATTATTACTTATATATGTTACTATTACAAATACATATTACTGTTATGTATGTATGTTACTTATGTACAGATACATGTACATTATTATACGTACATATTGCTCATATATACATATATACATTATTTTAACTATTGATAGCAATTTTAGTAACAAATCAGAACTATCTCTCAATCAAACTTGGGGCATGATTTTCCCTGCATTTTTGATTTTATAGTCAATGAGAGGAGAAAAAAAATGCTTTTCTTCTGGGTTTTTAGCAGAGTGACAGTGATACTGTTTCTTCAAGTAGAAAAGTCAAAAGTTCCATCTCATCTCAGAAATGCAAACAGCTTTTCATATATATGTTGATTTCATGTGATCTGGAATGCAATGGAATTTAAATTAGACATGCTCACGGAAGAGAGAACAAAACACCCTGCATTTTCTAATTACATAAGCACTGAAGCTTGGATGATAGATGATGGGAAAAAACTCTCTAGGCAGAAATTGTGATGTGATTTCTTATTGCTCACAGCACTTATTACCTTACACATGTATTTTGAAACTTGTGCCTTCTTTCCTTCTATTATTGAATCCAGTCATTTGTCCTCTGCTATTCTCTACTTGTTTCATGCATATGAGGTTTATTTCCCTGTCTCAGCAATCAGGCTTCTAGAGATTAAGGACTAACGATACATTGAAAAAAAAGATGACTTATTTTCTTCTTATATGTTGCATTTGAGGCTGTTTACTGTTATATTTTATGCAATCGTAGAAATATATATGATTTTGAATCTGTTTATAAGTCTAATTTATCTCAAATTTGGAACTATTACCTCAGTTTTCTAGTTGCGGAAACGGAGGCTTACTGTGGGTATATAACTTGCCCAAGTTCTCACTGCTGAGCTGTAGTGAGGCCAGGATTAGAAGCCAGAGTCTCAGTCCAGAGCCTGTATTCTTTCCTCCACCACACACTCCCTGTGTAAGCTCTACACCTTCTCCCCTAGCCGCAACACCCTCAACATCTAACAGAGGACTCAACCCATGGCGATTAGTCAATACATGCTTGTGGAATTGAGGCTCGCCCTGATGTAAACTTCTTCGCTATATAAAGTGGACAGGTCTTCAAAGGAAGTGGAAAACAAAGCAGACACATGAACCAAAAGGTGTCACGTGGGACCTAAACACCACACATTGCTTTCCTCAACACTTCCAGCCCAAAGGGGGAAAGACTTCAAAATTAATTCTGCGTAAGTGGGAAAAAGAACTCAAAGCAAATATTGCCAACTGACTTGAGAGACAGCTAGGAAAGGATTTGGCTCCGAGTGAGTGGACATTCAATTTTGGCATCTATCCAGCTCTGAACGAAGGTCAGTTGTTTAAGATTGGGTCTCAAGGAAAGCCTGAGTGTCACAGGTGATTATCTTCAAACTTCCCCGACATCCCAGGAGACCCAATATTAGATTTAGAATGCTTTCCCTGAGATCATTTGCATAAGCATCAATGAGCCTTTTCCCAGTTTGGTTTTTATATTTGCAGGGTTTACTCCAGGGCACTATAGCACCAAGTTTTCCCAGGACATTTAAAAATCTCATTTCCCTACAGCAACACTTCCTTGTTTGTGTTCCTCTTGCACATCCTTCTTGGGGCACACAAGCCATCATTCTTGTTCTTAAGGAGGCAGCCAATTATGGATTTTTGTAATTAGGATTCTGAAACATGACATTTGAGACAGGCCTCCTTTCATCCAGAGATCCCTAGGGCATAATCTAATTACCAACAAGGTACAATGCCCACAGTCTTGCAAAGACCTCTGGAGTAAAAGCTCTATATTGACCCGAGTCATTAATAACAGATCATTAGCTCATGAGCCAGCATTTATTGAACACCACGGAGTGTTGGATGTGCCACAGGATGGTAACAGAAGAATGAAGGTTCTCAAAAGATTCCCCCAGTGGGTGGGTGAGACAAATTTCCCATCTGGTTGTGGTGAAGCAATGGGGTTACCAGGGTCTACTCCATTCACATTCCAGTAAATATGAACAGGTTCTGTCCACCCTTCTACAAGAAAGGCAGCAAGTTTCCTGAGAAGGCAGAGTGGAGGGAATGCTAATTGTAAAGCATGAGGAAGAAGAGAAAAGAGCAGGTATGAATCCCCGACGATGGAAGTTTTTAGATGGTTCTATTGGGGACCAACACAATAACGATGTCCATCCTCTAAGAAGTCTCATGGGGAAATTTCTCCCCAGTTAAACTTACTCAGCCCTTCACCTGGGCACCACTCAGTACAAGGACTTTGTCTGTTCTTGTCTTGTTCCCCCTTAGAATATTTGGCTGGCTTAATGTCTGAACCCTGAAACCTCCCTGGATCCTGGCTATCTCTGATATAGGAAATGCACAGTGCATTTGCTCTGTCCTAGACTAAGCCTAGGGTTAACTCTCATGTCACTTGGAATACTTTTTTCTGGGAAAAAATTGGCTTTGAGTTTCTGTGACTCTGGTGACCTACTGGAATGCTAAGTACTGTTGAAAAACTGATCATTTTGTTGAGTAAAGTTGTCAAACATTTACTTATTCATTCAACAAGTGGTTCTAGAGTACATCTCATGTTGCCTGGCACTGTCCTAGGAGCTGGCAACACAGCAGGAGCAAAACAGACAAAAATCTCTGCCCTCATGGAGAGACAAAATAATTAGATATGAATATAGTATGCTGATGGTGTTAACCTCTAAGGAAGAAGAAAAGGCAGGGAAAGTGGGTAAGGAATTTATGAAGGGTGTGATGGGTAGGGCTGCAATTTTGAAAGGCTAGCCAGAAAAGGACTTAGGTAAAAACAACTTTTGAGTGAAGACAAGGAAAAGTCAAAAGAGTGAGTCACAAAAGCCATGTGGGTTATGAGCACACTAGGCAAATGAAAATGCAAGTATACAAGTTCTGAAGTTGGAGTATGACTGGAGTATTCCAAGAACACCAAGGAGGCCAAAATGTCTCAGTTGGATGACAGAGGGAGAGTGTGATGGGAAACAGGGTCAGAGATGAAGCTGGGGAGGGGAGAGAGCAGGTTGGAGGCAGGGAAGAGTGGGTAAGACTGTTAGGCCATTGAAAATACTTCAGCATTTACTCTGAGGGAGATGAGGGTCAATAGCATCTGCTATAGAGACAGTTTTCATTTAATGGAATTTTTGGTGAATAGATATGATGGATTCAATACTATGGCTAAGTGTCTAAGTAATTTTCATTTCCTAGACACTTAGCCATAGTATTGTATTGTATCCTTCATATCTATTCATATTTATATAATGCACAGATGTACATTTCTATAATGATAATGGGCCATTGAGGTAGTGTTATTTATTGACTACTTACTCAAATCTTGGCTTTCCCTCAGCTCCTAACATAGCCGCAAGTCTCAGTGCCTCACTGGATTTAGACTCCAATGTCACCTATTCAGAGAGGCCTTCTCTTATGACTCTGTCTGAAATGGCACCTCCTATCACTCTCCAGTCTCTGATCCTGTTTTATTTTCCTTCAAAGTACTTAGATTTATGATTGTTATAGTACAGATGGGAATTACTTGGGAAGATTGGGGTTGAGTAGAATGACGTTCTATTTTAACAACATCACTCCAGCTGCTGTGTTGAGAACATATGGAGGGGAGGTAAGGGAAGAAGCAGGGAGACTGGTTGTTGGTAGAACACTGTTTCTCAATAGTTGCAATGTATTTGACAGTTTCTTTGGAAGAATTTGTATACATGTTAATCCTGATATGCACCAGGAGTTTGTTATGGGTTTACATAGTCTCTATTCTTAAATTATCCTAGAAATTACAATGTAATGTCTGACAATTTCCCCCTGAAATTTTGGTCTAAATTATATTGGATAATAAAATAGACCTGGAGAAAACACTCCCCTAAACTGAGAAATAGCATTGTGCCAAGAACAGATGAATCGGCCGGGCGCGGTGGCTCAAGCCTGTAATCCCAGCACTTTGGGAGGCCGAGACGGGCGGATCACGAGGTCAGGAGATCGAGACCATCCTGGCTAACACGGTGAAACCCCGTCTCTAATAAAAAATACAAAAAATTAGCCGGGCAAGGTGGCCGGCGCCTGTAGTCCCAGCTACTCAGGAGGCTGAGGCAGGAGAATGGCGGGAACCCAGGAGGTGGAGCTTGCAGTGAGCTGAGATCCGGCCACTGCACTCCAGCCTGGGCGACAGAGCGAGACTCCGTCTCAAAAAAAAAAAAAAAAAAAAAAGAACAGATGAATCTTCTATAGTGATCTTTGACGTTCATGCTATCTTCCACTAAGATAAACAAATAGATATTAGATATATACAGACTCCATGACAAGGATTAGAGAGTACAGAATTTTCAAAGAGTCAGCCTCTTTCCATCACTTATTTACTCTGCCTCTGGGGCATCTGACACTTTCGGGCCCAGGGAGCTTCCTGAGGCTTGTCTTCCTTTGGATAGTTAGGAGCATAAAGGAAGACTCCCCTTGTCCGATGCTTTGGCCCTGCAGGATCTGGAATAGTAAGGCACTTCTGCAGAGGAGCAGGAACTGTAAAGCTTTGCACCAGCAAAGGATTTTGAATCTACAAAACTCACCTCAAGCATGTGAGGGTAGAGGCAAAGGCAGGCAGTGTAGTGGATGAAGGCATAAAGATTTCAATTCTGCCCAGTCACTAACTAGCTCCTAGTGACAGATGACTCATTTTCTCTTCATGGCCTGTATTTTTTCAACTTTAACCAGGGAAAGTCAAGATACACTAAATGAAAAAAGAGGTTGCATAATAATGGGTTTAGAATGATCCCATTTTCTTGTTTTAATAATATTAAAAAACCTTTTATTTGTGTTGTGTGTGTGTCACATAGGTATACCATACAGATGTATATGGAGGATATATACACACACAGATATACACATATGTATCCACAAATACATAGACTATAGATATACGTATGTAGATAAACACAAATAAATATTTTAACATATTTACTCTGGAGAGACAGGCAGAATTCTTGGATCTTTGGCCCCCAAGTCTCACTTTGTGTTGTTGGAGACAAACTAGCTGGGGCCAGGGACTTCTCCTCTGCACGGGGAAGGATGGATCTGCACTCCATCTCAATTTCTCACAAGGCTACCAGGTGCTAGAATCCAAATCATGGTCCTAGAATCCTATAAACATCTAGCACCCATGCTCACCTTCTTGGAACCCAAGTTTGGATTATTTCGTGCCATTTGCAAGAGCATCCCAATACTTGCCCCATAAAAAGGAAGAGTCATAGGGAGATAGAGTCCCTCTTCTGGAGCATAGCCCCACAGTGTGTCCCATATGTCCATTTGTACTTAGCCCAGGCTTGTCCAACCACAGAGAAAGGGCCCCTGCCACTGCTTCCCTTCTGCCCTAAATTCCAACCTGCACCACGTGACACTAACAGGTACTCTTGAGCTCTCAGCTTAATCGGCAATCAAGGTGTTGATGTGAAAATGGAAGGGCTGGGGAGTGTTGGCTGGGAGTGAGTGTGGAGGCAATGAAGAGAGAGATTATTAATCTTTTTGCTATATATTTTAGTATGATTTTACTTGTTAAAATGAGCTTAGGTTTGTAAGTAAAAATCGAGTCAATAAAAGTGGGCACTAAAGGTACTAAGTATTCTTTCCAAATGCAAAGTCTGACCATATGTAAGGTACAAGTTGACTTGTTGTGCTCTGGCCTTTCATGCCATTAGGAGCACCTGGTCAGGCACTTGTACTTTGCTTGTGCTGGTCTCAGTGATGGTTAAAAGATTAGGGCCATTTGAAGACAGACATTTTATGTTCCTGCAGATCTTTTAAAGGCTACTTACTCAAATCTTGCCTTTCCCTCTGCTCCTAACATAGTCACATGTCTACATGTGCTTCTAAAGACACAAAAAGAGATAATTTTAGAAAGAAATTAAAGTTTTTGGATACCCTAGCCAAGGGTAAATTTAAACAATTAAAAAGATAATTGGACTGAAACTGGGTTAATAAAAACAGACTTTTGGAGCTCAGGGAATCACAGGGACAGGAAAACCGTTTGACAATGTCTGACCCTTCCACCCATCTATCTGCCCTCCAGCTTCTTTGTCTTCTGTGTTGATTATTCAGGATTATGTTGTTTACAAACCAGTTCTGACTTGGAAACTCTGCACCAGTTAAAGAGAAGAAAAGAAAAGAAAAATGCCCTCGTATGTGCCATTTGTGGCAGTCTCAGAGGTGAAGGATGCATTGACCTTCCTATTCCTGACATGCCATTTGAGGGAGGCTTATTTCTTATTCTCAATGGTTTCTTGAGACATTTGAATAATATTTTGAAAGTGGGCCAACTCATTTTTAAATAAAAGGCAATTAGGTTACCCCACCTCATTTTTTCTCACAAAGTAATATGCATAGCCATGTAGGACAATGCAAATTTTCCAGACAGATTTGGAATGAGCTGAATTATTTTCTCTCCTCAAATTGATTAATTACTCTAGGTTTCAAAGAGGAGGAACTTCCTGGTTCTTCAGTTGAAAAAAATTAAAAGCGTATGTTTAAAACAGGAAATCTGTGAAGTAGAAGAAAGGAAGTGAAGGAGAGAGAGAGGGAAGGAAAAAGGAAGGGAAGAAGGAATCCTTATTTGACCTGCACCCCTTTAGAACCCAAAGTTAGTTCTAGTCTCCTCAGCTTCTTTGGATACTCATTTTCCTGCACTGGGATTTCTACCTTTCTTCTTTCCCAAACTCAAAAACACAGTAACCATCTTGCTTTTAAGACATATCATATCATGTTTTTCAGTTTCTGATGTTGCTGCCAAAGGCAGTCAGCTCATTTGACTCTTATCTACTATGCTGCATTTTAGATTTTGTCAATGCCATTGAATACCAAGGGGAAGGCAAGAACCCGTAAATATGGCTGCACCAAAAAGGTAAGCATTTTGCGTGGTCCCTGTTGTTTGGATAAAGTAATCCAACAATTAATATTGTTTTCCATTTAGCAAGCCTTCTTAAAAGGAAACTTAAAAGACTTGGCTTGAACAATGTATGTGTGTGTTAGTTCAAATGGCAGGCAAACAATCAACGTGGATTATGTAAGTATAGACTCTCTGTGGTTAAAAATTCAGAAATTTAACACAATGTACTTAGACTGTTACCAAGGCCTCTTAAAAACATCCAATCTGTTATTTATCACCTTATCTCCCCTACCGTTATTTGAGAAACATTTTGGTAAAAGTAATTTATTTCATTTTTCCATCTCTTTTCCCATTTTTTTCAAGTTACTGTTTTACATATGATTTATTTATATTAGCTACTGTGGCTCTCAGACATCACAAGGCTTATGTTTGTGCATTTAAATCTTCTGGGACTCCACCAAAGCAACTGTTTTCATCTCATTTAATATTCATCCTTTCTATACCAATGAGTTTCTAGGAAACTTTCCATAAGGTCCTTGGAGCCAGTGCATTTCTTACAATTTTATCTTAAAATGATTTAGGACTTGAAATAATCATAAGAAAAAAAGAACACAAAGAAAGATTGTGAATGAGATATATAGCATGAATGAGATCATTAAAAATAAATATGCTTTAAAAGATCATGTCCATACATATGATTTCTGTAATTTAAAAAAGTTTCAGTAAACATGGTATTTAAAGTTTTGTTGTTTGTTTGGTAGGTATATAGAAGGTGTAAATATGCTATGAGATGATTGCTGGCTTTTCCAAATCTCTTAGTTCACAGTCCTGGCAGAAATGGTTGGGGTAATCCATCTTTGAGGACTAAACCTGAAAATATCAAATATCAGATCTGAAAGCTTTTAAAGTGGTAGGCTTGATTTCAATTTGCTAACTCCTTTCTTCAATGTGACATTTTAAAAATGGCTTTTCTAAAATTTACTCTCCCTTACATAGGGATGAATTAAACCAATTAAATGTATATACATGGCCCTTTCCAAAACTAGAATTGCGAGATTGTTCACAACAAAAAATAAGTGAAGTGGAATTTTAATAATCTATTCAAAGACCCCAACCTGTGTAGCCCATCTATATAGTGCTGGTTTCTTTAAATAGAGAACATTTATTGAAAACAAAATGCCTTGACTAAATTTTACGTTGAAAGATAAAAGGGAGATCCACGAGGCCTGGGATTTTCCAGATAGAAGGTGCAAAATTTCTAGCTGCCAAGTGCATGGGATCTTTGAATAACCACGGTCAGCTAAACGCTACTAGGTAAACAAGTCTCAGCAGGAGTGAAGGCAGTTGACATCTGTCACTTGAATGGTTACCTGCAAATTATTAGGTTTTAATAATAGAGTCTTGTTTCGATATTGTTGCAATTTATAAGTTATGTCACTGATCTGCATAAGTACATGGAGTCAACTCTTATTATTCATAGATATTTATGTATGAATTTGCTTAGTTGTTAAAATTTATTTGGAACTTCCAAATCAATATTCATGGCACTTTCTTGGTTATTTGCAGACATGCATAAAATGGTGAAAAATTTGAGTTGCTTGCTGTTCACATTCTCTGCTGAGGTTCAATGAGGTAATGCTCTGCTTCCTTGTTCTGGTCCTCATACTGTAAGCATGTGTTCTCTTTGAGGTCTATTTAGTGCTACATTTTTTTCACGTTTTTGTGCTTTGTGGTGGTGATTTTGCTTTTGAAAATGTTCCTGGCTGAGCACGGTGGTGGCTCATGCCTGTAATCCCAGCACTTTGTGAGGCCGAGGCTGGTGGATCACTTGAGGTCAGAAGTTCCAGACCAGCCTGGCCAACATGGTCAAACCAGTCTCTATTAAAAATGCAAAATTAGCTGGGCCTGGTGGCACACACCTGTAATCCCAGCTACTCTGGAGGATGAGGTAGGAGAATCACTTAAACTGGGGAGACG
The DNA here is from genome assembly GCF_008728515.1 of Papio anubis. NCBI lineage: Eukaryota > Metazoa > Chordata > Mammalia > Primates > Cercopithecidae > Papio > Papio anubis. The sequence continues at coordinate 45,705,975 of NC_044981.1, read as the reverse complement.
GAAGTCTCTGCAGTGAGCAGCGATCACGCCACTGCACTCCAGCCTGGGTGACAGAGCGAGAGTCTGTCTCAAATAAAGAAAAAAGGAAAATGATCCTAAGCCTACAAGGGTTATGATATGCCTTACAGAGAAAATACTTTGCATTAGATAAGCTTTATTCAGGTAAGAATTATAGTGCTGATGATCATGAGTCCGGTGTTAATTAAATGAGGTGTCTTAAAACAGGAACACACATAATACAAGGTTATATGTGATCAGTTGATGAAAATATTGTGACCTGAGACTCACAGGAACCCAACTCTGTATTTTCCCTTTGAGCAATTTATCAGCATTTGCTAATTCGGTATTCACTGCAACTTTATGGAATATAACTACTGCAAATAAAGATAATCCACAGCATAACATAATGTTTACAATAAATTAATTGGCATGAAAGATTTATTATTTTTATTATCTATTTACCCTTTTTGAGAGAAAACTAAAGAGAAGTTAGAAGTACTGAGAATGATACAAAAAAGGCCACGTAAGTACTACATAACATTATCAATGAACAACATTTTGTTTTCTTTGTTTAATCTTTTATTAAAAAAACATGACACATTGCGGTGGCTTACGACGGTAATCCCAAACTTTGGGTGGCCAAGAAGGGCAGATTGCCTGAGTTCAAGAGTTTGAGACTGCTCTGGGCAACATGGTGAAACCCCATCTCTACTAAAATACAAAAAATTAGCTAGGTGTGGTGGCATGCGCTTGTAGTCCCAGCTACTCAGGAGGCTGAGGCACAAGAATTACTTGAGCCCCAGAGACGAAAGGTTTCAGTGAGCCAAGATCGCGCCACTGCACTTCAGCTTGAGTGTACAGAGTGAGACTCCATCTCAAAAGAAAAAAAAAGAAAAAGAAAAAGAAAAGAAAAGAAAAAAAAAAAAACATGACACAAAACATGTAAAGTGCAAATTCCCCTTGCTCCATTATGCTCCTCATCAGAGACAACTGCTATGATGAATTTGGTTTTCATCTTTTTTTATATTTCAGTATACTTATGTATCCATGAAGCAGGCATGCTTACAAATGAACTAAGGCATTGTCCTACCACTTGCCATTTTCGTTCAGCCCTTTGCTTTTTTTTGGAGACAGGGTCTCACTGTGTCACTCAGGCTGGAGTGTAGTGACGCGGTCTTGGCTCACTGCAGACTAGATCTCCCAGGTTCAGTTGATCCCTTTGCCTCAGCTCCCCAAGTATCTGGGACTAAAGGCAAGCATCACCATGCCTGGCTAATTTTTTTGTATTTTTTGTAGAGATGGGATTTTGCCATGTTGCCCAGGCTGGTCTTGAACCCCTGAGCTCAAGTGATCCACTTGCCTCAGCCTCCCAAAGTGCTGGGATTACAGACGTGAACCTCCATACCTGGCCCAGCCCTTTGCTTTTGACATCTATCTATGATGATCTGAATAGCTTCATCTCATTCCTTTTAATGGTTCTATAGTATTTCATCACATAAATATACCACAGTTTATTATCCATTCTCCTATTGATAGGTACTTTGGTTATCTTCAATTCTTTTTAATTTCTTTCTTTCTTTCTTTCTTTCTTTCTTTCTTTCTTTCTTTCTTTCTATTTTAGCAGAGCTGGAATAAGCATCCTTAAATTTGTATCCCTGTGTACTTTTGCAAGAGTTTCCTTAAGCATATGTACCTAAAAGTGGCACTGCTGGATTAGGGAATGAACATATTTAGTTTCAGCAGGTATTTTCAATTGGTTTCCAAATGTTTGTACTTTACATTCTTATACTCAGTCCCTGACAACTCAAAAGAAAACTATAATAGTTATATTAGTCTTTCTGGAGACCCTGTTCATGTAGCACTAGGCTGGAAATCTTCAGCCTTTCTGAAGGTGGAAAGTGAGGCTTCTTAAGTTTATCTAAGAAGCATCTAGGTTTTACCACATAAGGCTAAGAACTATGTGATCAATCAAATTAGACTTTTGGGCCAGGTGCCATGACTCACAACTGTAATCGTAATACTTTGAGAAGCTGAAGCAGGAGGCTTGCTGGAGCCTAGAAATTTGAGACCAGCCTGGGCAGCATAGTGAGATCCAATCTCTATAAAAAACAGCAACAAAAAATTAGCCAAGAGTGGTGGCATGTACCTGTGGTCCCAGCTACTCAGAAGCTGAGGTAGGAAGATTGTTTGAGCTTAGGTTGAGGCTACAGTGAGCCATGATCACATTGCTGCTCTTTAGCCTGTCTCAAAAAAAAAAAAAAAAAAAAAAAAGACTTTTAAAGATTATTTAAGACGTGGAAAATGTTCACAATATAATGTTTAATTTAAAAGGAGCTGGGCACTGAAGAGGGAGGAGGCAGAGAAAGATGGTGGAATAGAACTCTCCAGTGATCATTGTCCCCATAGGAACAACAAATTTAGCAACTATCCACACAATAAAGCACCTTTTGGAAAAACAAAAAATCAGGTGAGCAATCACAGTACCTGGTTTGACTATCATGGCAAGAAAAGAGGCACTGAAGAGGGTAGAAAAGACAGTCTTGAATTGCTTACACTCTCTCTCCCCCATTCACCAGAAGCAGCTCTGTGGTGCTGAGAGAGATTCTATGTCCTTGGGGGAGGGAGAGAACAGTGACTGTGGGACTTTGCATTGGAACCCAGTGCTGCCCTGAACTCACAGTGGAATGCAACACAGGACAGGGTTAAGCTCGCACCCATGGAGTGAGCAATTAAACCAGTCCTGGCCAGAGGGGGAATTGTCCCTATCAGTGGTTAGAACCCGAGTTCTAGCTAATTCCACTACCATGAGCTGACACACTCTGGGGTTATAAATAAACTTGAAAGGCAATCTAGGTCACCAGGACTGTAATTCCTGGACAAGTTCTGATGCTGTGCTGGGTTTGGAGCCAGTGTACTTGGGGTGCACACAACCCAGTGAGACATCAGCTGGTCCGGCCAAGGGAGTGCTTGTGCCATCTTTCCCCCAGTTCCAGGCAGCACAGCTCACAGCTTTGGGAGAGACTCTTCCTCCTTGAAGAAAGGGGAAGGAAGAGTAAAAAGGACATTGTCTTGCAAACTTGAGTACCAGATCAGTCACAGTAAAATGAAGGACCAAGCAGACCCCTAAAGTCCCTGATCCCAGGCCTTAGCTCCTGGACGGCATTTCCAAACCTGCCCTGGGCCAGAAGGTAACCCACTGCCCTGAAGGGAGAGTCCTAGGACTGGCAAGATTTATTACTTGCTAACTAAAGAGCCCTTGGGTCTCGAATAAACACCATTGGTGGCCAGGCAACACTTGCCGTGAGGGTGGAGCCATGGTGGCTACAGGGAGAGACTTCTTCTGCTTGAGGAAAGGAGAAAAAAGATGAAAAAGAAATGTGTCTTGTAACATTTATGTCAGCTAAGCCACAGTAAAGTAGAGCACCTAGTAGATTTCTAACATTCCTGACTCTAGGCTCTGGCTTCTGGGCAGTATTTGTAGACCCACCCTGGGTCAGAAGGGAACCTGCTATTCTGAAGGGAAAGACACAAGCTTGGTTGGGTTTACCACCTGCTGACTAAAGAACTTTTGGGCCTTGAACAACCATCAGCAGTAGCCAGGCAATAGTTACCACAGGCCTTTGCCAACTCCTAGTACTGTTCTGGCTTCAGGTCTGACCAAGCACAGTCTCAGTGGTGGTGGCTATAGCGGTGCTTGTGTTACACCTCCCTCAACTCCAGGCAGCATAGCATGGAGGAGAGAGTTCATTTGTTTGTGGGAGAGTAAGGGAAGAGAACAGAGACACTACCTGATAATACAGGAAATTCACCTGGGTCTTTCTCAAGACCAATAAGTTGGTATCTATATGAGTCTGTAAGAGTCTGCATCATGGGGCTGGAGGTGTCCCCTAAAGCAGATACAGCTACAGAGACCAAACACTTACAACACAATACTCAATTCACTTTGAATACTTGGAAAGCCTTCTCAAGAAGGATGGGTATAAATAAGCCCACACTATGAAGATTACAATAAATATCTAACTCTTGAATGTCTAGATACAGATGAATATCTGCAAGCCTCAAGACCATCCAGGAAAGCATGACCTCACCAAACAAAGTAAAAATGGCAGTAGAGACCAATCCTGCAGACGCAGAGATCTGTGACTTTTCAGACAGAGAATTCAAAATAACTCCTTCGAGGAAGATCAATGAATTAACAGATGAATGAAAGATCAAGATAACACAGAGAAGAAATTTAGAATCCTTTTCAGATAAATTTAAAAAAGAGATTGAAATAATTTTTAAAACTCAAGCAGAAATTCTGGAGCTGAAAAATTCAACTGATATACTGAAGAATGTATCAACTGATATACTGAAGTCTCTCAACAGCAGAATTAATCAAGCAGAAAAAAATTAGTGAGCTTGAAGACAGACTATTTGAAAATATAGTCAGAAAAGGCAAAAGAAAAAAGAGTAAAAAAAAAAAAAAAGTAAAAAAAAAAAAAAAAAGTAAAAAGAAGCAGACCAGGTGCAGTGGCTCACACCTGTAATCCTAGCACTTTGGGAGGCCAAGACAGGTGGATCACCTGAGGTCAGAAGTTCGAGACCAGCCTGGCCAACATGGCGAAGCCCCACCTCTACTAAAAAAATACAAAAAATTAGCCGGGTGAGGTGGTGTAATCCCAGCTACGTGGGAGCCTGAGGCAGGAGAATCACTTGAACCAGGGAGGCAGAGGTTGCAGTGAACTGAGATCGCGCCACTGCACTCCAGCTTAGGCAACAAGAGTGAAACTCCATCTCAAAAAAAAAAAAAAAAAAAAGAAAGAAAAGAAAAAGAAGGAAGTATGCCTATAAGATTTAGAATATAGCCTCAAAATGGCAAATCTAAGGGTTATTGGCCTTAAGACAGAGACACCCAGAGAGAGAGAGAGAGATCAGGGTACAAAGTTAATTCAAAGGGATAATAACGGAAAGCTTTTGAAACCAAGGAAAAGGTATCAATATTCAAGTACCAGAATAATACAGAACATGAAGCAGATTTAATCGAAATTAGACAACTTCAAGACATTTAATAATCAAATTCTCAAAAGTCAAGAATAAAGAAAAGATCCTAAAAGCATCAAGAGAAAAGAAAATAACATACAAAGGAGCTCCAATATGTCCGGCAGCAGAGTTCTCAGTGGAAACCCTACAGACCAAGAGAGAGTGATATGGCACTAATATGCTGAAAGAAAACAATGTTTACTAAAGTGCTGAAAGAAAACAACTTTCATTATAGGATCCTAAAGCTTTTATCCAGTGAAAATATTCTTCAAATATGAAGGAGAAATAAAGATTTTCCCAGACAAACAAAAGCTTAGAGTTTTCATCACCATCAGACCTGTCCTACAAGAAGTGCTAAAAGGAGTTCTTCAATCTGAAATGAAAGGATGTTAATGAGCAGTAAGAAATCATCTGAAGCTACAAAGCTCACTGGTAATAGTAAGTACACAAACAAATCCAGAATATGATAACACTGTAATTGTGGTTTGTAAATAACTCAAATCTTGAGTAAGAAGACTAAAGGATGAACCTATCAAAAATAATAACCACAACAACTTTTCAAGACGTAGCATAATAAGATATAAATAGAAACAGAAAAAGTTAAAAATGGAAGGATGTTGTTAAAATGTAGAGTTTTATTAGTTTTCTATTTGCTTGTTTGCTAGTTTGTTTATGCGATCTGTTAAGCTGCCATCAATTTAAAATAATGGGTTATAAGATAATATTTGCAAGCCTCATGGTAACCTCAAATGTAAAAACCTACAACAGATACATAAAAAAATAAAAAGCAAGAAATTAAAACATACCACCAGAGAAAATCATCTTTGGAACAAGAAGGACAAGAATAAAGGAATGAAGGGAGGAAAGGGGGAAAAACAAAAACAAAAACAAAAAAACCATAAAGCAGCAAAATGGCAAGAGTAAGTCCTTACTTATCAATAATAACATTGAATGTAAATGGACTAAACTCCCTAATCAAAAGACAGTGTAACTGAATGGATAAAAAAATGAGACCCAATTATTTTCTGCCTACAAGAAACACACTACACCTATAAAGACACAAATAAACTGAAAAAAGGACATTCCAGGCAAACAGAAACCAAAAAAGAGCAGGAGTAGCTATATTTATATCAGACAAAATAGATTTCCAGACAAAAATCATAAAAAGAGACAAAGAAGGTCATTATATAATGATAAAGGGGTCAATTCAACAAGAGGATATAACAAATACAAATATACATGCATCCAACACTGGAGCACCCAGCTATATAAAGTGAATATTATTAGAACTAAAGAGAGATAGATCCCAGTACAATAATAGCTAGAGATTTCAACATCTCAGTTTCAGCATTGGACAGATGATCTGGACAGAAAGTCAACAAAGAAACCCCAGTCTTAATTTGCACTGTAGACCAAATGGGCCTAATAGATATTTACAGAACATTTCATCCAATGGCTGCAGAATGCATAATCTTCCCCTCAACACATAGGACATTATCGAAAATAGAGCATATATTAGACCACAAAATAAGTCTTTAAAAGTTCAAAAAAACTAAAATTATATCGTTTCCTCTCTGACCGTAATGGAGTAAAACTAGAAATCAATAACAAGAGAAACTTTAGAAACTATTCAAACACATGGAAATTAAACAACATGCTCCTAAATGACTCACGGGTCAATAAAAAAATTAAGAAGGAAATTAAAAACCTTTTTGAAACAAATGAAAATGGAAACACAAGATACCAAAACCTATGGGATATAGCAAAAGTAGTATTAAGAGGAAAATTTATAACAATAAGTGCCTAAATTAAAAAAAGTAGAAAAACTTCGAATAAGCAATCTAATGATGCATCTTAGTGAAGTAGAAAAGCAAGAGCAAACGAATCCAAAATTAGCAGAAGAAAAGAAATAATAAAGATCAGAGGGCTGGGCGGGGTGGCTCACGCCTGTAATCCTAGCACTTTGGGAGGCCGAAGTGTGTGGATCATGAGGTCAGGAGTTCAAGTCCAGCCTGGCCAGCATAGTGAAACCTCGTCTCTACTAAAAATACAAAAATTAGCTGGGCATGGCAGCGGGCGCCTGTAATCCCAGCTACTCGGGAGGGTGAGGCAGGAGAATCACTTGAACCCGGGACATGGAGGTTGCAGTGAGCTGAGATCACGCCACTGCACTCCAGCTTAGGGAACAGAGTGAGAATTCATCTCAAAAAAAAAAAAAAAAAAATCAGATAACAAATTAATGAAATTGAAATGAAAAAAAATGCAAAATATCAAAGGAACAAAAGGTTTTTTTAAAAGATAAAATTGACAAACTTTTAGACAGCCTAATTAAGAAAAAAAGACCCAAATAAACAAGATCAGAGATTAAAAAGGAGACACTATGCAGGACACCATGACTCATGCTCGTAATCCCAGCACTTTGGGAGGCCGAGGAAGGCAGATCACTTGAGCTCAGAAGTTATGGACCAGCCCAGGAAACATAGTGAAACCATGTCTCTACTAAAAATCCAAAAATTAGCTGGGTGCAGTGACACATGCCTGTAGTCCTAGCTACTTGGGGGACTGAGGCAAGAGGATTACTTGAGCCTGGGAGGACAAGGCTGCAGTGAGCCATGTTCGTGCCACTACACTCCAACCTGGGCAACAACGTGAGACCCTGCCTCAGGGGGAAAAACAACAAAAAAGAAAAAGTAGACATTATAAGTTATACCACAGAAATTCAAAGGATGACTAGAGACTACTATGAGTAACTATATGTCAATAAATTGGAAAACCTAAAAGAAATGGATAAATTCCTAGACACCAACAACCTACCAAGAGTGAACCATGAAGAAATTCAAAACCTGAACAGACAAATAATAAGTAACAAGATCAAGGCCATAATAAAAACTCACCTAGGTAAGAAAAGCCTGAAACCTGATGGCTTCACTGCTGAATTTTACCAAACGTTTAAGGAAGAACTAATACCAATCCAACTCAAACTATTCTGAAAAATAAAGGAGGAGAGAATACTTTCAAACTCATTGTATGAAGCCAGTATTACCCTGATACCAAACCACATTATTAAGAAAAGAAAATTACAGGTCGTGGGTGCTGTGGCTCAAGCCTGTAATCCCAGCACTTTGGGAGGCCGAGGCGGGCGGATCACGCAGGTCAGGAGATCGAGACTATCCTGGCTAATAGGGTGAAACCCCGCCTCTACTAAAAATACAAAAACTAGCCGGCGCAGGTGGTGGACGCTTCTGTAGTCCCAGCTACCGGGAGGCTGAGGCAGAGAATGGCGAACCCGAGGTGGAGGCCAGTGAGCTGAGATCCACTGCATCTGTGCCTGGGCTACGAGCCACTCCAACAAAAAAAAAAAAAAAAAAAAAAAAAAAGAAAAGAAAATTACAGGCCAATATCTCCAATGAACATTGATGCAAAAATCCTCAATTAAATTCTAGCAAACTGGTTTCAACAATACATTAAAAAGATTACTCATCATAAGCAAGTGGAATTTATCCCAGACATGCAAGAATGGCTCAACATGCATAAATCAATCAATGTGATACATTATATCAACAGAATGAAGGACAAAACCATATGATCATTTCAATTGATGCTCAAAAAGCACTTGATAAAATTCCACATCTCTTCATGATGAAAACCTCAAAAAACTAGGTATAGAAGGGACACACTTTAACACAATAAAAGCCATATACAATAGACCCACAGCTAGTATCATATTAAATGAGGGGAAACTCAAAGTCTTTCCTCTAAGATCTGAAACAGGAAAAGGATGCCCACTTTCACCATTGTTACTCAACATAGTACTAGAAGTTCTAGTTAGAGGAATCAGACAAGAGAAAGGGCATCCAAATTGTAAAGGAACAAGTCAAATCATCCTTGTTTGCAGATATGTGAGCTTACATTTGGAAAAACCTAAGACTCCACCAAAAAATGATTAGAACGGATAAACAAATTTAGTAAAGTCAGAAGATACAAAACTAACAGAAAAATCAGTAACATTTGTATATGTCAACAGCAAATAATCTGAAAAAGAAATCAAGAAAGTAATCCCATATACAGTAGCTGCAAATAAAATAAAATACCTAGAAATAAACTTAATTAAAGAAGTGAAAGCTCTCTATAATATACAAGTGAATGATCTCTATAGTGATATAAATCATTGGTGGAAGAAATTGAAGATGACACTAAAAAATGGAAAGAAACGCCATGTTCATGGATTGGAAGAATCAATATTGTTAAAATGTCCATACTACCCAAAGCAATCTACAGAGACAATGTAATGCCTATCAAAATATCAATGACATTCTTCACAGAAATTTTAAAAAGTCCCAAAATTTATGTGGAACCACAGAAGGCCCAGAATAACCAAAGTCATCCTGAGCAAAAGGGAAAAACTGAGAATCACATTACCTGACTTCAAATTATACTACAGAGCTGTAGTAACCAAAACGGCATGGTACTGGCATAAAAACAGACACACAGACCAATGGAACAGCATAGAGAACCCAGAAATAAATTTATATATCTACAGTAAGTTCATTTTCAACAAACTTTCCAAGGCTATACATTGTGTACAGGACAGTCTCTTCAATAAAAGGTACTGGGAAAACTGTATATTCATATGCAGAAGAATGAAGCTAACTCCCATCTCTTGCCATATACAAAAATCAAATTAAAATGGATTAAGGACTTAAATCTAAGGCCTCAAAGTATGAAACTACTAAAAAGAAAACATTGGGGAAACTCCAGGACATTTTTCTGGGCAAAGATTTCTTGAGTAATAACCCACAAGCACAAGCAACAAAAGCAAAAATGGACAAATGGAATCACATCAAGTTTAAAAACTATTTACAGCAAAGGAAACAATCAACAAAGTGAAGAGACAACCCATTAAAGTGGGGGAAAATGTTTGCAAACTATTCACTTGATAAATGATAACCAGAATATGTACGGAACTCAACCAACTCAAAAAGAAAAAAATCTAATAATCTGATTTTAAAATGGGCAAATCAGGCTGGGTGCGGTGGTTCATGCCTGTAATCCCAGCACTTGAGAGGCCAAGGCAGGAGGATCACTTGAGGTCAGGAGTTTGAGACTAGCCTGGCCAACATGGTGAAAACCTGTCTCTACCAAAAATCAAGAAAGTTAGCTGGGCATTGTGGTGCACACCTGTAATCCCAGCTACTCAGGAGGCTGAAGCACAAGAATCTCTTGAACCCAGGAGGCAGAGGTTTCAGTGAGCTGCGAATGTGCCACAGCACTGCAGCCTGGGTGATAGTGAGACCCTGCTTCAAAAAAAAAAAAAAAAAAAGGCAAATGATCTGAATGAACTTTTTTCTCAAAAAGAGACAAGCAAATGGCAAACAGGTATATGAAAAGATGCTAAACATCATTAATCATCAGAGAGATGCAAATCAAAACTGTAATGAAATATTATCTCACTCCAGTTAAAATGGCTTTTACCCAAAAGACAGGCAATAAGAAATGGTGGTGAGGATGTAGAGAAAAGGGAACCCTTGTACACTGTATTTGGGAATGTAAATTAGTACAATCACTATGGAGAACAGTTTTAGAGGTTCCTCAAAAAACTAACGGTAGAACTATGGAACTACTATATGATCCAGCAATCCCATTGCTAGGTATATACCCCAAAGAAAAGAAATCTGTATATCAAAGAGATATCTGCACTATCATATTTATTGTAGCACTAATCACAATAGCCAAAATTTGGAAACAACCCAAGTGCCCATTAACAGATGAATGGCTGCAGAAAATGTGGTACGTATACACAGTGGAGTACTATTCACCCATAAAAAAGAATGGGAGTCCACCATTTGCAACAACATGGCTGGAACTGGAGGACATTATGTTAAGTGAAATCAGTGAGTTACAGAAAGACAAACTTCACATGTTCTCACTTATTTGTTGGAGTAAAAAATTAAAACAAGTAAACTCATGGAAATAGAGAGTAGAATGATGGTTACCAGAGGCTGAGAAGAGTAGTACAGAGGAGGTGGAAATGAGGATGGTTAATAAGCATAAAAACATAGTTAGATAGAATAAGTAAGATCTAGTATCTGATAGCACAACAGGGTGACTACAGTCAACAATAATTTATTCTATATTTACAAGTAACTAAAAGACTATAATTGGAATTTTGTAACACAAAGAAAGGATAAATGCTTGAGGCGATGGATAGCCCATTTACCCTGAAGATTATTACACACTGCATGCCTGTACCAAAATATCACATATATCCCAGAAATATATATACCTACTATATACCCATAAAATTAAAAATTAAAAAAGAAAAGGAGCAGAGCACAAATCTATTTTACACTATGTCTCGGTTTTGCTCATGCATATATGTCCAATAAAGAGTAAAAGGAACAATAACAGTAATAAGAATGATAACAGTTGTTCTTATCCATTTTTTTTTCTTTTTCCATTACTGTGTTTTCTAAATTTTCTCAGAAAATGATTTTTATAATCAAGGGAAAAGCAAATAAATATCAAAATAAATAACACTAAATACACGAGAAAGTCCTAGCTTTCATTAAAATTTCAAAACCCCAATACACAAACCAGCAGTATCCTATGATTACCACCTCTATTGCTTAGTTCTGGAAGAAAACATGTTCAAGAGATGAGTCAGGTGAATATATTCTATTACCAGTTTGCATTTCAGCCCCTAATTCTTCTCCTACTCCAGTCAGTCCAACTTTTACTCAACTTTCAAGGTTAAGTATTAAGTCAGTAACCTACAAACCATTTTACCAGACTGGCACAGTGAGATGGAAGAGTGCAAATCTTACTAGCAAAAAATGGGAATTGTCCATCAATAGAGGACTGGTTAAATAGATGATAGACTATTATTGACATAAAAATAATATTGCATTCTCATATGTACTGATATAAAATGATCCGTAAGTCATAATTTCAAGAGAAAAACAAATTTGTAAAACAGAATTTAAGCATATGAAACTCTATATCTAGCTTGTCATCTCTCTCTATATAAATATATATACATTTACATATATGTGTTACAAAGCATACACAAAAATGCATAGAACATTTTGAAAGGATATTTCTCAAATAGTTACTAGTTTCTGAGGATAGAAGCAAGATTTTAATGTGCATGTGTATGTGTTAAAAGAAGACTTGAACATTTTACATTTCTGAATTTTAAAAATTATTTACAATGGAATTGTATTATGTTTCATTTGTATAATTATAAATACTTTTAAAAGCAAAAAGGAAATGCATTTGAAAAGGATAAATGCCTCACAAATTCATAGAAAACTAGAAAATGAAAAAAGAGTAAAAAAGAAAAGGGATATGGAAACGAGAAGCCAGGTATAAAAAGAGACAGTACTCATTCATTTAAAAAATTACTTATTGAGGCCGGGCGTGGTGGCTCACACCTGTAATCCCAGCCCTTTGGGAGGCCGAGGTGGGTGGATTATGAGGTCAGGAATTTGAGACCAGCCTGACCAACATGGTGAAACCTCGTCTCTACTAAAAATACAAAAATTAGCCAGGTGTGGAGGCGCACACTTGTAAGCCCAGCTACTCAGGAGGCTGAGGCAGGAGAATCGCATGAACCTGGGAGGCGGAGGTTGCAGTGAACTGAGATCACACCACTGCACTACACCCTGGGTGACAGAGTCAGACTCCATTAAAAAAAAAAAAAATTACTTATTGAGTGCCTTTATTAAGGCAGTTGAAATATGCTAAGATGAATCCACCTACCTCGTCTTTCTAACCTGAATGACTTCTTTCTTTAGATTAAATAATTTGCTTATCTTCTCCTTTGGAGTCTTTTTTTTTTTTTTTTTTTTTTTGAGACGGAGTCTTGCTCCGTAGCCCGGGCTGGAGTGCAGTGGCCGGATCTCAGCTCACTGCAAGCTCCGCCTCCCGGGTTTACGCCATTCTCCTGCCTCAGCCTCCCCAGTAGCTGGGACCACAGGCGCCCGCCACCTCGCCCGGCTAGTTTTTTTTTTTTGTATTTTTAGTAGAGACGGGGTTTCACCGTGTTAGCCAGGATGGTCTCGATCTCCTGACCTCGTGATCCGCCCGTCTCGGCCTCCCAAAGTGCTGGGATTACAGGCTTGAGCCACCGCGCCCGGCCTCCTTTGGAGTCTTACATTGTCCTCTGACCCATACCTTTTTCCTTTTAATGGTCATGTTTTGCTGTCAGAAATTTTCAATATTATTTGCAGCTAAACCTAAATCTCTCCATCTGGACTAGGCAAAATCAAAACTTAGAGTCTATTAACTGTCCTCAGTCCTAGACTGTGGCTACTGCAGAGATTTGTGAATTGCTAATATGTTAGATTGTTTCTGCCTTTTCCTTTGGACAGCCACCTATCTGGGAAAGGGTGTCATTTGTGTGCTTTTCCCTGTGTCTCTCTTCCTTCCTCTGAACTCTAAGCTTGTCCCTGGGCACATAGCAATTTCTCCCAGTGGAGGGAGTTGTAAAAGTCCCTGGATCTTTTTCTTTTTCTTTTTTTTTTGTTTGAGCTGGAGTCTTGCCCTGTTGTCCAGACTGGAGTGCAGTAGTGTCATCCTAGCTCACGGAAGCCTTGAACTCCTGGGCTCAAGTTATCCTCCCTCTTCAGCCTCCTTAGTAGCTGGAACTACAGGCATGTGCCACCACGTCCAGTGGTTCTTGGGTCTTTTGGACTGGAAAAAAGTGGTTTCCAGGCTGAATCCAGCCTCTATGGATTATTTGTTTCCCACTCTTAAATCCTCACCCAAGCTTTGGCTGCTCAGGACTTTACCAGCTAATAATTCCATGACCACTTCTGCATGGACAACACAAAAATAGCCAATCAGCTCTTCAAATTTTCTGCCATTGTCACACATCTGATCAAGGAGAGCTGTGACATCTACAGAATTTTTGGCATATGCCTCCTCCTCATCACCCTCTTTTAGCATACTCTCCTTATCTCTCAGGCAGCCTGTGGTCTTTTAGTAGGTTGGCAATATCGCTTGTTTGGTTTGCCTATCATACTTTCTCATCCTTCTTCTTCAGGTAATATCACTCGTGATTTTTGTGTAAGTGTTCCCTTTCTCTTGTTGTTCTGGTGGGACTTCCCTCTCTTCATGTGCAGCAATGGTGATACGACACAAGCAGGGCAATCAGTCTTATTTGAAATTTGTGTATGGCCACATGTAAAAGAAGTCCTTTTTGTGTGTGGGCTCATGGCTAGGACACCCCTAAGCCATTTTCTCCACCATGTGATACAGCCCATGTGTGGAATGAAACCAAGAAGAAACAAACAGAAATGGGTGATAGAGGGAGACAGAACAAATCCTAGTGTCAAGAAGTCCCTCTCTATAGGCCCTGAGGCATGGTTCCTGCAGCTTACATTTCAGTCCTGCGAGTTTCCCCAATATCCTTCCCAGATAACAAAGCCAATACATTTCCTTTCCACCCTTAAACTGGTTTGGATTAGGTGCCTGTCTCCTGTGACCTGAGAGCCCTGGTTAATATAGCCATCTGCTACTGAGCTGCTCCATCATTGCCTGTCCTCTCTGCAGAGTCCCATTTTCAGATGATTTTATATCACTCTCTTCCACCCCTTCCATGGTTGGCCCTATCTCTTCTACTGCCCTTTCTCAGGCTCTACTCCCCTCTTTTCAAAGTTGGCGGTTGGTTGGCGGGGGGCTACGATAATGGCAGCTGGTACAAGTTTCCTTCTAGGGAGGAATACGTAATTGTTGAGAAGATGAACTTTCAGGATCTGGATGAAGGAGAACAGGCAGATAACAGGGAGAAAGTATGTCTATTGCTCTCAGGCAGAAGAGGTAGGGAGAATGGTTGGTGGGGGTGTTAAGGAATGTCCTATGAAATAGTAGAAAATTGTTCAGTTCATGATGGGACCTCTGCTGCAGTTATTGGACTCACAAAATGCTTGCATATGAATGACATTTGTGTGGAAACTACTAAAAGGGCTAGACATTCTGTAATCCGGAAGCACATGTGGGTGGACGGCAGTAGAGAGTGAACTCAGGGAATCTGCAGAAATATTGGGTAATACCTGCGTATGTATGCAGATTGAAGATTCAAAACAAGTATTACCCAATATTTCTGCAGATTCCCTGAGTTCATTCTCCCTACTGCCAGCAAAGTGTGAGAAACCCCTGACAGCTTCCTTAAAAAAAAAAATACCTTGTTAAATTTTACTTCAACAATCTTGTAAAAGGCTGTGCCTTGGTGTTAGTTTGAATTTGTTCCTGGGACAAGTTCTCTAAAACAGTAACTACTTTTGTTAACATGTGAAAGCAAGCTGTTAGGACTAATCTCGTCAGCAAAGAAAACCGTAGTATTTATATGACAAATAAATCCTTAATGGCATCTGGAAACCTAAGGCAACAGAAGCCGTTCGATTCTCTCCAAAGTGGCACACGGCCAGGAAATTCACTATAAGATAAGCTCATATGTTTCAGGCTGCTGGATTGGTGGGCACCGGGTGGCTGCTGGCTCTTAAGCTACCATCATGTGAAGGAAAAACAAGAAAGGGCTAAGGTAGAGGCTCATGAAAAGTGGCCCTTTATCTCAGTACAGCTACTGCTAAGAGGGGAAAGACTGAGGTCCAGGTAATCTCCACTGCTCTATAAAATCTGGGTCTTTACTCCACAAAACAAACAAACAACAAAAAATCCACAATGCTGAGTAGTGAACAGACAAGACCCTAGGAATTGAGTCAAGTGAGTGAGAACAAAGGGTTAAATGCTTCTCTTTGGAATGTAAGAGAATGTAAGAAAAGAGAATGGGGCAAAATAATTTGGGATCATAAAAATTTAGTGAGAATGAATGAAGAAAAGGTCAAATTTTGGTTTCTATCCTTAAACCTTGGTTGAAAGATTTGGTACAGTTTAGTAATACTTGATAGCTATTTTTATATGCAGGTCTGTCTTTTTTATTTACTCCAAAACTTCCGATTCAAGCAAACCACATCCATGGCAAAAGATTCCTGTTTCTCCAGGAGCTTGACCAAACCATGACTGTTTTCCTGGTGTCACGAGACCTTCAGTTTAAGCCACATAGCTTTAGAGGAAATAACCTTTCTGGCATTAAATTAGCAACCTAAAAATACGACAATGATGGTATGCTATACTCCCACTCGCAGACATCTTTGGTCTTTTCCGGTTTTTCTAACAACTCTTTTTTTTTTAAGACAGGGTCTCACTGTCGTACTGTTACCCAGGCTGGAGTACAGCAGTGTGATCATGGCTCACTGTAGAGTTGAATTCCTGGGCTTCAGCGACCCTCCTGCCTAAGCCTGCAGTGTAGCTGGGACTACAGGCTCATGCCATCATGCCCAGTTAATTACTTTTTTTTTTTTTTTGTAGAGATGGAGTCTTGCTTCATTGCCCTGGCTCGTCTTGAACTCTTGGCCTTAAGCAATCCTCCTGCTTCCATCTCCCAAAGTGATGGTGATACAGACAGGAGAGAGGGAAATACTGGGCAGAAGAAGGTGGTTCCCTGGCAAAGGCCCCACCCTCAAGCCTGGATACCCAAGGTTCTAAATGAGAATAGATATTCCTGCTTCATACCCAAAAAGTTGCTTTTTGACCCACCATGCCCCCTAACCTGCATCCATATAAACCTCAGGCTCCAGAAGCTGACCAGCAAGCCAGCAGACCAGCAGATGGATGGAGGAATGACACGGCAGAAAAAGGGACAAGAGGAGGAACATCTGAACACCAAAAGGAATTAGGCTGCGGGCAGTCTGAAAGGAGACTGGTCGCCAGGCGGCCCAACCCCAGGGGAGGATCATTTTCCCACTCCATCCCTGCTTCTGGCTCCCCATTTATCCTGCTGAAAGTCACCCCCACCTCCACCTCCACCACTCAATAAAACTTCACATTCATCCTTCGAGTTCGTGCATGACCCTATTTTTCCAGAAGGCTGGACAAAAGCCCGGGAACAGAAAGCTGTCACTCTGGCCCTCTGCCCTTGCAGAAAGGCAGAGGGTCCATTGAGCTGATTAACACTCAAGCCATCTGTGGAAGGCAAAGCTGAAAGAGCTTTGTAACACTGGGGTTGCAGGCAACCACCTCTAGACTCTACTGTGGGGCTGGAGCCCAAAGCGCTCTTCCGGCTATACACCTGCTGATCTGCATGCTCCGCCTCTTGCAAGAGGTTTGAGCAGCAGGGTAAATGAACAGGCAAGCCACACTCCTGTTGCACATCCTGTGAAGGGAATCAGGGACTGGTTTCAATGGAATTACAGACATGAGCCACTGTGTCTGACTCATTTATCTTAAATTTAAGGGGATAACAATGCAGGGAGTTGGAATCTAGAGGAACCACAATAACTTTGATTTCTAGCTGTGAGGAAGAACATGCCTGCTTCCCAAGTGGCCATCCTCCCAGCACTGTGATATCTGTGAGATCAAGGGCCCCAGAGATTATAGAGAAGCATTTGGAGAGTGTCAGCGTCCAGGTTGACAGCTGGACATTTCCTGCTAATGTGTTCTAGGGAGAGTTAGCCTCTGCCATCCCCTGCATAGCCAACATAAATGAATAGGGTCTGCTCCAGATATGAATTACTTTTCAATTTAGCATGGGGAGGCAGGCAGGTTTACTGGTAAGTGAATGTGGGAGTTTTAGATAGTAAAATATCATAAATAAAGGCAGTAGAGAGGAGTAGAAAGAGCATGGATGGGCTTTGGAATTAGATAGCCCTGAGCTTAAATCTTGCCTTCACCACTACTAGCAGTTATATATAATTTGTTAAAAGGAGACACAAAATTCTCGGAACGAAAGTCCTAAAAATTCGTTCTTCTGTTAATTTTTAGAATCTTGCAGCTCTTCCCCTGCACTGATTCATTGCAATCATTTCACTCTGGCAAGTATTTACTGTCTATACAAACCATTTGGCTATCAGTAGATGCTGTTGCATGATCTCGATATATTTATCATATCTAGTATTTTTTTTTCTTTTCCCATGATTAGAAAATAAGCTAAGTAAGAGCAGAAAGAGGAGACTATGTCTTACACCTCTTTGTATCCTCTTCAGCGAAGAAACGTCCTTCACTCTTGGGACTCTATTGACCGTTCCTGGATATTTACCATCTCTGGACCGCAACACTAAACACCAGTAATACCTGCCAGTCATGGTGACCAGTTCCCACCCCTCAAATACCCTTACACATTTCCAAAGGTTTCATAAGGGTGGTACAAACTTTGGTTGAAAATCACTACAGTGCCCAATATATAGTAAATATATATTTGCTTAGCATACATGGTTGTTTTGTTAGTTTCAGAGAAAAATTTCTGTCTGAAATTTATTTTTTTAAACAAAAATGCTTACGAAATTGGTTCATTTGACACCATTTCAATCCTAGTTCCACCTATTGTTTTTTGTGGGTGAAAAGGTCTGTATGTCTATGTTGCAGGTTGCTTTCCCTGAGGTCTGAGGAAGATATTAGTGTGCAGGAAGTTTATTAGGGAGTGCTTTTTTGGATCAACAATAGTGGAAGGAAAAAAAAGGAAGTAAGATTAAGCAGAAGAAGTTGGACTGTAATGCAGTTTCATCAAAAGCCTGAACTAAGCCCAAAAATAGCTCTGAAACTGAAATGGCCCTTCAGAGTTGTACCAAGCTGGAACAAGGGGACGAGATGTTACTATTCCCTGTCAATCAGTGATTGGGTGTAGACTATTTTAGAAATAGGTCATGAGCTGGCATGAGGCAACTCTCTTCAGCAGAAGGCAGGCATGTAAGAGAGCTGCAAGCTGAGGGCTGTCTGTGGGCAATGCTCCCAGAGGCTGGTGGAGTAAATAAGTTTATCAGTCCTGAAGGGGTATGTTGGAGTGTGCATCATCACAGCATGTACTACAGTATGTATCAGTTTATCTGCACACAAATGAGACCTCAAATAGCTGTAATCAAAAAAAGTTAAAAACTAGTTACTCTTCTACATAAAATAAAAGTCAAAAGAGAGTTAGCTCCAAATAATATGAAGGTTCTGTTACTAAAAATCAAACAAACAAAAATACCAGGGGAATAGATGCTGTGGTCTGAATGTTTGTTCCCGCCTCACATTCATGTGCTGGAATTCTAACCCCCAAGGTGGTGGTATAGGATGTGGGGCATTTGGAAGGTGGTTAGGTCATATGGATGGAGTGCTTATGGATGGGATTAGTGCCCTTATACAAGAGACCCTGGAGAGCTAGCTATGTAATGGTCCCTTCTGCAGTGTGAGGTTTCAGTGAAACATTTCTGCCCATGAAGGAAGCAGACTCTCACCAGAACCCAGCTGTGCTAGCAAACTGATCTTGGACATTCTGGCCTGTTATAAAAATAGACAGTAGAATGGTATTGTAAGAAATAAATCTCTGTTGTTTATAAGTCACCCTGTCCATGATTATTTGTAATAGCAGCCTGAACAGAACAAGACAATGGGTATCAGACAACGGATATTAGAGGGCAGCAATGTCTATGAAGTTTTATGGTAACATATCAACCTTCTGTGTATATATGTATAATGTTCATAAAATGTTAGTTTTAAGGTCTCTCTCAGAATTTCTCACACATGCAGAAAATCTCAGCAGTACAGGAACAGACTTTTAAAAAATTGCTGGTTTTTCCATCTCTGCTTGTTTTTATTTCCCATTTTATTATTTGTATAAAGCTTGGTTATAATTAATTTCTTAAAAACCTTTATTTAAATTGGCAAATTAAAATCATATGTATTAATTGTATACTTTTAAAAATATATGTGTACATTGTGGAATGGCAAACTCAAGCTAATTTACATACACATTACCTCACATATCTTGTCTTTGTGGTGAGAACACTTAAAATGTACTCTCTTGGCAATAGTTGAGAATACAATGAATTGTTCGTAACTATAGTCACTACATTGTACAATAGATCTCTTGAACTTACTCCTCTTGTGTAACTGAAATTTTGTACCCTCTGACCAATATCTCCCCAGCCTTCACCATCCCCTGCCCCAACCCCTGGTAACCTCTATTCTACTGTATATTTTTATGAGTTAAACTTTTTTAGATTCCTCATATAAGTGAGATTGTATAGTATTTGTGTTTCTGTGCCTGGTTTGTTTCACTTAGCATAATGTCCTCCAGCATTCCAGTGTGTGTGTGTGTGTGTGTGTGTGTATTAATATATATGTATACCACATTTTCTTCATTCATTCATTGATGATATTTAAATTTATTCCATATCTTGTCTTGGCTATTGAAAATACTGCTGCAATGAACTTGGAAATGCAGATATCTCTATGACATACTGATTTCATTTCCTATTATATATACCCAGTAGTGGGATTGCTGGATCACATGGTAGTTCTACTTTTAATTTTTGATGAACGTCTATACTGTTTTCCATAATGCCTGTACCAATTTTCATTCCCACTAACAGTGTGCAAGGATTCCCTTTTCTCCATATCCTTGACAACATTTATTATCTTCTGTCTCTTTTTTTTTTTTTTTTTTTTTGAGACAGAGTCTCGCTTTATCGCCCAGGCTGGAGTGCAGTGCCGCAATCTCGGCTCGCTGCAAGCTATGCCTCCTGGGTTCAAGCCATTCTCCTGCCTCAGCCTCCCGAGTAGCTGGGACTACAGGTGCCTGCCACCACGCCCGGCTAATTTTTTTGTATTTTTTTAGTAGAGACAGAGTTTCATCATGTTAGCCAGGATGGTCTCGATCTTCTGCCTCTTTTTTTAAGACAATGTCTTCCTCTGTTGCCCTAGCTGAAGTGCAGTGGCATGCTCATAGCTCGCTTTGGCCTTGACCTCCCTAGCTCAAGCAATCCTCCCACATCAGCCTTCTGAGTAGCTGGGATTGCAGGTGTGCACCACCACGCTTGGTTAATTTTTATATTTTTTGTACAGATGGGGTTTCACCATGTTGCCTAGGTTGGTCTTGAACTCTTGGGCTCAAATGATCTGCCCATCTCTGCCTCCCAAAGTGCTATAATTACAGGCCTGAGCCACCATGCCTGGCTTCTTTGACTTTTTGATAATAGTCATTCTAACAATAGTCATTCTAACAGATATCTAGATAATAGATATCTAACAAGATATCTCCTTGTGGTTTTAATGTTCATTTCCCTAATGATTAGTAATTTTGAGCATGTTTTCCATATACCTGTTGGCCATCAGTATGTCTTATTTTTTATTTAATTTATAAAGAAAAGGAGTTTATTTGGTTTGTGGTTCTACAGGCTATTGGTTCATGGCAGCCAGCAACTACTTGGCTTCTGGTGAGACCCAGGAAGCTTTTACTCATGGCAGGAGATGAAGAGGGAGCAGGCATGTCGCATGGTGAGAGCAAGAGCAAGAGAGAGAAGAGGAGGTGCCAGGCTCCTTTAAATAACCAGATCTTGTGTGAACTCATCACTGCACTCACAACACCAAGGCATTCAAGTGGGATCCATGACCCAAACACCTCCCACTAGGCCCCACCTCCAACACTGGAAATCACATTTCACATGAAACTTGGAGGGGACAAACATCCAAACTATACCATTTACCTCTGCCCCTCTCCCCCAAATCTTATGTCCTTCTCGCATTGCAGAACACAATTCTCCCTTCCCAACAGTCTCCAAAATTCTTAACTGATTCCAGCATCAATTCAAAGTCTAAAGTCCAAAATTTCATCTGCGACTCAAGGCAAGTTTCTTTGACTTATGAGCCTGTAAGATCAATATAAGTTATTTACATTCAAGATACAATGGTGGCACAGGCAATGGGTAAACATTCCCGTTCCAAAAGGAAGAAATTGGCCAAAAGAAAGGGGCAACAGATCCCACACAAGTCTGAAACCCAGCAGGGCAGACGTTAAATCTTAAAGCTCTAGAACAATCCTTGACTCCATATCCCACATCCTGGGCACACTGGTGCAAGCTGGGGGCTCTCAAGGCCTTGTGGCTTTGCAGGATGCAGCCCTCATGACTGCTCTCACTGTTGAAGTTCAATGCCTTCAGCTTTTCCAGGCTCAGGGTGAATGCTGCCAGTGGCTCAACCAATCTGGGGTCTGGAGGATTGTGGCCCCATTCCCACAACTCCACTGGGCAGTGCCCTAGTGGGCACTCTGTGTGTGGGCTGCAACTCCACAGTTCCCCCCAGCACTGTCCTAGTAGAGTCTCTCTGTGGGGATTCTTCCCTGTGGTAGTCTTCTCTGCCCACCACAGAGGACACCCAGACTTTCCCATACATCCTCTGAAATCTAAATAGAAGCTGTCATGCCCCCTTCACTTTTTTATTCTGTGTACCTGCAGGATGAATACCACAGGGACCACCAAGACTAACAGCTTGTGTCCTCCTGAGCAGCAGCCTGAGTTTTACCTTGGGCTCTTTAATGGTTGTAGCTGGAACAGCTAGAATATAGGGAGCAATGTTCTGAGGCTGAGCAGGGCAGCAAGCCTGAGGCCTGGCCTCTGTAATCATTCTTTACTCCTAGGCCTCTGGGCCTGTGATGGGAAGGGCTACCTTGAAGATTTCTAAAATGCCTTTTCCCCATTGTCTTGACTATTAGCACTTGGCTCCTGTTTAGTCATGCAAATCTATCTAGTAAGTGATTGCTGTACAGTGCTCTTGAATTTCTCTCCTGAAAATCTTTCCTTTTCTACCACATGTCCAGGTTGCAATTTTTTTGCAAACTTTTACACTAAGCTTCCTTTTTAATAATAAGTTCCAACTTTAAGTCATTCTTTTACTCCCACATCTGCTCATAGATGCAGCCATGCCAACTCTTGAACACTTTGCTATTTAGAAATTTCTTTCACCAGATACTTCAGGGCATCAATCTTAAGCTCAGCCTTCCACAGATCCCTAGGGATTTACAATGGTGACTTTTGTTTAGTCTCCAATAAGTTCCTAATTTCCGTCTGTGATGTCCTCAGCCTGGGCTTCACTGTCCATGTTTCTGTCAGCATTTTGGTCACAATCATTTAACAAGTCTCTGAGAAGTTCCAAACTTTCCCGTTTTCTTCTGAACCCTCCAAACTCTTTCAACCTATGCCCATTACCCAGTTCCAAAGCTACTCCCACATTTTCAGATATCTTTATAGCAATACTCTACTCCTTAGTACCAATTTTATGTGTTGCTATAAAGAAAATACCTGAGGCTGGGTAATTTATAAAGAAAAGAAGTTTATTTGATTTATGGTTCCACAGGTTGTACAAGCATGGGACCAGCATCTGCTCAGCTTTTGGTGAGACCCACACAACTTTTACTTATGGCAGAAGGCCATGTAAAGGGGGAGTAGGCCCCTTTAAAGGGGGAGAAGACCATGTAAATGGGGAGAGGGCCCCATGTAAAGGGGGAGAAAGTCATATAAAGGGGGAGCAGAAGGTCATGTAAAGGGGGAGCAGGTGTGTCACATGGCAAGAGTGGGAGCAAGATCCATTTGTATGTCTTCTTTTAATCAGGTTATTTCTTTTCTTAGTATTGATTTGTTTGAGTTCATTATATATTTTGGATAGTAACCCTTTATCAGATCTAAGGTTGCAAATATTTCCTCTTATTCTGCAGATTGTCTCTTCACTCTGTTGAATATTTTACTGGCTGTGCAAGAAAACAATTCTTGTTTTTAGTTAGATGTAATCTCATGTGTCTATTTTCGCCTTGCAATTAATGTTTGAATTGTGTACTTTTTGCTTGATAGCTTACAATCTTGATAAATGCTGTAACCATATCTATTTTGTTCATGCCTGCACCTGCAGCATCTAGTTCAAGGCCTGGAATGTAGTAGGAATTCAGTTAATGTTATTGGAAATAATTAATATGGAGTAGCATATATCTGCATGAGTCATTAATAACACTAATAGCTAACATTTATCAACTGTTAATATGGGCTTGGTGTCACAACTATCATCTCTTAATCCTCACAACACTTTTATTAGGTAAGTACTGTTGTTATCCTATTTTATACTGAGGAAACTAAGGCTCAGAAAGATTAGTAACTTTGCCATTATGAGTCAACTCATAACTTTTATTGCTTTTTCTAGCTTGATGGCACTGTCTAGAATCTTCAGTATAATGTTGAGTAAAGGTGGTGAGAGTGGACATCCTTACCTTATTCTTGATCTTTGGTGGAAAACATTCAAACTTTCACCATAATGTAAAATATTGGCGGTAGGCTCTATTTCTAGTTTGCCAACAGTTTTTGTCATGGTGTTGAATTTATTAAAAGTTTTTCTGCATCTCTTGGTATGATTATGCAGTTTTTCTTTTTTTAAGTAACACCAAAATTGAGAAATTAATTTTTAATACCACTTTTCAATAACACCAAAATCCATGAAATACTTATGAATAAATTTTGTTTAAATTTATGTTGAAGATCTATACCCTAACAACTGCAGAATATTCCAGAGATATATTTAAGATCTAAATACACAGAGAGATATACCATGTTTAGGGATTAGAAGTTTAAATATTAAGATTCTCAAATGGATTTATAGATTCAATGCAGTCCCAATAAAAATCCAAGCAGGCTTGATAAGTTGATTCTAAAATTTTGCCAATGGACAAGCAGTGGCTCACGCCATGGGAGGCCAAGGTGGGTGGATTGCTTGCACTTAGGAGTTTAAGACCAGCCTGGGCAACGTGACGTAAAATCATCTCTACAAAAACTTAAAAAAACAATAGCCAGGTGCAGTGGTGTGCACCTGTAGTTCCAGCTACTTAAGAGGCTGAGGTGGAAGGATGGCTTGATCATCAGAAGTAGAGGCTGCAATGAGCTGAGATCATGCCACTGCACTCTAGCCTGGGCAACAGAACCAGACTCTATGTCAAATAAATAAAATAAAGGTAAATAAATAAAAGAAAAAAATAAAGTAAAAAATTGCGGTAACTTAAAGGACCAGATCCAAAAAGCAAAGTCAAGACCCCAAACTCTGTGCAATTGCTTCCTTTTTAGAATACTGAATTCCTCAGGGAGAAGGAGAATCATACCTTCCAGTGACCACAAGGATACTGGAACCTAACTTGACTCTCCATTTCTCAGTGGTAGTCCCAGACTTGTTCTTACTGGCATCATCAAAAATAGAGCACTCTATGATGCCTTCAAAGTCCTGTTGCAAAGCAGACTTCAAATGTTCATCCAATCAAGGTTCAGCATTGTGCACCAGGAGAATAATATAGATGTGGACCTGTGGTCTGGGCATGGCCTCAGGCCACTCCAACTAGTTTTTCTTTATCAGTCTGTTAATGTGATACATCACATTCATTGCTTTTCAATATTAAGCTAACCTTACATTCCTGGAATAAATTCCATTTGGTGATAGTGTATTATTCTTTTTCTATATTGTTGGATTTGATATGGTAAAACCTGTTAAGGATTTTTACATCTTGTTTATGAGACATGTTAGTCTGTAGTTTATACATATGTAAACTACATATATACATGTATACATATACAAACTTACATATATATGTATATATATAATATCTGTATCTTATTTTGTTATCAGAAAATTGCTGGCCACATAGAATAAGTTGGGAAGTGTTTCCTGCCTTTTATTTATTGAAAGAGTTTGTGTAGAATTAGTATAATTTCTTCCTTAAGTACTTGGTAGAGTTCACAAATAAAGCCATTTAAACCAGAAGATTTGTTTTAGAAAAGTTTTTAACTGCAAATACAATTCCTTTTTTTTGCAAATTGACAAATTATAGTTGTATGTATTTATGATGTACAAAGTGATGTTATGGTTTAATAATATAATGTGAAATAATTAAATCAAGCTATTAACATATTCATTACCTCAAATATTCATCATTGTTGTGAAAACATTTATAATTTCTTTAATAAAGGGCTATTTAGGTTATCTATTTCCTCTTGAGTGAGCTTTGGTAGTTTGTATCTTCCAGGGAATCTGCCCATTTAATCAAAACTGTGAAATTCGTTGCCATAAAAGTTGCATGTAAGATTTCCTTTGTTATCCTTTTAAAAACTGTAGGATCTGTAGTTATGTTCCCTCTCAATTTCTCTTTTTTTGAGATAGGGTCTCACTCAGTTACCCAGGCTAGAGTGCTCACTGCAATCTTTGGCTCCCTAGCTCAAATGATTTTCCCACCTCAGCCTCCTTCAGAGCTGGAACTACTGACACATGCCGCTATGCCCTGGCTAATTTTTTTTTTTTTTTTTTTAGAGATGGGGTTTCACCATGTTGCCCAGGCTGGTCCCAAACTCCTGAGCTCAAGCAATCTGCCGGTCTCGGCCTCCCAAAGTGCTAAGATTACAGGCATGAGACACTGTGCCTGTCCCCCTCTCACTTTCTTAATATTAATAATTTATATCTTCTTTTTTATTCCTGATCACTGAAGCTTAAAATTTATCAATTTTATTAAACTTCCCAAAGAGCTATCTTTTTGTCTCACTGATTTTCTCTACTGTTCTGTTTTTTATTTCATTGATTTTAGTCTTATCTTCATTATTTTCTTTTTCTGCTTTTTTGAGGGGAGGTTATTTGCTCTTTTTTATCTTGTCTCTTAAGTGAAAGCTTGGATAATTAATTCAAGATCTTCTTCTCTAATATAGGCCTTCAATGCTAAATTTTTTTCTCTAAACATTAGTTTAGGTGTATCTCACAATTGTTGATATGTTGTGTTTTCTTTTAGATTCATTTAAAAATGTATGCTAATATCCACTGTGACTTACTCTTCGGTCCATTATTTGATTATTTAGAAGTGTGTTGTTTAATTTTGAAATATTTGGGAAATTTGAAGGTATTATTCTGTCATTAATTTCTAATTTAATGTTATAATGGTTAAAGAACAATAATGTGGTTTGGATCTGTATCACCATCGAAATCTCATGTTGGAGGTGGGGCCTGGTGGGAGGTGACTGAATCACCGGGGCAGTTTCTCATGGTTTCACACCATCTTCTTTGGTGTTGGCAAGAGTGAGTTATCATGAGATCTGGTTGTTTAAAAGTGTGTAGCATCTCCTCTCCCTGACACTTTCTTCTGCTCCAGCTGTGTGAAGTGCCAGCTTCCCCTTTGCCTTCCACCATGGCTGACTGAAGCTGTGCAGATGCTGCCATACTTCCTGTACAGCCTGTGGAACAGCGAGTCAATTAAACCTCTTTTCTTTATAAATTACCAGCCTCAGACATTTCTTTATAGCAATGCAAGAATGGATGAATACAAACATACTTTGTATAATTTCAATCCTTTTAAATTTGTGGAGATTTATTTTATGACCCGTAGGTAGTCTCTCTTGGTAAACATTCCACGTGTATGTGAAAAGAATGTGTATTCTGCATTCTTGGATGTAAAGTCAGTTGGTCAACTTTGTTGATAGTGTTATTTAAGTCTTCTATATCTTTACTGGTATCTTTCTATCTGCCCTTTCAGTTACTGAAATCTCCAACAATAATCATCAATTTATTTATTTCTCCTTACTGTTGTTTTATGTGTTACTAGGTACATACATATTTGAGATTGTTATGTCTTCTCAATAAACTGAAGACTTCATTTTTATGAAATGAACTTTATACATAGTGATATTTTTGGCACTGAAACATTTTTTCTGATATTAATATAGTTTATTTAGATTTCTTTTGATTAATGTGTACATGAAATATTGTTTTCCATTTTCATGTAGTTGGTGTCTTTATTTTTATTTCTATTTTTTTGAGACAGGGTTTTATTCCTGTCACCTAGGCTGGAGTGCAATGAAGGGATCTCAGCTCACTGTAACCTCTGCCTCCCAGGCTCAAGTGATTCTCTTGCCTTAGCCTCCCCCGTAGCTGGGACTACAGGCACCTGCCACCGTGCCTGGCTAATTTTTGTATTTTTTTTGTAGAGATGGGGTTTCACCATGTCGTCCAGGGTGGGTTCAAACTCCTGAGCTCAAGCGATCTGCCCACCTCAGCCTCCCAAAGTGCTGAGATTACAGGCACGAGCCACCATGCTGGGCACCTGTGTCTTTATATTTAATGCTTCTTTCAGACAGCGTGTAGTTATATCTTGATTTTTAAAAATCAAACTTGATTTTCTCCGTTTCTTATTTGGAGTTGGACCATTTTATTTAATATAATTATTGATACTGAGGGGTTTATATTTGTCAGAGGGCTATTAATTTTTTATTTGTCCTATCTGCTTTTTGTTCCATTTAGTTTCTCTTTTTTTTAACCTTATGTTGGATTAATTTAATATCCTTTTTTAAGCATTCCATTTTATTTCCACTTTTGGCTTATTAAGTCTACTTGTTTTAGTTATTGGCTTAGGATTGACAACAAACATTTTTAGATAATTACAATATACCTTCAAACAATATTACACTATTCAAGTGTAGCATAAGAATCTTGTGAGAGTATACTTCCATTTCCCTGCCATGCTTTTCGTGCTATTTTTGTCATATAACTTACCTCTACACATATTTTAAGCTATACATTTTGATTATAAAATTTATAATATACCTTCTTGTTATATAATTTGTAATATATACAGTAAATATTATCTACATAGGTTATAGACTGTGCATTATTACACATTTATAAGATAATTGTTATTTATAATTGTTATATACAATTTACCTCTACATATAGTATAAGCTATGTATTATTATTACTTTGTTTTAAGAAGTTTCTTTTTAAGAGATTAAGAATGAGAAAAAAATGTATATTTATTCACGTGTTTACCATTTCTGATGCTCCTCATTTCATTGTTTCAGTGCAGATTTTCATCTGGAGTCATTTTTCTTTTGTCTGAAGCAATTCCGTTAATATTTTTTGTATTTTCTTTTTTAGTGACAAGTTTTTTCAGCTTTTTTGTGTGGGAAAGTCTTTATTTCTTCCTAATTTTAAAAGATCTTTTTTGTTGAGTATAGAATTCTAGACTCACGGGGTCTTTTTTTTTGGTGTACTTTAAAGATTGTTTTTCATCAATGCCATGAGTGGCAGACCTTTTTGACTGGAGATAGTTGGTAAAGCCCACAACTAATAATAGATCAAATTGGCAGATAAATATCCCAACTCTTTTTCTCCTCAGGTGGGACAATCCTGAGGTGTGGCCTACACTATTTCCCAAAAGTCTCTAGTAGGAATGAAATCCAGTTGCCCACATCAATAACTTGTTCATTGAACTGTCCTGAGTTTGCTTCCTTCTTTACCCTATCTTATTGCCTCACTTTTCTCTGGACTTTCCTTGGATCACTTCCCAAATAAACTACTTGCACCTAAATCCTCTTCCAGGGTCTGCTTATTGGGGAAACCATTCAAAAACATCAACTACAGTAAAAATTGTGATGGCGGCATGCGGATGACTCAAATTTGGGAAACAATGCAATGGTCAAAGATTATTTGTAATACTTAGTTAACCTGATAATAGAAAGATAAACAGATGCTGTTAATTTGTGTACTAAATGTTCTCTGCTGGCCTATATTAACTGATGTCGTACAGTAAGGTTAGGTTAGGTTGATTTGACTAAAAGATAATTTACTGGGTGAATACCACCCATTTGCACTGTAATCTCTGCCACTGTCATACTACTGTCAAGAAATTTCTTTACACTTTGACCTGATCTGTCTCTATTGCTCCTCTCCCTTCTATTTCTCTGTATCATTTAAAACCTTGTTTCTTCTATCTTACGATGCTCTCAAGCAGTGATTGCTTCTTTATTCTTTTCCCCTAAACCTCTGAATCTAGAAAATAAGTTCTTATTTTTGTTATTCTTAAGTGTTATTTCCAGATTATTGCTGCAGTGACATCTACCTTGTTCTATCATCATTCTTTCCTTGAAGTCAGGATGTTAGATCACCTTCTTTCCAGCTTTGTCACTGTCTCCTACAAACCTGTAAATAACACTCCTCCACATTCCTGAAGAGTTTGAATTCCATGTGTTGGCCGCACCTTCTTTCTTGAAAACACTTTCCACCCTTAGAATCTATAAACTTGTTTTTTATCCCACATTTTAGTTCTTTCTCAATACTGTTTTGCTGACTCTTAGTCCTCCAGCCCCTTAAAGGCAGGCATTTTCCAAGGTTCTTATCTCACCTACTCTCTACTCTCATCTTTTCCTTCACATTTTAAATCAATACCACTTTCTTATATCCGTGTTTAAGGAAGATTAATCTGGGGGTATTTGCAGGTAATATCAAAGCTAATGACCCCTCCGTGACCCCCTTCAAACTTATTCCCTATACTGCCTATAGATTATAGATTAATCCTTACAATTCATAGCCCTCATCAAGTTTAATAACCTTCTTTAGTTCTTCATTACTTACATGATATAGACCCAATTCTATGATCCTAAAGTAGAAGTTTATACCTGCTATTTAACCAGAAAAGCTTGCTCTTATATGTAGTAGGGAAGTTGTCATTTATTCAGTCAGTCCAACAAGTATTTTTTAAGCTCTTCCTGTTTTTCAGGCTCTGGTCTAAGTGCTGGGAATACATTGGTGAACACAGCCAACCTAGATGTCCTCCCCTCGTGAAGCTTATGGCAGAAAGTAAGGTAAATACACAATAAACAATAACGTGTAAGCAAATTAGTATGCTAAAAGGTAATAAATGATATAAAAATAAAATGTCGAGTAGAGCAGAATAAGAGGAGTTGGAGTGTTAGGGAGTGGATGTGTGTGTGTGTGCGCGCGCATGCATGTGTTTGTGTGTGTGCGTGTGTGTGTGTATGTGTGCGGTAGTGGGGAGGAGGCAGGCTGTGAAGGTTTGAAGGACATCAGGGAGTGAGTCACGTGGATAGCTGATGTAAGAGCCTCGCAAATAGAGGTTCGCAAATAGAGAGGAGAGCCAGTGTAAAGGTCACGATATAGGACTATGCCTGGTATGTCGGAGAAGAAATTAATGTCAGCATACTTATCCTCTTCGTGATCAATAAACTTCAATATCTCTCCCACCAACCCTTGAGAGTGTCAGTGTATTACAGTTATTCATAAGAGTGGATTAAACAGATTCAGAAGATTTGTATAAGAGAACAGGAAATGTATGATGCATTTTTAAAGACGTCTGCTAAAATGTTTAACAAAAAAATTTGTATTATTTTAGCCATTAGCATTTCCTAAGAGTTCCAAGAAGGCAGAATTTCTAATATATAACAGGAGAACAAAATAGTGATAATGTGCCTAGCAGTATAGCATATAAAAGCAAAGTGAACTGCATCAAAACGTAGATTAAATATTAAAAACATAAAAGCCAGCTTTTTTTCCCAATGTGAAAAAAGTGAAATGTCCCAGTTAGTTGTTCAGCAAGTAGCACACAGAGTTACAAATAGATTGTTCTCAGAAAGGCAGACAATACAAACTAAATTATGTTTTTTAATTCTTCATAAAATCAATTTTTAAAGCAGAAACATAGAAATTTTCATTTTTATAGAGATGATTTAAAACATAGCATTATTTTTAATATGTTTCATCATATTTTTAAAAATATAGACAAAAAATTACCTCTCACATTGTGAATTTTTTAAAAATAATTCTTTTTTAAAATTTAGACAAGTACCTTTTGGTGGTCAAATTGATGAATAAATTCAGTGGCACTAATTCTGGATTAATTTCTTGTAACTTAATTTTGCAGCTGCCTATTCCAAAACCAGAGACTTTTGTGTCAACTAACTGTGAAAGGTTTTTTCAAATGAGATTCTTAACATTATTGGTATCATCATGGTCGTTATCATCATTGTCATCATCATCATCATCATTAATTTTCCACCCTCCTGCGTGGTTCTGGCTTCAGTAAAGGAGACACTCAGACTTTGAAAGCTAAATTAAAGACGGGGAAGCTGTCTTACATCGTCTGGGTGATTTTGTAAAGGGGTCACAGTGTATTCAAGTTTTTATTTGGCTCCTCACACACTGTGTGGCATGCTGTGTTCCTGGTTATAGAACCTGAGTGCCACATGTTGAGTTTTATGATGTCAGCCCTCGGGGGCAGCCTTTCCAAACACTCCCAGCAGGGTCTCTGTTTTCCCCTTAGTGACTTATCATTGGTCATGGCTTGACCACCAAAATCCCGGCAGTAATAAGGGGCTAACTTGGGAATGCCAGTTCTACCCTGCACAGGAAGCTGGCCATAGGCGAGCCATTTCAACCCCTCTGTTTCTTCATCTGTAAAATAGGGATAATAATACTTATTTTTACACAAAATTTGAGAATCTCGTATTATGAATATAAAACCTTAAGGCATGAGAGGTATTTAAAGTATAAAATAAGATAGGTTGTTTTCATCATGGCAGCAGATCCTACTGAGGGCAAATTGTGAAATACACTAATAATCTGAACCACATGTGGTTGATTCTGGGTCTCTCATTCCTGACTATTGACTCTGGCATGTTATTTAACCTTTCTGCATCAGTTTCCTTATCTGTAAAATAGGAGAAATAATGTTTTTACATCCTAGGCAGATGTGAGGATGCACTGAGTTAATAGGAGTAATGCCTGGGTAGATGGGACTCTGTAAATGTTAGCTATGACAATTGCTGTCTTCTTCCCTCTCTCTGTATTCATTGCCTGGTTTCTGCCATACTTTTTTCAGTGTACTTTTTGAAACCTCCACTTGGAAGAATCATTGATAAATCCATTCACATTTAGGCTTTGAGGAAAGGATAAATGTAGTACATTTGAGAAATAATGAGAAGGCTGGTGTTGTTAGAGCGGAGGGCAGGAGGAAGTAGTAGGAGCGGAGGCTGGAATGGTGGGTGTGGCGGAAGAGAGGAAAAACCTCAAAGTGATTAGCCTTCTGGTAGCATCTTCAGGCCACTGTGTTGGTGAAGGAGACACAAAAGACATATGCTTGCTCTTCATTGGCCTGCAGTAAAGTTACGGAGTGAGAGTTCTGAGCATAGAATGTGAGATAACAATGCCAAGTGCCAAGTCTTTGCTATTAACAGTAGTGATCTTTTAGAGGAGAAGGCAGCCTGGTGCTGTGGATACAACCGTGTGTGGGAGTCAAAAGACCTTAGTTCTGTTCACTGCTCAGTCACCAACCAGCTGCTGGTCCTTGGGCAGGTCACTTTGATACTCAGTTTCCTCATCTGTAAACTAAAATGACAGAACTGGTTTTTTGTCTGTTTTTTTTTTTTTTTGAGATGGAGTCTTGCTCTGCTGCCCAGGCTGGAGTGCAGTGGCACGATCTCGGCTCACTACAACCTTCACCTCCCAGGTTCAAGCGATTCTCCTGCCTCAGCCTCCTGAGTAGCTGGGATTATAGGCACGCACTACCATGCCCAGCTAATTTTTGTATTTTTAGTAGACACGGGGTTTTGCCATGTTGGCCACGCTGGTCTCGAACTCCTGACCTCAACTGATCCACCTGCCTTGGCCTCCCAAATTGCTGTGGCTACAGGTATGAGCCACTGTGCCCTACCTGAGATGACAGAACTCTTTAGCGCTTCGCATTGCTATACAAGTTTATAGGAGAAAGTAAGTAATCTATTACTTATGGTTAATGTGGTACAGGATGTCTTTGTAGAGAATGCAGAATATGAATCTAATGTCAAGATCCAGGATCCAACTGTGTAAAGCTTTTTTGAAAACCTACCTCCAAAGAAGAGGTACTCTTGGTTTCCCTGAACTGCTGTAACAAATTACCATAAACTTGGTGATTTAAACAACAGAAATCAATTATCTCATCATTCTGGAGGCCAGAGTCTAAAATCAAGGTCCAGCAGGGCTATGTTCCTTGGGAAAGCTCTAGGGGAGAATTCTTTCTTACGTCTTCTAGCTTCTGGAGGCTCCTAGCATTCCTTGGCTTGTGGCAGTGTAATACCAACCTCTGTCTCTGTAGTCACATGGCCTTCTCCTCTTCTCTGTGTCTTCTCTTCCGTCTCTTATAAGGACATTATCACTGCATTTAGGGCCCACGTGGATAATCCAGGAAGATCTTATTTCAAGGTTATTAACTACATCTGCAAAGACTTTTCCAAATAAGCTCACATTCGCAAGTTGTAGGAGTTGAGATGTAGACAGCCTTTCGAGGACAGCCATTCCACCCACAACACATGGTTAAAGACAAGTGGCCCAACTTTCTGCTGCAGATTAGATATGCTAATGTTCAAAAGGAAAGAACTTTGAAGTGAAATGTAATGCCACCTGGGGAGAGTTTTGGGACTTTGGAGGGTTACAGTGAAGTGGAGCACTACTGGCATAGTGGGCAAGAATCTGTGTTGTTTCTTGCCTTGGAATGTGTGAGACACTCCAGCTTGAAGAATTGTTCCATGTCCTCTGCAACTTTCCCAAGTTGTCTCCAACTTGTCATGTGTTCCTGAGGACATTCACGTAGGTGAAAAACCTGTTTATAATGGTCTGGGTCTGGAACGTATCTGCATTTTACAAAAAAACAGGAGGTTATATTATCTGTGAATTTCATTTTAGGGTAGTGAAAGGGATATTACAAAATATCTACTATAAAAAGGGAAGATTTTATCATTCTTTTAATGTGAATTTTCAAATTTTCTGAGACATTGCATTTTATCAACATTTCCTAAAGTAACCTCATTGTCAGCCTCTCCCTCAATGATGCATATTTCGATCCTCATGGCTTGTGACAGTGTCTTGGAGAGTTGTCTAGAGCTCCTGAGATGGGAACCAGGGTCCTATGTAGTGAAATCTCTTTACCCAGTCCTGTTGGGTGGCACTGAACGTTGTAACTAGCCTTTCTGAAATTTACTTTTCTTATTTCTCAAATAGGAATGTTATACATCAAGTGATTGTTGCTAAAAGCTAAATCTAAAAATCCCCTAATAAATAAACTGTGAGGGTATATCTAAATACAAATTGGATACTCAGAAGTAAAAACCCTCTGAGCAGAAATAAAGCTTACCAAGGTTGGTTTCTTCCTCTGTTCCACTCCCTCCCTGTATGGCATTTAGAGATAAGAAAGTGGGGGAGGATAATAATTCACACTTCAAAACCAAATGCTCTGGTGGTGTTCCTATAATTAACTCCATTAATGGTAGGCTGTGACCCACGTTTTAAATATCTGTTTTGTTCTCAGACTGAGGGTGTCAAAGCAATGTCTTTTGAAGGAATTGGAAGGGGAATATAAGGGAACCATATTTTAGGGAGCTCTGAAATATGTGGCTCCTGGTGTGTGATGGCCTTCAGACAGAATTCCTACCACACCCTAAAAGACTACAGAATCTGGGCTCCTACTAGGAGAATGGAAAACTCATTTCCTTCTGTCCTCAATGTCTTTGTGTGGTCCTTGAAAGGCCAATCATATTGTATTGCCTTGACTCTCCTTAGAACTTTCTTCCCCCGTACTTTGTATTTCATTCAGGTCTCTGATCAAAATGTCCCCTCTTTTCTTGACTTCCTTATATAAAATAGATGCTATTTTGCCACAACTAATTATATGTCCTTACCTTACTTCATTTTGCCTATAGCACCTAACCTTACATTATATAGTTATTTGATAATTTGTGTATTGCCTCTGTCTCGCACTGGAACGTAAGACCTGTGAGCGCAGGGACATTAGCTAATGCGTTGTGTTATCCTCAGTGTCTAGAGCAGGAGCTGGCATAAAATCATCTCCTGGTCAATATCTGTGCACTGAATGAACTTCACTCTTTCTTAATTGTATATTTTTCATCAGGCCTAAAGTTCCAGATGGATGCTTATTCATGTGTTTCTCCCACATGTTTTCTTTGTGATTTAACTGATGCGCTTTTCCTGGGGCAAGAATCTTACCTTCCATTTTTGTTGTACTTTCTGAATTTCCTTTTAATAATTAATAAGTATCTTTGCCTAATCAACCTTTATTTTTTTCCATCCAAACTATTTGTTACTCAGGGCTTAAAGGACTAGTAAGAAGTTTGGCTACAAAGGTATGGCAGGTTTTAAAGGCCTCCAAACATGGTTCAGTTAATTCATTATGTAAACTCTGCAACCACAGATCACTGAACACAGGAAAGATTAATGGAACAGTGCAAGGAGACTTAAGGCAGAATCTGGAAAAATAGATTTCTTGAATTATTTACTATCTATGTTGATTGGGAAAAATGGAAGTTACCATTGTAGGAAGGTAGCAGAATATACCACCCCAAAATATGCCATTTGGGCATAAGGATTATTTTGAGCTGAAGGCAGTTGAGAAGATGCAAATACAAGGAAACCTCTCTATCCTTTATTTGCCTAAAAACAGTGCATAAATTTGCATATATGTCCCCCCTCCTCTCTCTACTATGAAGAACAAAAGTTAATCAACGTAGACAACTTTAGACCTTTATGAGCCTAGAGATGGCACCAGAGGAAACTACATAACAAACTTTACTAATTAGCCCTTAACCCTTCACTTTTTCTCCATATATTTGCCTTCCCACAATCTGTTGCCCCTAGAAATACAAAGTCCTTTTCCTTTGTCTTGTCAGTTATCTAAAAATGTATTGTCCCTCTGCTAAGATGCTAGATAATCGCAAATTAGAACCAATCCTTTAAGTTAGTCATCTATGGGTACTCCTGTATGTAAGCACAATGCACATGCTAATAAATTGTTTTTCTCTTGTTAATCTGTCTTTGTCAATCTAATTTACAAGGCTCTAGCCAGGCTCTAGTGATCCTCTCATCTTGACCTCCCAAAGTGCAGAGATTAAATAAAAACAAAAACTAACCCCTGAAATGTACCTTTAGATATAAAGTTACAGAATATTACCATTTTCTCAAAGGTGATGTATATGAACAGATACGAATGATGAGGCAATGGGATGAAGTGTTAGGCTTTTCTTCCCACCTATTTGTTTTCAGTAGGTCTGGTTCTTTCTTTAGTGTTCTGTTTGCCCAGCTGATCTATGAAATGGGTGTGTGAGCACCACACCCTCCCACAGGACTGCAACTTTGACGTCAGCAAGCTTCATTAGTTGCTGTTTGTCTAACCAAAGAGAACACGGGAAAGGTGGAATTTGTCTTTTAATTATCTGTCTGCCCACGTATCAGGTGTCACTTGCCCAACATGCCAGGTGTCACTTGCCCAACATTCAGACGTCAAATAGACCAAGCCAAGCAAGGGAACATGGAACAACAGGAACAAAAGGCATAAAAGGAACCCAAGAGAGGCAGCTAGGAGAGCAGAGTTCACTGTTGTGCTTCGTCAAAGTATGGTAGAGACACGATGTACCTAGAAGTTAGGCGGACCCAGATCCATATCCTAGCTTTGTCACTTATCAGCTGAGAGTCTTTTTGCAAGTTATTTAAATGTCTGAGCCCTATTTCCAAGATTAAAACAGGAATAACAATACAAACCTTCCAGGTTTTTTTTTTTTTTTTTAATTAATGAGTATGTAAACCACGTGCTGCAATATACTACTCAATAACTGGTAGGAGTTATTGTTTCTGATATTCTAGGGAGAAAGAGGGCATTTGATGATGTCTTATTTCACATCTCATGCTCACATTGACACGGACTATGGAACCAGCTTGCAGAGGGATGCCCTAGAGCCAGTGCCACCACACAAACATTTTTTGCCCACTAGAAAGCTTCTCACTTCAGCCTCCACTAGGCTTCTGTTCTGTGGAAACCATAAGATCACTTAAAGTTCTCTAGCGTAGAAAGTGAAGCTATAAGAATCTTTGGTGAGTCAAGCTGGTATGACTCTCCCCTTGGGGCAGGGCCTTGAGGGAGCTAGCATAGAATCACAGTCCAGATAAAAATAAGACTTTTGCGAAGGCCAAGAATGGAGAACCCAAATACGTAAACAGAGAGTTGAAAAGTAAAGGAGAAGGCAGTAGGGTTAGCCATTAATTTAGCCAAAGTTCATCCTATGTATTAGCAGGTAACCTTGGGCATGTTACCTAACCCAAGTCTTATCTTCCATTGCTGTAAAGTGGGGATAATGAATATTTACCTCAAAGGTTTATTACAATGATCAAATAAGATAACATTGGTAAAGCACCTTGAAGATTACTCAATACTTAACAAGTACTCCAAATTTCAGTTGCTACCTCCTTTCGACAAATCCTCTTTCTCATATAGCGATGTGTCGGAGCTGGCTCACACTGGAGTTACGTGCAATTGTGTTCATCTCTTCCCTACTTCATGTTCGGGGATATCATGTGGATTGCTTGAAATTTGCTATGGTGGGAGTATTTACACCATGGATATTAGCAAATTGCTGTAAGTCAGGGCTTCCTCAATACCTTCCACTAAGAAAAAGCTCATTTTAAAACCTTAATCAGCATACCACTAGGTATTGAGCAGGTAATTTAGGATATTTAACCCTCAGTCTCCTCATCTTTCAATGAGGGAGAATACAATTCTTTCAACCTCACAAGAATTTTGTGTCAACATGATAAAAAATGGAAAAAGACTTGAGAGTAGTGATGATTGCTGGCCGGGCGCGGTGGCTCAAGCCTGTAATCCCAGCACTTTGGGAGCCTGAGACGGGCGGATCACGAGGTCGGGAGATCGAGACCATCCTGGCTAATACGGTGAAACCCCGTCTCTACTAAAAAATACAAAAATTAGCCGGGCGCAGTGGCGGGCGCCTGTAGTCCCAGCTACTCGGGAGGCTGAGGCAGGAGAATGGCGTG
This sequence comes from Papio anubis, assembly GCF_008728515.1. Classification (NCBI taxonomy): domain Eukaryota; kingdom Metazoa; phylum Chordata; class Mammalia; order Primates; family Cercopithecidae; genus Papio; species Papio anubis. The sequence continues at coordinate 45,667,476 of NC_044981.1, read as the reverse complement.
AACCCGGGAGGCGGAGCTTGCAGTGAGCTGAGATCCGGCCACTGCACTCCAGCCTGGGCGACAGAGCAAGACTCCGTCTCAAAAAAAAAAAAAAAAAAAAAAAAAGAGAGAGTAGTGATGATTAATATTGTTAGCTAGAGAAGGTGCCAATGGTATTTCTTCCTGAAAAGAACTCTCAAGTTGCAGTTTTTCTGAATATTCTGGGAAGGAAGAAGATCATAGGTGAACATCTCAAGTAGAATAAGGTAGGCATACTTACCTTCTAACCAAATACACTCAAGTATGTATGTGCTAGGTCCTATGCTGATGCCAAGGCTATAACAGCGGTGAAGATAGAGTCTCTGCCTTTAAAGGGCTTAGTATAAGGAAAGACAGGCTAGCAAACAAGAGTAACCATCTTGAGAGATAAGTGTAATGACAGAAGTAAGCATAGGTTGCTCTAGAACTATGCTACTATGTGGCTACTGGGTACTTGAAATGTGGGTAGACCAAATTGACATGTGCTGTAAATGTAAAACACACCAGATTTCGAAGACTTACCATTAAAAAAAGTAGACTACCTTATCAATAATTTTATTTTTATTATTTGTTGAAATATTAACATTTTGAATGTGTTGGGTTAAATAAAACATTATTAAAATCAATTTTATTGGTTTCTTTTTTACTTTTTAAATACGGCTACCAGAAAATTTTAAATTATACATTTTTCACCTGTAATCCCAGTACTTTGGGAGGCTGAGGCGGGCAGATCACTTGCTGTCAGGAGTTTGAGAGCAGCCTGGCCAACATGGTGAAACCCCGTCTCTACTAAAAATACAAAAATTAGCCAGGTGTGGTGGCGGGTGCCTGTAATCTCAGCTACTCAGAGGCTGAGGCAGGGGAATTGCTTGAATCCAGGAGGTAGAGGTTGCAGTGAGCGGAGATCACACCACTGCACTCCAAACGAGACTCCATGTCAAAAAAATAAAAATTAAAATTAAAAACTTAGATATGTTTCTTGCATTTTATTTCCATTGCCCATTTGTACAGCTTCTTTGGAGAAATGTCTATTGAAATCTTTTGCCTGTTTTAAAATTGGGTTGTCTTTCTGTTGTTAAGTTTTAAGTGTTCTTTATTATTCTAAATACTAAACCCTTATCAGATAATTTAAAACAATTTACCCCCAATCTGTGGGTTGTCTTTTTACTTTCCTAATATTATCTTTTTTGAGATTGTTTTGCCTATTCCAGGTCTCTTTCATTTCTGTATTAATTTTAGAATTAACTCATCCTTTTCTGCAAAGAAGGTAGCTGGAATTTTGATAGACATTGCATTGAATCTGTAGTTCAATGTGGTGAATATTAACATCATAATAATATTAAAACTTCCAACCCACAAACATTTATTTATGTGTTTAATTTCTTTCTGCAATGTTTTGTAGTTTTCAGTGTACATGAAACTTTGTTAAATCTTTTCCTAATTATTTTATTTTATATGCTATTACAAATTGTCATAGTAGAATTATAGTGACTTTATTAGGGCTTGCTTTGACTGTGTATTTCCGTAATTTCTCTGTTCAATTATCTGCTTCTGTTAGTATCACACTCAGCTTTTATGCTCCATTAATTACTGTCTGATTGCTCTGTTGTTTTGGATAATGCACAGGATGTTAACTTACTTCATGGTCTGATACAATTAAATTTGGGCCCTTTGCAGAGATAGTTTTTGAGGCAAGCCTTTGAGATTTGTTCTGACCCCTGGAGGGCTCTCCTTAGCAGTTTCTAGCCAACCTATAGTTTACCTCGTTACTCAAATGAGCTACCAGCCTCTTCTTAATTGCTTACTGTCAAAAATCTTCATTGTTTTTGAGAGTGACCTCAGGCTTGAACTTCCCTATATTGTGTTTCGAATAAAGCCCATTTCTTTAGGAAGAAATTTGGAACTTTCTATTCTCTCGAAAAAAGAAAAAATAGAAAGGGAGCACCTCTGCCCCTGAACAAAATTTTGGAGTCCCTGTTCTGGAGCAGGAGAAGCAAACAGTGTCAAACTTCTCTGGGAGTGACATTCCTGCTTAAGAAGCAGAGCGTTGGATAGAGGTGATAGCCTCTGCTCTTCTGGCTTGCCTCTTCCAGCATGGAAATTCTGTTCCATGAATAAGCTGAGGCAAGAGCAGTCATGATCTGATTACTTTCAGCCTGCCACATTTGGGGCCAAGCCTGTGCCTCTAAAAGTGTGAGAAGAGTGGAGGAAAGGAGACAGTGGATTTTGATCACAGTTATCTAGAATTTAGCCTCAGCAACTTGGAGCTGGAGGGGATGAGAAATGCTGTTGGTCTGCCCTTCTTGGTAAGATAACGTATTACTTAACTGGAGGCTGAGAGTTGAGGAACCTTGTTTTCTTGGCCATCCACCCAGATTGGAGCTTCAGGCATTGCACTGAAATATGGAAATATGGATGAATGAGGACAGGAGTGGTGGTGGCTCAAGGGCCAGACTCTTGGCGTTCTTACTGAGATGTGGTAAATTTTCTTGAATAAAATTTTCTTTATTTGCATATGCCCTTAGAGATGTGAAATGGTTGTTTCAGAGATGTGAAATGGTTGTTTTAATATAATTTTCATTAATTACAGCTGTTTCCTGGAGAGCAGGGTCCTTAGATCTCTTCATGCTGGTCTTCTGGAAGTGGAAGGAGTAGTATTATTTTAGACAAAAATCTAAAAACCATAAAGGGGACATTTTATTGACTTTTTACTGTATTTAAATGAGAAACATTTGTTCAACAACATTTGTTCAACAACAGGTGGCATATAAGAAGTTATCTGGCCACAAAGTGGCTGATTGAAATAAAATGTCTACAAAGTATATTGATAATACAATATTGCATACTGTAACGGATACACATCTAGAATGCATAGAAATCCCTGCTAATCTGCAACAAAAGATCAACAACCTAACAGAAAAAGGAACAGTAGATGTGAGTAAGCAATTCACAGAAAGTGGAAACTCTTATAGCTAATAAATTCATGAAAAGAGGCTTAGCTTCATTAGCAGTCATTTAAAATGCAATTAAAATGACATTTCATTTTTCTTTCAACAATAGGCAGTAAGTAATATGCTATCAAATGTTGATAAAAAATGGGGAAGCAGAAAGCTTCATGCACTGCTGAGAGTACAAGCTTTTGGAGAACCATCTGGTGGTTTTTAGTTAAATTAAATATGCATTTCTCTTATAACTCAGGAAATCCCATGCTTGGACAATTATCTTGGAAAATATTTCACAAAGAAACATTGTTACTAATATCTGTCAGAGCAGAGATTTGGAACCAACCCAAAAGTTCATCAACAGGGAACAGAAGAACATAATGTGGTATAGGTACATGATCAAATACAGTGTTTCAATCAAAAAGAAGGAACTAGATCTACATATATCAACGAGAGTAGTTCACAAATGTAATATTGAGTATAAAAAGTAAAAAGCAAAATAAAATGCTTAGCACAATGCAATTTATATAAAACACAAAATAATAGTTTATGTTGTTCATTGTTACACAAACTTGTGAATAAAGGTATGGACGATGGAATGACATGCGTTAAATATGTGAGCTTGAATGTGCATGATGAGAGAAGAGATGGCAAGTGGTATTGAGTATGGGAGGTGAAGATGACAAAAAAAATGCGTACAATTAAATTTAAAAGGACCTATGCAGGTTGTGCTGTCAATCAGGTGCTACAAACTATAGAGTATGATTCATCCTATCACTCAGATTCTGGATGTAAGAGTCTCACAAATATTAGTGACGGCAGTAAAATGAGATAATGTGTATATAAGTGCCTAGCAGTGCAACCAGGCATTGCTAGGTCTCCTTTCCTTTCTGACTATCTTATTAAGGTAGCATCTGAACAAGAAAGATAAATATTCTAGATAGACTTTGAAAATTCCTACAAAAATTATAGTTTGAATTACTCTCATAAAAACTAGGCATGAATTACTATTATAAAAATTACTATTTATTTGTTTGAAATGGCCAGTGGCTCAGCCAGGTAGAGACCAACTGAGAGCATGAGAGTGTAAAAGGAAAGTATTTCAGCAAGGCAAGCTGTCAAGGCTCCTATGAATTATACATAGAAAATGAAAAATAAAAAATTCCAGGCAAAATCTGTAAGTTCTGAAATATGGTCCAAATGGTGCCATCTGCTCATAAAATCATAGAGAGGCTGTTGGAACTTTCCAGCACTGGGTTGGATTGTCTCCACAAAGCTGCTGAGGTAAAATCCTGTAGCACCAGATCATCAGGATAATTTCCAAGGGAAGAAGACCACTGTGTGGTTTAACTCTCTTTGCCTTATATATTTTTTTGTACAGTAATCTCCAAAGTAAAAGAAATGAAGGTTTACCCTCATAAACCACCTCTTCAAACTATACTTCCTTCTCCTGAACTAAAACCTGGAATCCACCCACTTTATTATCACCACTATCTTTCAGACCTCATCTCAAGGCCAAGAGAGAGTGGAGTAAGCAAGGGCACTGGATACAGACGAACCTGGGTACCAGCTTAGATTCAGCTCCTTATCATTAGCCACGTGAGGGTGGGCATGGTTTTCAGTGTCACTGTGCTGCAATTTCCTAAGTAAAATGAGGAAAATGATATCTAACTTTTGAGTTGTTGTGAGGGCTAAAATATTAGATGAGAGCAGGCACTCAAATCAGTATTTACACATTATTCCCCATTCAGATTCCTTGACTTCCTATGTCCCCACAGAGTTCTCCTTTCTCAAAACACATGTAGGTGCCACTCAATAACTTATTGTCTTGCCTGTAGTTTCATTTCATGATGTAAGTCTTATCTCTCCAGAAACAGCTTGACAGGAACTTTCCTTTCCTCCTTCTGTCCTCACTCTCTGCCTTTTCTCCCATTTCTTCCCTCCAGCGCCTAGAAAAACTGGTGCTTAACAAGTGCTTGTGGACATCCTGACTGGAGGGCACCCACCCTTCCTAGAAGCCTCTAGGAAAACATCTCAGCTGAGTACATGTCTGGACAAGTGTGCAGGAAAAGTTTATTACCAGAAAGTGAAGCAAAATGTTACTGTTGGACAGACAATCTGACTGCAGAGGATGGTGCCAAGCATTCCTGTGTTCCTACAGAGTCACCTCTTAGTCCTCACAGAGTGCCTACCTCAGGCAACTGGGAGCCTTTTCCAATATGGCGTCTTTTCTCATTCCCTGATGAACCCTCACAATCTTTTTTTTTTTTTTCTTCCTCCCTCTGTGCTCTTTTTAGGGCACCTGGAGGAGTCACTAATGGCTCCATCCTGAAGTGACTTCAGGTCTTCCCTGGGTGTAAGTGAAAAAGGTTTTAAGTCCTTTAGACTCTTCTGTGAGGTGCACTTCAGATCAATAAGCAAACAATATTTCTTTGGTAAATAGATAATCCTGCTCAGAGAATAACTTCAATGCCTCACTCTTCTGACAAAGTTTCTGTTTCCTTATTGCCTTATAAAAAATTACCGCTCATTTATTGACCACTTGTATTTATGACTACGAAGTATGTGCTATTACTATTCATATTTTACAAATGAGAAAACAGGCATAGAGTTTGAATAACACGCACAAGGTCTATATCTATTGCCTAATGGAAAATGGAACTGCTACCGTCCTGTAGTTAAATCAGGCATGGGGAAAAGAAAATCCTACCCTGCCACAGACGTCTTAGTGTATGGAAATGCCTGTCCTGCAGATTTCCCAGTGAGTAAGTGGGTGACATAGGTGTCTTGTTCTCCACTCAATCCCCTGAAAAGGATTTGGTGGGGTCAAGGCTCAGCCAGTAAGTACACTTTCCTAGGCCTCCCTTGGCATTATGTGGTCAACGGGGAGCCCAGCAATCTTGGTGGGGGAGATGAGCATTCCTTTAGGGTACTTCTCAGAAAACTTCATAACCAGGTGACCTCATTATTACAAAGCTGAGAAGGAAGGGTCACATGACAATAAATGGTATTAAGAAAAGCCCACCTTCTCAGAAAGAAGAACAGAAGAGGACATTAATATAGTTTGCATATCTGTCCCCACCCAAATCTCATGTTGACCTGTAATCCCCATTATTGGAGGTGAGGTCTGGTGGGAGGTGACTGGGTCGTAAGGATGGATTACTCATGAATGGTTTAGCACCATCCTCTTGGTGCTGTCCTTGAGATAGTGAGTGAGTTCTTGCCAGATCTCGTTGTTTAAAAGTGTGTGGCATCCGCCCCCGCTTGCTTGCTTCTGCTTTCACCATGTGACGAGACTGCTCCCCCTTTGCCTTCTGCCATGATTGTAAGTTTCCTAAGGCCTCCCTAGAAGCTCAGAAATGCCAGTATCATGCTTCCTGTAAAGCCTGAAGAGCCATGTGTCAATTAAACCTCTTTTCTTCAGAAATTACCCAGCCTTAGGTATTTCTTTATAGCAATGTAACAACAGCCTAACACAGACATACTACAACTCCAACCTGTGTACATGCAAACCCAAAAGAATACTCATTAGAGCAGTAGCCTGACTGTATATTACCACAGTGCTGTAAACAGATAAGGACTGGGGGAGTCCTGCATTCCACTTAAAATACTCCACTGGCTATTACTGGCAGCAAAATACATGAAAAGTTTGAAAATCATCTTCAGAAAAAGGTGCTTTAGGTAACACAAAATCAAATGAATTTTTTTTTATCCCCAGAGAAGCTACACTTATTTGTCTGTATGTCTTTTAAAATGGACTTCAGCAAGGAGGACTCAGATCCTTTGTTCTGCCCTCCACAAGTATAGTAGTGATCTACCCTCACCTTATTCTGATGCCAAAAAGGGAGGTGGACAGTTTAGTTTTCCTCATGATAAGTCTAAAGTTGCTAAGTTTTATTTTCTCCAAATAATAAGGCAGCACTCACTTTTGGAAAGGATTCTCCTTTCCTAGTTCATTTAAACTCATACTTTCGCATAGGCCTGTAATGATACGTCACACCACAAAAGATAGGTCAATTTTATCTTACTACTACCAATCAGAAAGAAATATGGATTGCCGGGCGCGGTAGCTCACGCCTGTAATCCCAGCACTTTGGGAGGCCGAGGTGGGCGGATCACAAGGTCAGGAGATCGAGACCACCCTGGCTAACACGGTGAAACCCCGTCTCTACTAAAAATACAAAAAAAATTAGCCGGGCGCGATGGCGGGCGCCTGTAGTCCCAGCTACTCAGGAGGCTGAGGCAGGAGAATGGCGGGATCCCGGGAGGCGGAGCTTGCAGTGAGCGGAGATCGCGCCATTGCACTCCAGCCTGGGCGACAGAGCGAGACTCCGTCTCAAAAAAAAAAAAAAAAAAAAAAAAGAAATATGGATTAACTGGCAAGGGGGTGTTGATTGTGAAATCTAATCTCAAACTTTTAAGTCACAATGGATGATTTCATGGATGTATAAGCAGTTTGTTTACCCACAATTCACTGGGAAAAGAGATGCTTTCGATTTTTGTGGGTGCAGGAAGCTGAGTGTCCTGCTTGATAGAAATGTACACTGAATGCCCTTTCAGCTTCTATGTCATAATGATCCCTAGGAAGCCAATCACTCAGCCAGCTTCAGATGTCCAAACTGCTGAGGCTCTAGGGCCAAAGGACTTTGCCGTTTTCAATGTAATACAAATGTCTATGAAGAGCTTATAGCCTTCAAAGGAAATTAAAGCAGTTATATTCTGGCTATTATGTAGAGGTCATCGTTCTGCACATTTAAATCAATCTAGTTACATTTCAGTTTGTGCAGTTAATATCTGCCGAGCAGCAGCTATGAACAAAACGCTATGGCAAACCCTTAAGAAAAGCTGTTTTCACAGAGGGAGGAACATAAGAGACCTGGGGAACTTTTTTCTTCTTCTTTTTAAGAGCTTTGTTGAAGTTTAATTCACATACCATAAATTTGCCCACTTTAAGTGTACAATTCAATGATTTTTTAGTAAGTTTACAGAATTATGCCTTCTCACAATTCAATTTTTGAACATCTCCATCATCCCAGGAGCTTTAACAATGCTAATGCTCAGGCTTCACCTCAGAACAATTAAGTCAAACATTTTGAGGGTGATTCAGGGAGCTTCCCAAGTGGTTACAGAATGCAGCACATATTGAAAGGGACTGCTGTAGAGGATACAAACATGAGTGGTACCTAGTTCCTGCCCTTAGGAAATCTGTCATTTATAGGCATGGTTTCTCAACCTGGGCACTATTCACATTCAGAGCTGGATCATTCTTGCGAAGGGCTGTCCTGTGCATTGTGGAATGTTTAGAAGCATCCTTAACCTCTAGCCACTGAATGCCGGAAACACCTCCCCTACTGCCCTAAACTGTAACAAGAGGGAGGATGAGGAGGAGGAAGAGGAGGAGGAGAGGGAGAAAGAAACCTTGTGTGTGACCCAGTGTGGTATAGTGGCAAGATGGTGGTCTTTGAGGCAATAAAGGTTTTTACTGATATACAGTTCTACCATTGGCTGGTTTTATGATCTTGGACAATGTAGCTATTTTTTTTTTCTTTTATATGGAGTCTCACTCTGTTATTCAGGTTGGAGTGCCGTAGTGCCATCTCGGCTCACTGCAACCTCTGCCTCCTGGGTTCAAGTGATTCTCCTGCTTCAGCCTCCCGAGTAGCTGGGATTGCACGCACACGCCACCATGTCCAGCTAATTTTTGTACTTTTAGTAGAGACAGGGTGTCACCATGTTGGCTTTTTGAGACAAGGTCTTGCTTTGTTGCCCAGGCTGGAGTGCAATGGTGTAGTCACAGCTCACTGCTGCTTTGACATCCTGGGCTCAAGGGATCCTCCCACCTCAGCCTCTTACGTAGCTGGGACTACAGGTGTGCACCACCACGCCCGGCTAATTAAAATGGTTTTGTTTTTTTAGAGATGGGGCCTCACTCTGTTGCCCAAGCTGGTCTCAAACTCCTGATCTCAAATGATCCTCCCTCCTTGGCCTCTCCCAAAGTGCTGGGATTACAGACATGAGTCACCACACTCACTCAAGGCAGTCAAATTTTATGAGCCTGTTTTCTCATAGTAATTATTCAACACATGTTAATTTAGTGTTATCTGTAAAATGAAGATAATAATATTTAGCTTATACCTTTGGCAGGGGGAATAGATAATGTGTGTCAAATATTAGCAAACAGTATAATATACTGTGTATATAGGCGGACATTGGGCATTTACTCTGTGCCAGGTATTGTGGTAAATGCATTACACAATATCTCATTTCCTCCTCATAACAATCTGGTTAAATGGATACAGTTATTATATCTATTTTACAGATGAGGAAACTGAGAGTTAGAGAAGTTAAATAAACTTACCCAGGTCATGGAGCTTGGTAAAGAGATTCAAGAACTTTGCTATGTGGTAATGCTTTTTAAACTTGCTCATCATAATTACCACTTGGCATATTGTTAACAATGCACATCTCAGGATTCAGAAATTCTGGGATAAGATCACAAATCTGTATTTTCTACAAACACCATAGATGAATCCTATGACTGGCCAAGTTTAGAGATGGTTGCTATGGTCCTTCTCATCAATATTGAATCAATATTAAATAAAAAATAAGCTAACTACAAATTTTGGTTTGGAGGATTCGGGAAATGTGTAGGATTTTGACAGAAATGAGAAAGACCAGGCTGCTGAAGGAAGGGATAACATGTACAAAGGTGAGGCTTAATGTGTGGGTTGTGCTTAGGAGTTTCAGTAACAAGAGCTAACATTTACTTAGCACTTCCTGGGAGCAGGTACTGTCCTGAGTATGTTACCTATATTATCTTACTTAATCTTCGCACACAGTTTTGCGAGGTGGTAGCGTTATTTTTCTCATTTACAGATGCAGAAACTGAAGGGCAAAAAGGGAAAGCAAGTTGTATGGGAGCACACAGGGCCAGGTGCGTGGCTCAGGTCTGTAATCCCAGCACTTTGGGAGGCCGAGGCGGGCGTATCACGAGGTCAGAAAATCGAGACCATCCTGACTAACATGGTGAAACCCCGTCTCTACTGAAAATACAAAAAAAAAAAGTTAGCCAGGCGTGGTGGCGGGTGCCTGTAGTCCCAGCTACTGGGGAGGCTGAGGCAGGAGAATGGCATGAACCCCGGAGGCGGAGCTTGCAGTGAGCCGAGATCCCGTTACTACACTCCAGCCTGGGCGACAGAGAGAGACTCCATCTCAAAAAAAAAAGCACACAGCTAGCAAGAGGTCAGGCCAGGATTTGAAACCAGACAACCCAGTGCCGAGCCCGCCTCTCCTAACCCACATGCCACAGAGCAAGAGAAAACCATGGGAGGAAATTCTGGAAAGGCAAACTTGGACCAAGCTGGTAATATTAGCTGTCTGCTCTGTTAGAGCACGTTCTATGGGCCAGCTTCTCTGTGTGGATTGCATCCCACCCTCATAACAACCAAATTAAAGTACTGAAGCTCAGGGGGGTGTATGGAATTTGGCCAACATAGCCACTCTGTCACAAGGATTAGATTGAAACCGTAGTCTGTCTTTACTGTTCAAATCCTTATTTTTCTAATATTTCACAACTGTCTTACTTCAAATTGTGAGGACCTTAAATACTGTAGCTTCATAATTACTTTAAAGATAATTTATTTCATGCTTATCTGTTCTGTAGGGGGCAAATCTACCCCCAAAGCCTGAGGAAGCTGAGAGGTTGAAGAAGGAGGCTGAGAAGTCTTGTTTCTTAGAAAGAAACACTTAATAGGGATTTATAAACAGAAGCCATGTCTGAGGGCAGAGAAGATGGTGGATCCCAGCACCATCACCCACTCCAGATCCAGGGCTTATACATCACAGGGAAAGACTATGTAGGGCAATTGAAGTTGACCTGCTAGGGAAGGGCAAGAACACTATGTCTTGGCATAGAAGTTGACTAGGGGCAGGATTTATAGTCAAGGTCATTTTGACCTATGGGCAGGATTTTTGGCAAGTACATGCTCTTACTCAAGGAGCAGTAGATAAAATAGAAATCTTAGAGGCACTCTCAGAACTGAGGTTAATCAGAAGTCATCATGTGGACTAGCATCTGAGATGGAGTCACTTCAGCCTCCACACCATCATGCATCGAATGAATAGTCATGTAGTCCATGCACTGGGCTAAAGATACAGAACTACGGAAAACAAAGGTGTGGTCATGTCCTGGTGGGGGTCACAGCCTTGTGTGGAGATAGGCACATAAACAATTAATTCTAATAGTAGGAGAGTATAAAAAAGCACTCTATCTAGAGAACAGGGAGAACTAAATTTTCCCTGAGGGAGCAGAGAATTAGAGATGGTGTCTGAGCACAGACTTAAAGAATAAGCACAAGAGACATGTTGCTTAAGATTAATGGGGCCAGGCGCGGTGGCTCACACCTATAATCCCAGCACTTTGGGAGTCTGAGGTGGGCAGATCATGAGGTCAGGAGTTCGAGACCAGCCTGATCAACATGGTGAAATCCCATCTCTACTAAAAATTCAAAAAATTAGCTGGGTGTGGTTGTGCGCGCCTGTAATCCCAGCTACTCAGGAGGCTGAGGCAGGAGAATTGGTTGAACCCGGGAGGTGGAGGTTGCAGTGAGCCAAGATTACGCCACTGCACTCCAGCGTAGCAACAGAGCAAGACGCTGTCTCAAAAAAAAAAAAAAAAAAAAATTAATGATAGGATGGAAAGTTAAAGCTGATTGAGAGGAGGCAAACTATTAGTTTAGTCAGCAGTCAGGAAGCTATTCTGCTAGTTCGGGAATAAGATGAGGGAGACAACGAGATCCTAAATTAAGGCTGTGAGACTAAAGGAGAGAGAGGGAGTGGAGAATATTGTGCATGGTGAACACGCAGTTATCAGATCCTTCTCTGTGTTCTCTCCTGGACTGGAGGATTTATAGAGGAAAAGGGTGTGAGGGTGCAAATTTAAATCCTTGTAATTCACTCCCTGATCCAGCAGGTTGACCTCTTGTGCATAAAACTACTCCACCCAGACTATCTTAATTACTTAATTTAAAGATCTTTTAGGGTTCGAAGGTTCCCGTTTGGCAAGCAAATGCTTTGGGGAGAGTGACTGATGTCTGGGAGGTAATGAATGAGAGGTCAAGACAAATTTTCTCAAATGTTTAGTTTTGCTAAAGCCTCTGACAGCTTATAAATGAAAATTCTTTGAGTAACTCTTTTATTGTAAGTATACTATTTTTATTTCCATGTTTACATTAAGTAATCAAGACTCAGTTCTGAAAACAAGTACAAGTATTTACATCTTTCCCTTTCCTCATTTTTCCCCTTCTCTCTTCCCCCCCCGCCCCCGCAACAAAGTTGTTCAGAGTCTTCTATGAGTTAAACATGAGCTGGGTCATTCCTGGTCACAAATTATAGACATGATTGTCTTGAACCCCTGTTCGCAGTCCTAGGGGAGTCCGAAACCCACCCTACGATGACTGCATTCCCAGGAGACTTACAATGTGTTCCTGTTCAAACTCCTGCTTTTCCTCAGTTTGTAGGCTGATTCATCATTGGCAAAACTTGCTTCTTCCTGCTTAATAGGGAGTTCAGTCCCTTTCACTTCAAGCATGTGGCATAGGACTCGTTGAAAACTGAGAGACACAGAAAAGAGTTTATGTTGCAGGAAGACAAATATCTTCAAATCTAAAAAGTCATCCAACCTTACCATTAACAGTGACTTTTTACTGTCATATTCTCTCACCCAGAACAGACTGCCAGTCACACCACTTTCTTCTCCTCCTCCTAGTGTCTTTTCTCCTCCCTTAAATTATCCTGTTTGTTTTATGGGAAGGTATCCAATTCCCAGCAGCCTATACTCTCAGATCCATTGGATATCAAAATGACCCAAGAGTCCAACAGAACAGCAAGGGCTCTTTATTTAATAGAATCCAGCTTCTTAGATGGGAATTGATGGTTATAAATAGCTGGTCTGCTTCTTCTCCCCTGTCTACCCATCATTCTCTGCTTCTGTTATTACACGATATCTTCTCTTTAGGAGATTCTGTCTCTTGGGAATAAGGCCTAATAAAGATTTGTAAAATGTGGTAAATGGACACCAGGAAAGAAGCAATCTGTACCTAAAGGGAGTTGTGGGGGTTAAGAGGAAGTTCTTTCATCCGTCAGTCCATCCATCCATCCATCCATCCAACCATCCAGCCACCTATCCATTGACAAAAAGATTATCTCCTTGGCTAAACTCTACTCTGGCTTTCCTGAGCTCTTTTCTCAACTAGGTCAACTTTTGGGCTTCTGTGTTCATCTCTGAATTTTACAATTTTAGCAAGAATTCTGCTAAGTCATTTTAACCATAACTGCCTACCCTCAATATATGATTACCCTCGATATCCCCCAGGTGATGTCTGATATCCTGGCCTGCCTTCAGCAAGAATCCTGTTAGGTCAGTTTAGCCAGAATTCTTCCTTACCTCAATGTTTCCTCTCAGTAGATTTCCATTCACTGGCCTCTCTGCTTCTTAGCTATAAATTTCCACTTTTCCTTGTTGTATTTGGAGTCAAGCCCAATTTCTCTGTCCTTCTGTAAGACCCCCTTGTAGCAGCTCTCCTGTATACTTATTATAATAGCCTCACTTGACTAAAGTTCACCTTATTGTTCTTAACACGTGTCAGAATGAACAATTTTTTTCTTTAACACCAGCCATCCATCCAGCTAACAAACAGTGACTGAGAGCTGGCTAAGTGCCAGACGCTGCTGTAGCTATTGGGTATATCATGATGAACAAAACAGCAAAGGTCCTGTCCTATCGGAGTTTATATTCTAGTTGGGGGGATATAAAGCTTGTTTCATGACTTGAGGGAAGGATAGAAGTTCTCTGTGTAGGTAAGAGAATCAGGATTCTCCTAACAGAGAGAAGAGAATACATAGAAGCACAAAGGCAAGAAATAGCAAGAATATAACTAAACTGCCAAAAAATTTAGTATAGTTGGCTCATGCCATGTGCAGTAGGAAGGCAAGGATGAGGGAGATGAGGTAGGGCCAGTCATGCCCGCAGCTGGGAGTTTGGGTATTATCCCATGGCGAGGGGAAGGTCTGATCATTTGTGCAATATCTCTGTCTTCCTTCATCCTGCCACTGTGCCCTGTCCTTCTTCTATTTCAGTCAGATGTGTGCTTGTCATCCCCACCAAATGAGTCAGATAAGATGAGAGGATTAATTTATTTGAGCAGCCATATGTCTACATCATTTGGAGAAAAGGCACCAGACCCACTGTGTACTCTCAAATAATGTGATTAGGGCTAGGTTGAAAGCAGCAAACCTCCGCCCTTCCTAATCAGTTCTGCCTGCTTCAGCCCACTTCACTTCTCAGTTTGTCTTCTCAGCAAAGTCTTACTTCCTTAACTCCCCACTCCTCGGGCCCTTTTGCCCACCACACACACACTTTGCCCATCTTATAGATTTATAGCTGTCCTGTTCTTGTTATTTGTTACGGCAAATTACAATATTCACTGATTTCTATAATGAAGAAGGGATAAATTTTTTAGAATCTCTCTCCCTTTATGTGGGGGAAGTTACTGTAATATGAAATATGATCCCATCCTAATCTCCTCACACCTTACATTCGTGGAATTCCAAAGGCAAGATTTGGACACGAATTTAGAGACTGCCTTGTCCAAATGCTTCATTTTAGAAAAATCTTTTTGTCTCAGAGAAACTTATCTAAAATGAACAAGCTCTGGAGTTAGAAGCAACAGAGGCACATCCTAGTTCCTTTACTCATGGGTGGGTATGTAGGGGTGTGTGTGTGTGTGTGTGTGTGTGTGTGTGTACATGTTTGGGTATTAGAGGGGATGTGTGGTGGCAGGTCCTGGTCTAGACAGGGAAGTGAAGAAGGTCAGCCACAATCCCATGTACCTGGGCTTTGTGGCTGCTGGCACACTCCTGCAGGCGTTGAGACGGCAGAGGATCCAGGCCATCTGGCCACAACCCCAGCAGCAGGGATCCCCTCCTCTCTGCTCGAGGGTTAAGCTTTGCCACGTTCCTGCTCCTTTCAGTCTTGGCTTTTATTGCTCCTGCTACTTCTATGGACGCAGAAGGTTAATAACTTGAAAGAAACCAACTAATCAGTGTTTATGGCTTCTGCTGACTCTTTTAAGCCTTTCATATGTCTCGCCTTTGGTCTCTCCGGTTCCTTTCAGCTTGTGCCCATTGGTGCCAATCCTCTTCTTTCCTTCTATCCTTCTGCACCCTGGAAGAGAGGGATTGGTTTGTCTACGGTTTCACAGTTATTTTTTTTTTGAGACGTGAGTCTCGCTTCATGCCCAGGTTGAGTGTGCAGTGGCTGATCTTGTGCTCACTGTAAGCTCCGCCTCCTGGTTCCCTCAGCTGCATTCTCCTGCCTCAGCCTCCCGAGTAGCTGGGACTTCACAGGCGCTCACCACCTCGGGCTAGTTTTTATTTTTAGTAGAGACGGGGTTTCACCGTGTTAGCCAGGATGGTCTCGATCTCCTGACCTCGTGATCCGCCCGTCTCGGCCTCCCAAAGTGCTGGGATTACAGGCTTGAGCCACCGCGCCCGGCCCACAGTTATTTCTTATGGACAAAGTTCTTGTGCCAGACTCTCATGAAAGCTGCCACTGGGCCTGTGGGTCAGTTGTCCTGGGGCCACCCCATGACCAGGGTGGCCATAGTCTGCCTTCATCAGAAGGGACTACGGAGATGGCAGGCCCTAACATGCGTCAAACCTTCTCTTCAAGCAGACTCTGTTAGTGACAATTAGTGACTATGGTGGAGCCTAAATTCAGGCATTCAGATGCCTCCTTCGCCCGCTCCCTAGTTCTGTGTATCTCTTCCTCACCAGTGTCCTGCCTCTTAGCTCCTCATTCCCCTGTGGCACCCTGTTGTGTCTCCTCCACTGCAGAGCAAGGCCCCCTCTCCCAGATCTTGGTATTATTGAACAGGATCTACTTCATTAATTATAACTGAAAACGGCTCACTCTGTTTCTTTGGGTATTTACATTTTTAATGATACCTTAAGCTGAACAAATTCTCCTCTAATGTGATTATTTCAGACAGCTAGAAGGAAAGAAAGATTTGGGAGGGAGCACATTTCCCCGGACTACTCCAATTATCATGTAAACAAGCAGTCATTTATTCTCTGTGTCAATCAATGCAGTTCCAAACTTCTATTAAATATCTCACTACCATCTCTATTTCTTGATGATGATTGAGATATTAATGATTTTTTTTTGTGAGACACACAGAATAGGGCTGTTGAGACTGGCAGAAATAATCACATTTTATGCTCTAAAAGAGGCTCAGAAGAAACAAAACAAAGGACAGGAAAATCTTTTTATAAGGGGGAAATGTTTCTAATTTAAGGACTCTCAAACTTGCCATCACCCATTGCACTAAAGCAAAGCTAAGTTGTCATTCACGTATCTGGAATTAGTTCTGTATTCTCAAGGAGTTATTATTATTATTATTATTATTTTTGAGATGGAGTCTCGCTCTGTCGCCCAGGCTGGAGTACAGTGGCGGGATCTCAGCTCACTGCAAGCTCCGCCCCCCGGGTTTATGCCATTCTCCTGCCTCAGCCTCCCGAGTAGCTGGGACTACAGGCGCCCGCCACCTCGCCCGGCTAGTTCTTTGTATTTTTTAGTAGAGACGGGGTTTCACCGTGTTAGCCAGGATGGTCTCGATCTCCTGACCTTGTGATCCACCCGTCTGGGCCTCCCAAAGTGCTGGGATTACAGGCTTGAGCCACTGTGCCCGGCCAGGATTTATTCTTTAGTCAATAATTATTATTCTAGTGTCTACTATAGACTGGATGATATTCAGGAAATGTCAATTAGTATCTTATACTGAGTAAGAAGCAGCCATGGAGATACCCATTGTAAATATTTTTATTTTTACATTCATTTGCATTTGTCTTAAATGAAATAGAGAATATGTTTATGTACATGTGTGGGTATATATTTATTAATAGTCTATCTTAACTTCAAGTTATATTAGCAAGATTTTTATATAAATAAACATGTAAGAAGATGTCATTCTCAAAAGATAGTATTCTAGTGACTATATAATATTCTATCATTTCAATAGACATGATCATCCCCCTGTTAATATTAGGGTTGTTTTAATATTTTCACTATTGCAATGATGCTACAATTATCCTTCTATATAAGTCATTATTTGCATTGATTATTATTCCTTAGAATGGATTCCCAGATCTGGAAGTACTGGGCCGAAAAGCATGAAGATTTTTAAAGTAAGAAAGTTATCTTTGATGTTAGTCGTAAAGAAGTTGCAATGGCAGACATAGAAGCAATGCCAGAACTCTTTTCTCAAGTGGAGAAAAATGCGTTAGTAGTGTTGAGTTTTCTCCATCATGGGAAGGAAGTCTATTTTTAAGAAGTGACTTCCAGTTCATGCCTGTAATCCTGTAATCCCAGCACTTTGGGACTCTGAGGAGGGTGGATCACCTGAAGTCAGGAGTTCAAGACCAGCCTGGGCAACATGGTGAAATCCCATCTCTGCTAAAAATACAAAAATTAGCTGGGCCTGGTGGTAATCCCAGATACTCAGGAGGCCAAAGAATGAGAATGGCTTGAACCCAGGAGGCAGAGGTTGCTGTGAGCCGAGATTGTGCCATTGCATTCCAGCCTGGGTGACAGAGTGAGACTCCATTTAAAAAAATAAAATAAAATAAGTGACTTTCACTTTAGCCTACATTTTTTTGTTCAAGAAACATGTAACTGGGGTTTGGAGTCCTTTAATATCATTAACCACCCTCCACTGCCACATTAACAGTATTCTCCTGTCAGTCGACTCTGTCTACTCTTAGAATAAAATCCCAAGGCCTTTCATGACTTGAAACATCCACATAATCTGGCCCCTGCCTGCCTTTCCAGCCATGTTATGACATTCTCCCCTTCCTTACTCTGCAACCACACACTCCTCCTTCAGTTCCTGAGTGTGCCAACCTCTCTCAAAGGCCTTAGTCTAGTCATTTCTGTCTGGAATGTTTTCCCCTCATGATCTTTACATGGTCTAGCTCTTTCTTTTCCTACAGAACTCAAGTATTTTTTATCTATTTTTTTTTTTTAATTTCAGTAGCTTTTTGGGAACAGGTGGTGTTTAGTTACATGAATAAGTTCTTTGGTGGTGATTCCTGAGATTTTGGTGCACCCATCACCCGAGCAGTGTACACCGTACCAAATGTGTAGTCTTTTATCCCTCACCACACCTATCCTTTCCCCCGAGTTCCCAAAGTCCACTGTACCATTCTTATGCCTTTGCATCCTCATAGCTTAGCTCCCACTTATGAGTAAGAACATGTTTAGTGTTCCACTCCTGAGTTACTTCACTTAGAGTAATGGTCTCCATCTCCATCCAGGTTGCTGCAAATGCTATTATTTTGCTCGTTTTTAAGGCTGAGTAGTAATCTACTGTATCTGTGTATACCACAATTTATTTACCCACTTGATTGATGGGCATGTGAGCTGGTTCCATGTTTTTGCAATTGCACATTGTGCTGCTATAAACATGCATGTGCAAGTATCCTTTCCGTAT
The DNA here is from genome assembly GCF_008728515.1 of Papio anubis. NCBI lineage: Eukaryota > Metazoa > Chordata > Mammalia > Primates > Cercopithecidae > Papio > Papio anubis. The sequence continues at coordinate 45,648,968 of NC_044981.1, read as the reverse complement.
AATGACTTCTTTTCCTCTGGATAGATACTCAGGAGTAGGATTACCGGATCAAATGGAAGTTCTACTTTTAGTTCTTTAAGGAATTTCCAGAGTTTTCCATAGTGGCTGTACTAGTTTACATTCCCACCAGCAGTGTAAACATGTTCCCTTTTCACTGCATCCATGCCAACCTTTATTATTATTGTTTGATTTTTGGACTATGGTCATCCTTGCAGGAGTAAGGTGGTATCACATTGTGGTTTTGATTTGCATTTCCCTGATCATTAGTGATGTTGAGCATTTTTCATATGTTTGCTGGCCATTTGTATATCTTTTTTAATGCAAATTATCTATTCAGGTCTTAGCTCACTTTTTGATGGAATTGTTTGATTTTATCTTGCCGATTTGTTTGAGTTCCGTGTAGATTCTGGATATTAGTCCTGTGTCAGATGTATGGATTATGAAGATTTTTCCTGGAGTAAACATGCCTGTTTACTCTGCTGATTGCTTCTTTTGTTATACAGAAGCTTTTTAGTTTGGTTAAGTCCCATGTATCTATCTTTGTTTTTGATGCATTTGCTTTTAGATTCTAGGTCATGAAGTCTTTGCCCAAGACAATGTCTAAAAGGGTTTTCCCCATGTTATCTTCTAGAATTTTTATGGTTTCGGGTCTTAGATTTAAGTCTTTGATCCATCTTGAATTGATTTTTGTATAAGGTGAGAGATGAGAATCCAGTTTCATTCTTCTACATGTGGCTTGGCAATTATCGCAGCACCATAAACTCTGAAATCCCTGGAGACCAGCACGGTGACTAGCATGTAGTAGTAGACACTTGATAACTATTTGTCATTACATTTCTAGTGGATTTTACCAGTTGTGGCACTGGGACAAAGTGTCCTATGAGATATTCAATCTAAAGCCAGATTTTAAAGGGAGAAACTTGGTCTTCAGGCCCAAGGTTGAAGTTGATCTGCGTTACCTGGTGTGGTAGTTAAACAATGTCCCCAAAAAGACATCCATGTCCTAATTCCCAGAACCTGTGAATATCTCAGAATGAAACAGAGGTTTGCTTGGCCAAACAGCCAGTCAACAACCCACCCCAGGGTTGGGGTAGCTGTGACCTAGGTGTAAAGGCCTGAACTCCAATTTTTAAGTGCCTGTCTCAGAAGAAGTCTGAACTGCAGAAGGCACAGCATCCACTGAAGCCCAAATAAAACCAGTAGAAGAACCTTTGTGATTACGTTTATGGCCCACTGGATAATCCAGGACAGTCCCCCCCATCTCAAGGCTCTTTACTCAGTTATATCTGCAAAGTCTCTTTGGCCATATAAGATCAGATGCTCAACTCAAATCTGGGTAAAAATCTGAAATGGACTTCAACATGTGCTCTCTGCGAGCTGGTTGTTAGAGAGTGGCTTAGAGTAATTGAAACAACATAGATGATGGCATCAGCCTTTGGTTTGAATCTAAGATTAGGCATTTACTAACTAGCTGAGTGGCCTTGGACCAGTCATCTAACCTAGCTGAGATATAGTTTTCTTACCTGAAAAATGTCAGTAATATCTACCATGCAAGATAGTTGTGGAGATTGGAAAGTCTATTAATAATGTGCTGAGTACATAGTAGCTTTGCAAAGTGGTGATTATTATTATTACTGGGATCTCTTCCAGGAAACCATTGCTAGAGTCATGGATCAGGGACTAAGATTTGTCTTAGAATGGTGTGCCTGCTCCCCGACCCCAAATACCAAAGAAAGAAGCAGATGTCAGAAAGGGAGATACTAAGGGATTATGTCCATTACTCTGCCCCCTCCCCTACTCCCGGTCTCAAACCCTGTTCACCACCATCAGGCAAACCATAAAATAGGAAATATGTGTATTTCCCCACCTGGTAGAAAGCCTATGAAACTTCTGTGCAAAAAGTTACCTTTCAGTCCCATTTTCTTCACCTCTAAAATAAGGTTAATAATGGTACCTCCCATACAAGATTATTGTAAATACAGAAATTAGATAATGCATGTAAAACACATACCAAGGCATAAGGTAAGTGCTTGATCAGTGTTAGCTGTTGCTGTGGTGGTAGTGGCAATGGGATCCTGGAGGTGCTGATAATGAGGAGGAGGATGGTAATGATGATGATTCAATGAGAGTGGCTAGTTTTCCTGGTTAAATTCAGCAGACACCTTGGCAATTGACAGCTCTCACCTGGCCTTAAGGCAGAAAATTCTCTCTCTCTCTCTCCTTAAAACAACACAAATTTATTCTCTTACAGTTTTAGGGGTCAGAAATTCGAAATCAGTCTTACTGGACTACAGTCAAGGCATAGGCTGGGCTGCATTCTGCTGGAGGCTCTAGGGGAGAATCTCTTTCCTTGCTTTTTTCAGCTTCCAGAAGCCACCTACATTCCTGGCTTCATAGCTTTCCTCCTCCGTCTTCAAAGGGCATCACTCTTGTTGCTGCTTCCATCAACATATCTTCTTCTTCCTTTGACCTTCTGTCCCCCGTCTTATAAGAACCCTTGTGATTACATTTATAGTCCACTAGATAACTCAGGATAATCTCATCTCAAGATCCTAAGCTCAGTTACACCTGCAAAGTCTCCTTGTCTATATAAAGTAACATTCATGGGATCTGGCCATTTAAGACGTGAATATTTTAGGGGGAGGTTATTCAGTTTACCACAACCATCCATGGCCTGTCCCCACTTCCACACTTCCTCAGGTAGACTTCACAATCTGTCTTTGTGAATCTTCCACTGCATGCACCCTTAACACGCTTGCCCTTCCCTCTTTCTGTTGTAAGCTTCACCCCTGGGTAACCTAGCCCTCCACCTACTACAGGTCTGCACCCAGGCAGCTCAACAAGTCTGGACTGAAACACAATTATGCCAGTGTGTCCACCTGACATTTTAAACCCCAGATCTCAGGCAGGTTCTCAGTGCTAAGGCAGAATTCTTGACATAGGCAGGGCGCAGACAGTCTGGGGTGAGGAGAATAATTCAGGCTTGAGATAATTCACAAAGCCAATGTATGATAGATAGGAAGGGTTAAACAGGGTAGGAAAATCCCATGTGGATTTAAAAAATGAATTTTGAGAAACATTTGCTCTGATTGTGAAGACTTTGTGTGTGAAGGCTTCTTGGTGATGAAATTCTAAGGCAAAAAAATTGTGCAGTCAGCCCAAAACAAAGGAATCAATTCCAAGTCTGCTAAGAAGCTTGTGGAAAAAGGTCTTGTAAGTACAGGGCTTAACTTCTTATGGGGGAAGACAGAAAATGATAAGATAAACACAGAAAGAAAAAATGTAATACCAGGTAGAGAAAAATGCTGATAAAGGCAAAATAGGACAGTGGATGGAGAATGACAGGGATTGCTCTTTTAGAACGGTGGCCAGAGAGGGCTTCTCTGAAGTGATGACTGTGAGTGCAGAATACAGTGAAAGAGTGAGAAAAGAGGTCGGCAGGCAGAGAGAACAGCAAGTGCAAAATCCTCAAGGCAAGGTTTGTTTGGCAAGTTTAAGGAAGAGCACGGAAGTCAGTGTGGCTGGAGCAGAGTGAGCACAGAAGGGAGTGATACATGAAGTTGGAGGGGATTCCAGAGGTCACACCATGGAGGGGCTTTGAGGACTTCACGTCATTGTTTGGCTGCTCCTTTGATGTAGGAGACAGATGCCCTTCTCCCTGTATCCACTGGAGAGTCATACTGCATTCAGCAATAGCCTGCTCATGTGTCACCTCTGCCGAGAAGCCATCTGGTATCTCCTAGAGGCGTTACCGACAGGCCTCCTGCATTCTCGCCTGGCTCTGGGAGTATGTGATGGAAAACCAAGTGTTTTTCTTACACACCCAATATAGAATACATTACCTCTGGTCACCAAAATGTGTGTGGGGATTTTTTTTCTCACACACCAAAAGCAATTTTCCAGTGAACACTGTTAAAGCAAACTCAATATGGGCTGAGAAGGACTCTGTAATTTTATATTTGAGACCTGGTGGATGAACTGTAACCTTATTAAGATAAGCAGACAAGACTGAAAACCTAACTTAGGAGTATGTGCCTGTAACAATAGCTGAGTCTTGACCAATCCCAGAGGCCATACTTCAACCACTCATAGACTGTTAAGTGTTCAAACTGTGTTCAAATAAGGCAAACACCAACCTGTAACCAATCCAGCTGTTTCCGTACCTCACTTCTGATTTCTGTACGTCACTTCCCTTTTTTGTCTGTAAATTTGTTCTGACCACGAGGCATGCTTGGAGTCTCTCTGAATCTGCTGAGTCTGAGGGCAGCCCTATCCGCGGATCATTCATTGCTCAATTAAACTCCTTTAAATTTAATTCAGCTGAAGTTTTTCTTTTAACACCACCAACTGGGTGTCCTATAATTCAATAATGACACTATCTACCTGGAATTAGAGTCAGATTTCACAGGTTAAGAGCACAGTCCCACAAAACTGCCCTCCAACTTCAGATGCCCATCACAAGGAGTAGGTCACCTATACTTCTGACCAAATGGCTGTAAATCGGAGTTCCTCCTCCTTGAGTTTGATTAATTTGCTAGAGGCTTACAGAACTCAAGGAAACACCCTACTTAATCTCTCCATTTATTATAATGGATATTACAAAATATACAGATGAAGAGCCAGATGGAAGAGATGCATACATAGGGCAAGGCGTGCGGGAAGGGACACAGAGCTTCCAGGCCCTTACTGGGCAGGAGCCTCTACCTATTCAGCCACCTGGAAGCTCTCTAAAACATAGTCCCTTTGGATTTATATTGGATCTTCATTGCATAGATATAATTGATTACATTTCTGGTCATCGAGGATCCATTCAACCTTCAGCCCCTCTTGCCTCCTCTGAGATCAGGGGATGGGGCTTAAAGTTTCAACCTTTAGTCATATGATTGGTTCCCCCTGCAAACAGCCTCCATCCTGAGGCTATCCAGAAGCCCACCAAAAGTTGCCTGCCTCACTAGAACAAAAGATGCTCCTATTACCCAGGAAGTTCTGAAGGATTTAGGAGCTCTGTATCAGACACTCCTATCACTCAGGAAATTACAAAGGGTTTAGAAGTTCTGTGTCAGGAACTAGGGTCAAAGACCAAATATTAGAACAAAAGATTCTCCTAGTACCTCTATCTACAAGATAGAGCACTTCTATCAAATCAGGAACAGAGACCAAACACATGTTTCTAACTAGATGGCGGTATCACAAGTACCTTACCTTGGGGGAAGTTAACACTTCTCAAGATCACAGTCTCTGTATAGGACAAAGTTACCTTCCTGTGAGAGTTGAAATGACCCATCCCTCCCCAAGCCCCAGTATCTGAGTCACCACCATGTAATAGGATCTTTTAGAGGATTTGTTTTTTCCTCCTTTATTTGAAAAGCTATTTTGCTTCCTTCTCCATTGTCTGATTCTGTTTACATCTCATATTTTTGCCCTTTTACATAATTCACATTCTTGGCATTTGGGGTGGTAAGGAGTTCACAAGTATAGGAGGGGTCAGGTGGGAGGAGCTTGGACAAAGAAGCTGAGAGCATAAGATCAAAAGAAGAGTAAAGAAATGAAATAGAAAAAAAGAAGGGGCAGTCTGATCCCTGGGAAGTCAGCCCTCACGCCATTGCTGTCCATGGGAGTGGGCCTCCTTGACTCCTGCCTGCTGTAGCTAAAATGCCAGAGGGCTGCGGGGCTCATATTTGAGGATATGAAGGGTGAAAATAAGCCTCGTGTTTTAAATGCAGTCATTAAACTGGCTAACATTAAGGACTAAAAAGGCAAAATCCAATGTTAAAAATAATAAAGATAATATATAACTTTTTTTTGATGGATCTCATCACTCTGATGTATTTTTTTATTATTATTATACTTTAAGTTCTAGGGTACATGTGCACAACATGCAGGTTTGATACATAGGTATACATGTGCCATGTTAATTTGCTGCACCAATAAACTCATTTATATTAGGTGTTTCTCCTAATGCTATCCCTTCCCAAGCCCCCCACCCCCAACAGGCCCCAGTGTGTGATGTTCCCCGCCCTGTGTCCAAGTGTTCTCATTGTTCAGTTCCCCACTATGAGTGAGAACATGTGGTGTTTGGTTTTCTGTTCCTGTGTTAGTTTGCTGAGAATGATGGTTTCCAGCTTCATCCATGTCCCTGCAAAGGACATGAGCTCATCCTTTTTTATGGCTGCATAGTATTCCATGGTGTATCTGTGCCACATTTTCTTTTTTTTCTTCCATATCTTGGCTTTTATTAATAATGCTGCAAAGAACATGGGAGTTCAAATATTTTTCAACATATCAATTGTATTTGCTTTGTATTTATACCCACTAGTGGGATTGCTGAATAACATAGTTCTTTTTTTTTATATATATATACTTTAAGTTCTAGGGTACATGTGCACAATGTGCAGGTTTGTTACATATATATACCTGTGCCATGTAGGTGTGCTGCACCCATTAACTCGTCATTTACATTAGGTATATCTCCTAATGCTATCCCTCCCTCTTCCCTGCACTCCACAACAGGCCCTGGTGTGTGATGTTCCCCTTCCTGTGTCAAAGTGTTCTCATTGTTCAATTTCCACCTATGAGTGAGAACATGTGGTGTTTGGTTTTTTGTCCTTGTGATAGTTTGCTGAGAATGATGGTTTCCAGCTGCATCCATGTCCCTACAAAGGACTTGAACTCATCCTTTTTTATGGCTGCATAGTATTCCATGGTGTATATGTGGCTCATTTTCTTAATCCAGTCTATCATTGATGGGCATTTGGGTTGATTCCAAGTCTTTGCTTTTGTGAACAGTGCTGCAATAAACATACATGTGCATGTGTCTTTACAGTAGCATGACTTATAATCCTTTGGGTGTATACCCAGTAATGGGATGGCTGGGTCAAATAGTATTTCTAGCTCTAGATCCTTGAGGAATCGCCACACTGTCTTCCATAATGGTTGAACTAATTTACATTCCCACCAACAGTGTAAAAGCATTCCTATCTTTCCACATCCTCTCCAACATCTGTTGTTTCCTCACTTTTTAATGATTGCCATTCTAACTGGCATGAGATGATATCTCATTGTGGTTTTGATTTGCATTTCTCTGATGACCAGTGATAATGAGCATTTTTTCATGTGTCTGTTGGCTGCATAAATATCTTCTTTTGAGAAGTGTCTGTTCATATCCTTTGCCCACTTTTTGACGGGGTTGTTTTTCTTGTAAATTTGTTTGAATTCTTTGTAGATTCTGGATATTAGCCCTTTGTCAGATGGGTAGATTGCAAAAACTTTCTCCCATTCCATAGGTTGCCTGTTCACTCTGATGATAGTTTCTTTTGCCATGCAGAAGCTCTGTAGTTTAATTAGATCCTATTTGCCAATTTTGGCTTTTGTTGCAATTGCTTTTGGTGTTTTAGTCATGAAGTCCTTGCCCGTGCCTATGTCCTGAATGGTATTGCCTAGGTTTTCTTCTAGAGTTCTTATGGTTTTAGGTCTAACATTTAAGTCTTTAATCCATCTTGAATTAATTTTTGTATAAGGTATAAGGAAGGGATCCAGTTTCAGCTTTCTACATACAGCTAGCCAGTTTTCTCAGCATGATTTATTAAATAGGGAATCCTTTCCCCATTGCTTGTTTTCGTCCGGTTTGTCAAAGATCAGATGGTTGTAGATGTGTGGTGTTATTTCTGAGGCCTCTGTTTGGTTCCATTGGTCTATATATCAGTTTTGGTACCAGTACCATGCTGTTTTGGTTACTGTAGCCTTGTAGTATAGTTTGAAGTTGGGTAGTGTGATGCCTCCAGCTTTGTTGTTTTTGCTTAGGATTGTCTTGGCAATGCAGGTTCTTTTTGGTTCCATATGAACTTTAAAGTAGTTTTTCCAATTCTGTGAAGAAAGTCTTTGGTAGCTTGATAGGGATGGCATTGAATTGATAAATTACCTTGGGTAGTATGACCATTTTCATGATATCGATTCTTCCTGTCCATGAGCATGGAATATACTTACGTTTGTTTGTGTCCTCTTTTATTTCACTGAGCAGTGGTTTGTAGTTCTCCTTGAAGAGGTCCTTCACATCCCTTGTAAGTTGGATTCCTAGGTATTTTATTTTCTTTGTAGTAATTGTGAACGGGAGTTCACTCACGATTTGGCTCTCTGTTTGTCTGTTATTGGTGTATAGGAATGCTTGTGATTTTTGCACACTGATTTTGTATCCTGAGACTGCTGAAGTTGCTTATCTGCTTAAGGAGATTTGGGGCTGAGATGATAGGGTTTTCTAAATACACAATCATGTCATCTGCAAACAGGGACAATTTGACTTCCTCTTTTTCTAATTGAATACCCTTTATTTCTTTATCTTGCCTGGTTGCCCTGGCCAGAACTTCTAACATGATGTTGAATAGGCATGGTGAGAGAGGGCATCCTTGTCTTGTGCCAGTTTTCAAAGAGAGTGCTTCCAGTTTTTGCCCATTCAGTGTGATACTGGCTGTGGGTTTGTGACAAATAGCTCTTATTGTTTTGAGATACGTTCCATCAATACCTAGCTTATTGAGAGTTTTTAGCATGAAGTTTGTTGAAATTTGTTGTAGGCCTTTTCTGCATCTATTGAGATAATCATGTGGTTTTTGTCGTTGGTTTTGTTTATGTGATGGATTATATTTATTGATTTGTGTATGTTGAACCAGCCTTGCATCCCAGGAATAAAGCTGACTTGATTGTGGTGGATAAGCTTTTTGATGTGCTGCTGGATTTGACTTGCAAGTATTTTATTGAGGATTTTCACATCAATGTTCATCAGGGATATTGGTCTAAAATTCTCTTTTTTTGTGTGTGTCTCTGCTAGGCTTTTGTATCAGGATGATACTGGCCTCATTTTATGAGTTAGGGAGAATTCCCTCTTTTTCTATTGATTGGAATAGTTTCAGAAGGAATGGTACCAGCTCCTCTTTGTACCTCTGGTAGAATTCGGCTGTGAATCCATCTGGTCCCGCACTTTTTTTTGTTGGTGGGCTATTAATTATTGCCTCAATTTCAGAGCCTGTTATTGTTCTATTCAAAGATTCAACTTCTTTCCGGTTTAATCTTAGGAGGTTGTACGTGTCCAGGAATTTATCCATTTCTTCTAGATTTTCTAATTTATTTGCATAGAGGTGTTTACAGTATTCTCTGATGGTAGTTTGTATTTCTGTGGGATCAGTGGTGATATCCCCTTTATCCTTTTTTATTGCGTCTGTTTGATTCTTCTCTCTTTTCTTCTTTATTAGTCTTGCTAGCGGTCTATCAATTTTGTTGATCTTTTCAAAAAACCAGCTCCTGGATTCATTGATTTTTTGAAGGGTTTTTTGTGTCTCTATCTCTTTCAGTTCTGCTCTGATTTTAGTTATTTCTTGCCTTCTGGTAGCTTTTGAATGTGTTTGCTCTTGCTCCTCTAGTTCTTCTAATTATGATGTTAGGGTGTCAATTTTAGATCTTTCCTGCTTTCTCTTGTGGGCATTTAGTGCTATAAATTTCCCTCTAAACACTGCTTTAAATGTGTCCCAGAGATTCTGATACATTGTGTCTTTGTTCTCATTGGTTTCAAAGAACATCTTTATTTCTGTCTTCATTTTATTATTTCTCCAGTAGTCATTCAGGAGCAGGTTGTTCGGTTTCCATGTAGTTGTGCAAGGTTTTGAGTGAGTTTCTTAATCCTGAGATCTAATTTGATTGCACTGTGGTCTGAGAGACAGTTTGTTGTGATTTCTGTTCTTTTATATTTGCTGAGGAGTGCTTTACTTCCAATTATGTGGTCAATTTTAAAATAAGTGTAATGTGGTGCTGAGAAGAATGTATATTCTGTTGATTTGGGATGGAGAGTTCTGTAGATATCTACTAGGTCTGCTTGTTGCAGTGCTGAGTTCAAGTCCTAAATATCCTTGTTAACCTTCTGTCTTATTGACCTGTCTAATATTGACAGAGGGATGCTACAGTCTCCCATTATTATTGTGTGGGAGTCTAAGTCTCTTTGTAGGTCTCTAAGGACTTGCTGGGTGCTTCTCTATCGGGTGCATATATATTTAGGATATTTGACTCTTCCTGTTGAATTGATCCCTTTACCATTATGTAATGGCCTTCTTTGTCTCTTTGTTGGTTTAAAGTCTGTTTTATCAGAGACTAGGATTGCAACCCCTGTTTTTCTTTTTGCTTTCCATTTGCTTGGTAGATCTTCCTCTGTCCCCTTATTTTGAGCCTATGTGATCTCTGCACATGAGATGGGTCTCCTGAATACAGCATGCTGATGGGTCTTGACTCTTTATGCAATTTGCCAGTCTGTGTCTTTTAATTGGGGCATTTAGCCCATTTCCATTTACGGTTAATATTGTTATGTGTGAATTTGATCAATCATTATAATGTTAGCTGGTTATTTTGCCTGTTAATTGATGCAGTGTCTTCATAGCATCAATGATCTTCACAATTTGGCATGTTTTTGCAGTGACTGGTACTGGTTTTCTTTTCATGTTTAGTGCTTCCTTCAGGAGCTCTTGTAAGGCAGGCCTGGTGGTGACAAAATCTCTCAGCATTTGCTTGTCTGTAAAGGATTTTATTTCTGCTTCACATATGAAACTTAGTTTGGCTGGATATGAAATTCTGGGTTGAAAATTCTTTTCTAAGAATGTTGAATAAGAATGTTGAATATTGGCCCCCACTCTCTTCTGGCTTATAGTGTTTCTATCAAGAGATCTGCTGTTAGTCTGATAGGCCTCCCTTTGTGGGTAACCTGACCTTTCTCTCTGGATGCCCTTAACATTTTTCCTTCATTTCAACCTTGACGAATCTGACAATTATGTGCCTTGGGGTTGCCCTTCTCGAGGAGTATCTTTGTGGTGGTCTCTATATTTCCTGAATTTGAATGTTGCCCTGCCTTGCTAGGTTGAAGAAATTCTCCTGGATAATATCCTGAAGAGTGTTTTCCAACTTGGTTCCATTCTCCCCATCACTTTCAGGTACACCAATCAAACGTAGATTTTTGTCTTTTCACATAGTCCCATATTTCTTGGAGACATCGTTCATTTCTTTTTACTCTTTTTTCTCTAACCTTGTCATCTTGCTTTATTTCATTAATTTGATCTTCAATCACTGATACCCTTTCTTCCACTTGATCAAATCAGCTCTTGAAGCTTGTGCATGCATTACAAAATTCTCGTACCATGGTTTTCAGCTCTATCAGGTTATTTAAGGTCTTCTCTACACTGTTTATTCTAGTTAGCCATTCATCTAACCTTTTTTCAAGGTTTTTATCTTCCTTGCAATGGTTTCAAACATGCTCCTTTAGCTTGGAGAAGTTTGTTATTACTGACCTTCTTAAGCCTACTTCTGTCAACTCGTCAAAGTCATTCTCTGTCCTGCTTTGTTCTGTTGTTGGCAAGGAGCTGTGATCCTTTGGAGGAGAAGAGACACTCTGGTTTTTAGAATTTTCAGTTTTTCTGCTCTAATTTCTCCCCATCTTTGTGGTTTTACCTACCTATGGTCTTTGATGTTGGTGACCTACAGATGGGGTTTTGGTGTAGATGTCCTTTTTGTTGATGTTGATGCTATTCCATTCTGTTTTTTAGTTTTCCTTCTAACAGTCAGGTCCCTCAGCTGCAGGTCTGTTGGAGTTTGCTGGAGGTCCACTCCAGACCCTGTTTGCCTGGGTATCCCCAGCAGAGATTGCAGAACAGCAAATATTGCTGCCTGATCCTTCTGCTGGAAGCTTCGGCCCAGAGGGGCACCTGCCTATATGAGGTGTCTGTTGGCCTCTGCTCAGAGGTGTCTCCCAATTAGGCTACATGGGGATCAGGGACCCACTTGAGGAGGTAGTCTGTCCCTTCTCAGAGCTCAAACACCATGGTGGGAGAACCACTGCTCTCTTCAGAGCTGTCAGACAGGGACATTTAAGTCTGCAGAAGTTGTCTGCTGCCTGTTGTTCAGCTATGCCCTGCCCATCGAGGTGGAGTCTATAGAGGCAGTAGGCCTTGCTTAGCTGCAGTGCCTCCACCCAGTTTGAGCTTCCTGGCCGCTTTGCTTACCTACTCAAGCCTTAGCAATGGTGGACACCCCTCTCCCAGCCAGGTTGCCACCTCATAGTTAGATCTCAGACTGCTGTGCTAGCAGTGAGCAAGGCTCCGTGGGCATGGGACCCACTGAGCCAGGCATGGGGGAGAATCTCCTTGTCTGTCAGTTGCTAAGACCTTGGGAAAAGTGCAGTATTTGGGTGGAAGTGTCCCGTTTTTCCAGGTACAGTCTGTCACAGCTTCCCTTGGCTAGGAAAGGGAAATCCCTGACCCCTTGCACTTCCCGTGTGAGATGATGCCCTGCCCTGATTCAGCTTGCCCTCAGTGGGCTGCACCCACTGTCCAACCAACCAGTCCCACTGAGATGAACCAGGTACCTCAGTTGGAAATGCAGAAATCACTCATCTTCTGCGTCGATCATGCTGGGAGCTGTAGACCAGAGCTGTTCCTATTCGGCCATCTTGGGACCAATTGACCCACTCTGGTGTATTTTTAAAAAACAGTATAAAGCCAGGCACAGTGCCTCACACCTGTAATCCCAGTACTGTGGGAGATTGAGGCAGAAGGATCACTTGAGGCCAGGAGTTCAAGACCAACCTGAGCAACATAGGGAGTCTACATCTCTGCAAAAATTTTTAAAATTTAGCTGAGCATGGTGACTCACACCTGTGGTCTCAGCTACTGTGGAGGCCGAAGTCAGAGGATTGCTTGGGCCTAGGAGTTTGAGGCTGAAATAAGCTGTGATTGAGCCACTGTACTCCAACCTGGGCAACAGAGCAAGACCCTGACTCAAAACAAAAACAAACAAGCAAATGAAGGGCACAAATTTTCCAGTTAGGCAGACCTGGGTTCAAGTTTTTTCTTCTTTTAAAAATTTATTTATTTATTTGTAGAGGCAGGGTCTCAATATGTTGACCAGACTGGTTTTCCACTCCTGGCCTCAAGTGATTCCCCCCTGCCTTGGCCTCCCAAAGTGCTAGGATTACAGATTTGAGCCACTGCACTGAGGCTTAAATATATTTGTTATTAAATGACAGATAAAATTTTATGTATTTTTATTTACAACATGATATTTTGAAATATATATATATACACACAAACACATGTATGTGTATATGTATGCATATGTATATATACATATATGTATACATGTACATATATGTGTGTGTATATATATGCACACACACACAAGCACGCACACATGTATATACACAGTGGAATGACTAAATCCAGCTAATGAACATGCATGACCTCACTAAGCTGTCATTTTTGTGAAGAGAATACATTCACACTCAGCATTTTTTAGGAGTACCATATATTAATAACTGTAGTCACTGTGTTGTACAATTGAGCTCTTGAACTTATTCCTCCTATCTAAATGAAATTTTGTATTCCTTTACCAACATTCCCCAATCCACCCTTCCCCACTACCCAAGGCCCTGGTAACTTCTATAACTTTCCACTTATATGAGATCAACTTTTTTAGGTTCCACATATGGGTGAGATCATGCAGTATTTGTCTTTCTGGGCCTGATTTATTTACCATAATGTCCTCCAGCTTCATTTATGTTGCTGCAAATGATAAGATTTTCTTCTTTTTTATGACTTAATAGTTTTCCATTATGTGCATTTATTTTCTTTATGTGTTCATCCACTGATGGACACTTAGGTGGATTCCATATCTTAGCTATTGTGAATAATGCTGCAATAAACATGGGAGGGCAGACATCTCTTCAACACATCGATTTCATTTCCTTTCCATATATACCCAGTAGGGGCATTGCTGGGACATATAGTCATTCTATGTTTAGTTTTTTAGGGAACCTCCATGCCGTTTTCCATAATGACTGTGCTAATTTACATTCCCACCAGCAGTGTGCAAGGGTTTCCTTCCTCCACATCCTGGCCAACATTTGTAATCTTTTGTCTTTTTGATGCTAGCCCTTCCAACAGGTGTAAATTGATGTCTCACTGCAGTTTTAATTTGCATTTTTCTGATGATATGTGATGTTGAGTATTTTTTTCATATGCCTGCTGGCCATTTGTATGTCTTAAGAAATATCTGTTCAGATCTTTTTGACCATTTTTAAATTGGGTTGTTTGTTTTCTTGCTATTGAGTTGTTTGAGGTCCTTAGATATTTTGGATATAAACCCTTATCAGATGCATAGTTTACAAATATTTTCTCCTATTCTGTAGGTTGTTTCTTCACTCTGTCAATTGTTTCCTTGGCTGTGCAGAAGCTTTTTAGCTTGATATATCCCATTTGACTGTCGATTTTTGCTTTTGTTGCCTTTACTTTTGAGGTCACATCCAAAAAGCCATCACCCAGACCAATATCATGAGACTTTCCCCTAAGTTTTCTTCTAATAGTTATATAATTTCAGGTCTTACATTTAAGTGTTTCATCTATTTTGAGTCTATTTTTGTATAGGATATGGGATAATAATCTAATTTTATTCTTCTGCATAAGGATATTCGATTTTCCCAGCATCATTTATTGAAAAGAGTGTTATTTCCCCTTGTGTGTTCTTGGTACCTTTGTCAAAAATCAGTTGCCTGTAAATACATGGATTTATTCCTGGGCTCTCTATCCTGTTTCATTGGTCTATATGTCTGTTCTTATGCCAATACCATGCTCTTTTCATTACTATCTCTTTGTAGTGTAATTTTGAAGTCAGGTAGTGTGAGGTCTCCAGCTTAGTTCTTTTCATTCAAGATTGCTTTGGCTATTTGGGATCTTTTGTGGTTCTGTGTGAATTTTAGGACTGTTTTTTGCTCTTTTAGTGAATAATGTTCTTGCTATTTTGAAAGGGATTGCATTGAATCTGTAGAATGCTTTGGGTAGTGCAGACATTTTAACAATATTAATTATTCCAGTCCATAGAATATATTTTCATTTATTTATGTCTTCTTCAATTTCTTTTATCAAGGTTTTATAGTTTTCAGTGTAGAGGTCTTCAACCTCTTTTGTTCAACTATTCGTAACTTTTCTTGTAGCTATCATAAATGGTATTGTTTTCTTTTTTTTTTTAGGCAGTTTGCTGTTAGTGTGTAGAAATGCTGTATGTTGATTTCATATACTGCAACTTTACCAAATTCATTTATTGGTTTTAACTTTTTAATGATGTCCTTAAAATTTTCTATATATAAGATCATGTCATCTGCAAGTGGGGCAATTTAAGTTCTTCCTTTTTAATTTGGATGCCTTTTATTTCTTTCTTTTATTTAATTGCTCTGGCCAGGACCTCCAATAGTAACTTGAATAGAACTGGCAAGAGTGGGTGTCTTTGTCTTATACTGGATCTTAGAGGAAACGCTTGCAACTTTTTCCCACTGAGTACAGTGTTAGCTATGGATTTGTCATAAATGGCCCTTGTTTTGTTGAGGTACATTCCATCTAAACCTAATTTGTTGAGAGTTTTTTTTTTTTTTATCATAAAAGGATGTTGAATTTTATCAAATGCCTTTTCTGCATCTATTGAAATGATCATACGGTTTTAGTCCTTCATCCTGTTAATGTATCACATTTGCTGACTTACATATGTTGAACCATTCTTGAATCCCTGGGATGAATCGCACTTGTTCATTACATTTTTATTACTTAAATGACTCTGGATCCAGTTTTTTTTAATTGCTAATAAAGCTGTTTCTTGTTCATTTGTCAGAGGCTTTAACTGATGCCCTTACCAATTATAAAGGCTAACAATAGTGCTCGAGAGAGTAGGTGTAGTACCTGTTTATCCACAGGATCTTCTACAATAACCAACAACCAACAACCTATTACTGTGAGGCAGTTCTCCATGCATTAGCTAAAGAGATGAGCTATATAAAGCCACAAGACTTCGGTTTAAATTTTGTCCCCATCAGTGCCTTACATTTGTCAGAAAATCTCTTTAGGCCTCAATTTGCCCATCTACAAAATGGGAATGATGATACTAATAACACATATTGCAAAAGTTTGCGGTGTGGATCAAATGAGATAATGTATGTAAAGGACTTATATGGTGCCTGATACATAGTAAATGTTTCATATATGTGGTGATTAGTAGTACTTCAAACTATACTACCCTAAAGCTTTTCCTAGCTCTCATCATAAATAGAGTCAGATTTCTTCATTTGGAGTTAGCAAAAGGGAAAAACTACTCCTTTGTTTTGCAAAATGTCTAATTGAAAGGCACGCTTCATGGTATCAAGACAAAGGAAGTCAAGGAACTCTGTATAACAAAGTAAAACTTTCTTTTCTAGTATATAAAGGTTTTTCTACACAAAACAATTTGGAATTTTCTTGGGACACATCCCAGAAAGGTTTGGGGAAGTCCTGAATGCTGGGAAGAAGAAAGATGTGAGGTAGAATTCTATAGAGAGGGCAGGCTGGAGAAACACTGTGAGAATCTTCTGGAGAGAGAAGGTTGTTTCTTCCAGGCTCTCTTTATCAGGCAGATGGTTTTCAGAACAACAGCATCTAATTTAACTTTCTGTCAAGCCTGTGGTCTTACCTACTAGACTGCAGAGCCTCCCTCTGCTGGAAATCCAACTTCTTCTTTAGGCTTTCCCAGGTGGTGTCTCAGTTGAATGAATCCTTACTTCATGTATGCTGGTATTGCACTATTTGCATCTCATAAAATGCTTAATTATTCAATCATTCTACAAATCTGTGTGGGATAATCTCTGTGGCAGGCTCTATGCTAGACATTCATTACAGAACATGAAAATATGAAGATATTTATATATATGGCTGTCTTCCCAATATTGTTCCCAGTGCTCAAAGGTATGAGCACACCTCTGTATGGCACGCATTGCATAGAAAGTCCTTAATCAATGTTTGCTGAATTGAATGGAATCAATAATAGAGAAATATTAAAGGGAGAAATATTAAAATGAGTTTTGCTTGATAATGTTAACTGGTAGAGATTCCACACAGAGAAAATGGACTAAACAAAATCACTTAGTAGGAAAATGCAAGGTATTCTCTGGGGACAGTGAGATATTCATGTTTTCTGTAGCTGAGAGTGGTGGATAATGAGTTTGAAGCTATATTGTGAAGAGCCCTGAATGCTACCTTGACAATTTCATACATAGTTTTCAATCAATAGGGAGCTATTGAGGGTTCTTGAACAACTGTGAGAAATAATCAAGTCTGTTACTTAGGAAGATTAATTTAGCCATGGTGTTTAAGTGTCTTAGAGGAGAGGGACTAGTGAGGAGTAGCCCAGGTATAAAGCTAATGAATTTAACTAAGCAACGTTGTTCAAAACTTCAATGAGTTTGTTGCTAGAAAGAAATGGAAAGGCATATAAAGATATAACAGTCTTTGTTAAAGTACAGGTCTTAGCAGCAGAGTAGAGGTAGGAGGTATGAGAAAGCAAAGAAAACGAGGACTCAGAGACAATTCTGGGAACCAGGCCTATGAGTGGGGAAGAAATGTGTTGTCACTAAAAACAAACAAACCAATGAAAAAACAAAACAAAACAGAAACAGTGATCGCAAAAAGAGCTGTTGGTTTATTTAGAGCTGTGACCTTGTTAACAGGAGAATGGCTTCAGAGATGTTGAGTTTTTTTTTGTTTGTTTTTGTTTTTTGACGGAGTTTCACTCTTCTTGCCAGGCTGGAGTGCAATGGTGCAATCTTGGCTCACTGCAACCTCCGCCTCCCAGGTAGGTTCAAGCGGTTCTCCTGCCTCAGCCTCCTGAGTAGCTGGGATTACAGGCATGCACCACCATGCCTGGTTAGATTTGTATTTTTTAGTAGAGATGGAGTTTCTCCATGTTGGTCAGGCTGGTCTCGAACTCCCGACCTCAGGTGATCCACCAGCCTCTGCCTCCCAAAGGGCTGGGATTACAGGTGAGAACCACTGCGCCTGGCTGAGATGTTGAGTTTGAGGGCCATTTCCATACTGCAGAAGTGGCATTGAGCAAACTGCTAGAAATGAAAATGGGTCTTGACTGAATGATAGAGCCAGAGGTGAAGAGTTGAGAGTTAAAGGAATAGAAACAGCTGAAACTGTGATAATAAATACATAACCAAGGAGAAGGCATGGAGAGAAAAGAAAGGGCTGAAAAAAGAACATCGGGGGATGTCTATATTTTTAGGGAGAAAGAAAACTGAAACAAATAATAAGGCAGAAACAGAGAGAAAATTAGACACCTCAAGGTAATGCTACAACAGCAAAAGCCAATAGATGGCAATGCATACTCAGGAGGAAGATGGATTCAGCAGCACAAATGCTGAAGGATGTGTGGAGCAGGAGTACTGGGGACATGACAGGGGGTGGGGAGGTGGGGACTGCGGTTTGATGAAAGGAAATCTCAAGAGAGATAAAAAAACCGACTTGGAAGAAAACAGTTACTTTTCCAAAATGTTGATTCCTAAAAAGAAGAGGAAAGACCAAGGAGTAACTTGAAGAGGTTGCAGGGTAAAGTGTAAGGGATCTTACACTTTTATTTGTTTACATGCTTGTTTGTTTGTTTATTTATTTATTTATGATGGAGTCTTGCTCTGTCACCCAGGCTGGAGTGCAGTGGTGCAATCTTGGCTTACTGCAACCTCCGCCTCCCGGGTTCAAGCGATTCTCCTGCCTCAGCCTCCTGAGTAGCTGGGATACCAGGTGTGTGCCACCGTGCCCAGCTAATTTTTTTGTATTTGTAGTAGAGATGGGGTTTCACCATGTTAGCTGGGATGGTCTCGATCTCTCCTCCTCCTGATGCACCTGCCTTGGCCTCCCAAAGTGCTGGGATTACAGGCATGAGCCACCATTCCAGGCCTACTTAGACTTGTAAAGAAGGAAGTGGAGGGAGCTTACATTACAGAATCATGATCATCAAGATTACCTGATGAGAGTGAAAGGGCAAAGGAGGGTGGGTAGAGGAGTTGAGAAAAACAGAAAGAGGTTGGGGCAATCAACATAAGACAAAAGCTTGATTGTGGCTGGATGCAGTGGTTCATGCCTATAATCCCAGCACTTTGGGAGGCTGAGGTGGGTGGATCACTTGAGGTCAGGAGTTGGAGATCGGCCTGGCCAACATGGTGAAACCCTGTTGCCAAGACCAGCTTGGTCAGGGAGACCCTAACCCAGCGGCACTAGAGGAATTAAAGACACACACAGAAATATAGAAGTGTGAAGTGGGAAATCAGGGGTCTCATAGACTTCAGAGCTGAGAGCCCTGAACAAAGATTTGCCCACATATTTATTAACAGCAAGCCAGTCATTAGCATTGTTTCTATAGACATTAAATTAACTAAAAGTATCCCTTACGGGAAACGAAAGGATGGGCTGAATTAAAGGAATAGGTTGGGCTAGTTAACTGCAGCAGGAACACGCCCTTAAAGATGCAGATCACTCATGCTTTTGTTTGTGGCTTAAGAATGCCTTTAAGCGGTTTTCCACCCTGGGTAGGCCAGGTGTTCCTTGCCCTCATTACTATAAACCCACAACCTTCCAGCTTGGGCTGGAAGGCCATTATGGACATACCAGAGTGCTGCAGAGATTTTGTTTATGGCCAGTTTTGGAGCCAGTTTATGACCGGATTTTGGGGGGCTTGCTCCCAACACCCCGTCTCTACTAAAAATACAAAAATTAGCCAGGTGTGGTGGTGTGCACCTATAATCCCAGTTACTCTGGAGGCTGAAGCAGGAGAATTGCTTGAACCCAGGAGGCAGAGATTGCAGTGAGCTGAGATTGTGCCATTGCACTCCAGCCTGGGTGACACAGCAAGACTCTGTCTAAAAAGAAAAAAAAAAACACTTGATTTTCACAGAGCAGTGAGGACCAAGTTCAGTTAAATAGCATGGAGTTCTGTTAGTGTAGACAAGATTTCTTTAACAAGCCTGAATGTTCACAGGGTAAGATCTGAGAAAATAAAGGCAGGGCTATGCCAACCAGGATGAACCTCGTAAGATAGGAATGGTAGGCCACAGGGAGAAGACTTGTAGCATGGCTCTGGGGCAAGTGACTTGACAATAGGAGAAGGGATAACTAACAGGGAAAGCAGAGAGGTAGATAGATCAGAAACCATGATAAGAATACATGTCAGGCTCAGCAGGGCTGAAGGACAGAGAAAAGGGCATAGTGTTTGGTTAGATAGGAAACAGCTTAGAGTGTCAAATGGCAATGTCGTGTCTTCCTTGTTTCTGCACCTTTGCTTATTTTGCTTCATTGGCTCAGAAACCCAACTGATTTCTTCCAATACAAAATTTCCCCATATTCAAGAATAACTATTCTGCCTTGCCTAAGTACTCCAACCCTCAATAATCTTTTTTTTTTTTTTTTAAATCCTTCTCTATGCATATAACTTGGGTCACATATCTCGGTACTAAATTATGGGTCTGTACCATATGCTTTCATGTATGTTAATCTCATCAATCTGGTTTTGTTGAAAGCTTCTGGAAGGCAGAGACCTTGCCTGATATTCTGCTTGCAACTCTGCCTCTTACCACAGCACTCGGCCAAAGCGAGCCCTCAGTAACTACTTGGTGATTGCGCAGATGAAAGGAGATCAGAGAGAGATAACAAGTAAAAAGTTTGGAGATGACAATGACTTGATAACTCCTAAACTGGACAAACAGCTCCTGAACAGAAGCTAATTATGTTCCATGATCCCTCTACACTTCAAAGCATCTGCTTGGACCTCCCACTCCCCAAATAATTCCTTCTTCAATCTACTCTTTTCCTACTTCAAACAGCCCACAATTCTCATAATCAAGAGAAATATACCACATGATCCAATTAGTATCCTAGCACTTCAGTGACAGAAAAGGATCATAAAAGATCATTTAGTCCACTTTTATCATTTTTCACATGAGGGAGCTTAAAAATCCAAGCAGATACAGTGAAGTACAGTGACTTGTCCAAAATCACACTACTGGTTAATGCCAGAGCCAAGACCAGAAGTGAGATCTCCTGGCTATTACACCTTTTATGACATCACATTGCATCAATATCGAAGTAAGCAATTTTTCTATTTATCATAACCCTAAATTCTAATGTGTCTGAAGAAATTTCTAACTTTCCAACCCAATGTTTCTTCTTTAATCTGAGTAGTTTATAAAAGACTATACTTTCAAAAAGGGATTTCAGAAAGGAAGGTTAATTTATTGAGTAAATACTAAGGGACAAGTCCTGTGCTGGAAATTTTATAGATTTTGTCTCATTTATTCCTCATATCTCCACTATGAGATAGTTTTTGACTGCCTTACGAGTGAAGAGATGCAAAAAGATTAAGATACTTGCTTAAATTTACACAGTTAATAAGTAGTATAATGGAGATTTGATCCAATACCTGGTGGCTCCCCAAGCCCACTGCCTTTTGAGTAAACTTAAAATTTCTTTTAGCTAGAGCAGGGAAGGGTGAAGAACAAGGTCTATTTTCATACCAACTCTTGCAGTAAGGGACAAATGATTTAGGATTGTGAGAAAAGCTTATGGCAAAATGAAAACATTACACATACAGACTCCAAAGCAGATGGGGAATGGGCAATTCCAGATGAGCTCCCTTTTCCACAGTGCTTTGTATTTTGCAGCTTCTTTCCTAAGAGAAGGGAAATAAATGGCCCCACTGTTCTTGGGATTGGGATAGAAGTATCTTATCCTCAAGGGACTGGCCATCTTAGTTTTCAAATTATTCCTTTCTTATCATCCAAGAGAGAAGGAAGCTTCTGGAACTGTGCCTGCTTTGCAATTCTGTCCCCATTTTATCTTATCCAAGAGTGCCATCTTTGTAGCATGTCACCATGGAGACTTGATCAAACGCATGCTCATGCAGTTAATCTTGCAATCTGTTGCTCACTGACTGATGTTCCTTCTTAGGCCAAAGAACAGCAGGTTCTTAAATGAATTCTTCTAAAGAACCAGACTGCTGACAAATGTTTAACCCAAGTCTGGTACATAGCACTTTAGTAATACACAATATTAAATCTGTTATTGTTTGGATAGCACAACTCAGGATGTTTGAATTAAGACTTGGAAAAAGAAAAGGCACATCATGTGTGTTAACTCTTATGCTGCTTGTCAAACTTTCCAAGTTTGTTTCATTCAGCAAATATTTATTGAGCTAGGTAACTATCTCAAATCTCGAGTATGGAGATATGAAGATAACTAAGACATGAACTTTGACCCCAAAGAGCTCAAAGTCTGGCTTGGGACACACAGAAATAAGGCAACTACAGTATAATATCACATATGCTATAACAGACACACATGGAACTCACAAGAGGAACAGCTAGTTCCAAATGGAGGTAGAATAGGTGAAGAGAGAGCAATAGGAACGGCTTCTCAGATGAGATGCCATTTGAGTTTAATCTTAAAGGGTTGATTCATGCGAAGGGAAATGAAAAGAAAACAACTCCAACAAAGGCTTGGAAGCACAACAGGAAAAACGTAGTTAAGGAACAGAATAATCAAATCGGATTACTGTGCAGAATTTGGGGTAGGGATCCCCGGAGATTGGCAGGCAGTGGGAATGGAAAACTAAACTGGATATAGTAAGTAAAGGCTCTATGTGCCATATTGTAGCAATGCAGAGGGTTCAATCATAAGCAGTGATCAGAATATGGGTAGTTTTACTAGGACTTTGAACTTCAAATTGAGGATAATGAAGACTCTGCTGGATTTTTGGTGAGAAAAGAACATGATCAGTTTTGGATTCTGAAAAGCTCATTTTCCTTAGCATATGAAGAAGAGATTTTTGCAGGACTAAGAGGTCCAGACAACACTAGAGGCAGGGAGAACAATCATGAGGTTTGTGTACTCATCTAGGAAAAAGACCTAGGGCAGAAGGGATATTGTGAAGGGGCAGGGGACATAACTGGTAGAGATATAATTAAATTAGACTCGATTGAGATAAAATTATCAGGTCTCGATGACACATGGAATGAGAGGGATAATGGATAATTAAGTCTTAGCCAATGAGAAGGCTTCCCAGAAGGCACATATGACAATTCAGCTTGACCAGAACTTCAGTCACATGGCCATGCATAGCACAATTGGAAGCTGGGAAATGTAGTCTTTTTTTCTGGGGAGTCATGGGATCAGCTGAAAATAGGTATACACTTATCAAGTGGGATAAGGGCAATCTCTGCCACCCGTATCTGTATTATAGCTGCAGTATTTGAATCATCCTTTTATTTTCTCTTCTCTGGAGACGTTGAAGATTAGGCTTTTCAAGGGGAGATATTGTATCTGCAGTAGCCAATAGTGCCGGACACACAGCAGATACATAGATACTTAGTATGCATTGCAATGAAACAATCTTGCCACTGCCTAGATACATATCTTTTTCTTTTCTCCTTCCTTTTCTTTTCTTTTTTCTTTCTCTCTCTCTCTCTCTCTCTTTCTTTCTTTCTTTCTTTTTTTTTTTTTTTTGACAGAGTTTCAGTCTTGTCTCCAGGCTGGAGTGCAGTGGCACAATCTCGGCTCACTGCAACTTCTGCCTCCTGGGTTCAAGCGGTTCTCCTGCCTCAGCCTCCTGAGCAACTGGGATTACAGCTGCTTGCCAGGATGCCTGGCTAATTTTTGTATTTTTAGTAGAGATGGGTTTTCACCATGTTGGCCAGGCTGGTCTCGAACTCCTGACCTTCCAAAGTGCTGGGATTACAGGTGTTAGCCACCCTGTCCAGCCTTGCTTAGACATATTTCAAGTTCTTCCCTTTGAGCTTAAATTCAGCTAATCCATGCACCTTTTCTATGCTCACACCTTTTCCCATCAACTTTCTGTCATTCCTTCATAGATCAGCTCAGGATGTTTGTCATGCAGCAGTCACTTCTCAAAATGTGGACAATTGTTATTTTCATTATAAAGAATGAGTACTTAGATTTTTTAAAAATGAAATTTTACTAGAACTTCTGAAAGTGTGCAGGATAAGTTAAAAAAAAAATAAAGAGGTAAGATGGTAAATCTGGTGATTTCTTCAGTGTCCAGATGTGTATATCAGGTTTTTAACAAGAAAGACAGATAAAATAGAAAAAAATGGAAGGTTAGAAAAGCATTAATTGGAATGCACTGAGGAAGAGGAAAGAATTAGCAATGATTTTTGAGGCTGGAAAACTAGGACAATTGTACAACATTGGCAGAAAGACAGAAAGTCCACAGTTAGGATGGAGGGTGGAGACAGAGTAATTTTTATGGCAAAGATGACATTGGATTAACTCACTTAGGCCTTACTTTAAAATTTAGCTATAATTATGATTTATCAACACATATCTCCTCCTTCCTTGGAACTTGGGAAGGAACTTCCTTATGTATCATTGAATTTTTATCCTTTCCCAGAAAACAGACATCTTAAGTTACCATATTGAAAATGTGGCCGGGCGCGGTGGCTCAAGCCTGTAATCCCAGCACTTTGGGAGGCCGAGACGGGCGGATCACGAGGTCAGGAGATCGAGACCATCCTGGCTAACACAGTGAAACCCCGTCTCTACTAAAAAATACAAAAAAAATAGCCGGGCGAGGTGGTGGGCGCCTGTAGTCCCAGCTATAGGGAGGCTGAGGCAGGAGAATGGCGTAAACCTGGGAGGCGGAGCTTGCAGTGAGCTGAGATCCGGCCACTGCACTCCAGCCTGGGCGACAGTGCGAGACTCCCTCTCAAAAAAAAAAAAAAAAAAAAAAAAAAGAAAATGTGGTAGTGAGTTATTCAATGGTTGCAGCATTGTTACTTCAAAATGGAAGGCATTTATATATTTCAATTCAAAATAATAAAATTTCACACTGCATCTAGATTCAAATTATCTATAATCTGTCACTCTATAGAGGGACATGTATTTAAATGTTAGTAGTAAACAAAATTGAGTAGGTTTTTTCATCTCTCAAAATGTATATTAAATTTCAACTTGATGTGATCAATGGAACACCAGGAATTCATGAAGTTTCAAAGTGGTCCAAGCACAAGTGAACCATTTTTTTTTTTTTTTTTTTAGTTTTAGGAAGATAAATAGTTGAGAACTTCTTATACCTGCATAGTAACCCAGACACTAAACTCTAAACTTGCCCAACTTTTTAGAGCAAATCCATCAGATATTACTCAGATATGAAAAATGTGAGTTTGGATGCAAGGAGTAAAATGGACTAAATAAAAACGTATTTGAAACGCCTCCTCCTCTTTAATACCTATGTAACTTCTTAAAAAAAAAAAACAGCCTTATAATAGTATTGGCCAGTCATTTGAATTTTTGAAGAAAAAATTGATACTGTTATGCATGAAAACACAGCACCTATCCCTCATTCTTTCAACTTCTGAAAATAGCTAGAGAGTGGCAAGTGCAACCATCATCCTCTCCCCAAAACTCCATATTTAGTGGTAATATTTTCTAAAACTTCTTTGAATTTCACTAGAGGTTATATATTGTAGCTTTTTACCCACTCGAACATTTATAGACAATACTGACACATGTTTGAAATAATAGATTGGAATTAACCCTCATATTAATTTTAGTTTCTTCCAAAGTGTGCATAGAACAAAGAACCAAAGGACAACATGTTAACTAATAAAGTAAATCATTGGTACTTATGACTTAGCAAGTTACCTTCAGAAGCATTGGGTGTTGGATCTTGAAGCTGATAGTTTAAAGAGTGTGATTCTTTTGAAATGGGACCAAAGAAGGCTAAGATAAGCCCAGCGCCACAGGGCTCCCAACTTAGGGGTGTTGACTGGATGGCTGAAGAGGTAATATCAATACAGTGTGCCGTGTGCTGTCAGTACCTAGATGATGGATAACACTATACTAGAAATGGTGGACACAGTCAGGAGACTCGGCCTTCCTGCAGTTGAAACAAAGAAAGGGATAATAGGTGCTCTCTCACATTCAGAAGTGTGTGAGATGCCAGCATCCACGAGAATATTCCATTTCTCCTTCTGAAGCAGAGTGCTACCTCTTCTACCATCCACATCCTGACAAGGCCTTTGGAAATCAACTCAAAAATTCTTAGCATTATTTTTTGGGGAAAGTTTGATTTAAAAAAATCTCAGTGATAATCCGATTCTAAATTCTTGATTTTTAAATTAGGAAAATGCATCTTTGACACATTTCAAGGAGTCTCTCCAAGACCATCCATGGACCCAAAATCACTGACTCTGGGTTTTAAATCCTGTTAGTTTGGATTTCCTTAATTGCATTCATAAGCCCAGAGGTTCTCAAACTTTGCCCCATATTAAAATCACCTTGAAAACTTAAAAAACAAACCAACAACAGCAACAAATTTCAATGCCCAGACCAGGTCATGTCCTGTTCCAATTAAATCAGAGTCTCTAGAGGTGGGGCCCAGGAATAAATATATATGTTTTAAACTCTCCAGGTGATTCCACAGCGCAGCAAAGTTGGGGAAGCAACGCATAGGTCTCCTTTTTTGTCACGCAGTTGATCTAAGTGCTCTGTGGTCTATTCACCACCGCCGTCTGATTTAGTCATCGTGTCCGAAACAATGGAAAGGCGTCTGCAGCTGAAATAATTTAGTTGGAATTATCTTGGAAAAAAGAAGTAAAGTTAGACTAGGGGTGTAATGCTTTCTCAGCGCTTTCCCTGGGCCAACAGGAGAGTGCAATTCTCTCAGCGAACGCCAAGGGGCACCCTCTCCCTCCCCGCTGTACCTGGAACGCCTTCCTCTTTCCAACCGCACAAAGAGCCCGGCCTCCTCCCGGGTGACATCACAAAGGGCCGCTCCCCCGCCCCTTCGGCGCCACCACGTGTGTCCCTGCGCCCGGTGGCCACCGACTCAGTCCTCGCCGGCCAGTCTGGGCAGCGGAGGAGGGTGGTTGGCAGTGGCTGGAAGCTTCGCTATGGGAAGTTGTTTCTTTGATCTCTCGCGCCCAGCCCTCCTCCCTGGTTCTCCGCAGCCGCTGTCGGAGGAGAGCACCCGGAGGCGCGGGCTGCAGTCGCGGCGGCTTCTCCCCGCCTGGGCGGCCGCGCCGCTGGGCAGGTGCTGAGCGCCCCTAGAGCCTCCCTTGCCGCCTCCCTCCTCTGCCCGGCTGCAGCAGTGCACATGGGGTGCTGGAGGTAGATGGGCTCCCGGCCCGGGAGGCGGCGGTGGATGCGGCGCTGGGCAGAAGCAGCCGCCGATTCCAGCTGCCGTGGGGCCGCGCGCCCCGGGCGCCCCTGCGAGTCCCCGGCTCAGCCATGGGGACCTCTGCGAGCAGCAGCACCGCCCTCGCCTCCTGCAGCCGCATCGCCCGCCAAGCTAGAGCCACGATGATCGCGGGCTCCCTTCTGCTGGTGAGCGCTTGCGGGGACCAGGGGTGGCGGCGGCGCCGGAGCAGAAGGAACCGCTCTCCGGGAGCCGGGCGGATCTCCGAGCCGGGGCTTCGGGAGGCGCGGGGCCCGGCCGACTGGGTTACGGGCACTGAGGGGTTTGCAAGGGAAGGCAACACACCGGAGGGCCTCGACTAGGTTATTTAGGGGAATCACAGGGCTCAGCCGGGGCTGGGGAATGAAGACGAATTGTTTTCCTTGCAGTCTGGCTTTGCTGGAGGAGGCGCTAGAGGTGGCCGCCAGGCTTCTGCGCATTTGAGGGCTTTTCCCCCTACTCGGCCTACCTCGAGCTCCCCACGCCCGCAGCCACAGCCCTCCACCCATTGGCCACTGCCCCTCTGCGTGGTGTGGGGCCGGGGCCGCGGTGTGGGGCTCCGAGGGCCGGCCGAGCCCGGCGCTTTGTTGCAGCTGCAATGTCATGTCGGGATGCTACCGCAGTGGAAGAGAGTGGTACCGGTGCGCGCCGGACACCGGAGACCTCCGGGTGCTGCCTCGCGGTGCATTCCCGAGCAGAGCGCAAGCAGCCCCCGCCTCCATCCCTTTACCCTCTCGGCTTGGGTGGGGTCTCAGGTTCTGCCTGCCGAAATGTCACCCTTAGACCCACTCTCCGGCGCCTCCAAAGCGCCGGCTTCCAGCCAGCCAGCGCGCTGGCACTCGAATGGGGGGAGGGGGAAGGAGATGTGTGTAAAGGAAGATGAATTTTCTGCGGTCTTTCCGATCCCTCGTTTACCTGTGGCTAGGCAGGTGACCCTGCAGGGTGGTGCAGTCTTCCTCATCGCCCAAGCTGCATCCACATCTCGGGTCAATCATCTTGACCAAAAACTTACCCTCACTTCCCCCAAATTCCCTCCCTTTATTTCCAACTATTGGGGTGAAGGGGCAAGTTAGATGGAAGAAAATTTGAGATCAAACCCTTGAGCTTCCCTTGCCTATCTTTTATCCCTGCAGGAAGGATGGAGATTCTTAGGTAAAAACCAAACAAAAACAAAAAACAAGAGCTTGTTTTCATGGCAGGGCTGTGTAAGGGAAAAGCAGGCTTGCTGTCTCCTTCCCCAAAAGGGCTTAACGCCTGGCCAGCCAAGAACTGCTTAGATCTCAGGGCATTGCAGTTGCTATGGCCTGGGAATTCATCCTACAGACACTCTGGTTCCTTGTGTGTGTGTTTTAAGAGGAAGAGAGAGACTAAAGAAAAGTTTGTTACTGTTAGCATTTATAATGAAGCAAGTCACAGTCTCCCTTCAGAAACTCTTTTCTGCCCATTTATTAATGGCATGGCCAAGGTTTATATCTTTGAAACAAGTGTGGTGGATGGTAAGCAGTAGTGGGGGAGTCTCTTGGGACAATGAACCTGAATTGACAGTCTTGGTGTGGAGAGAAACACATCTAGGTCCATGGGAACACTGATCCTAGTTCAGTGGAGTGAGAATTATCATCGGTTCGTTTTTCACGGCCGTAGATCCACTGCTATCCACTACTATGTTTCAGGTGCTTCCAACACATCTGATTATTATATGCCTCATAGAGTCCATTCCCAGATTAAATCTTAAGTCATTGTGCAATACTCCATTTATTTTACCTTTTAGCATGAGGTAGGTAATTAAACAAAGATCTTGATGTAATCAAATGGTAGGTTGCTTTAACTGAGAAAGGGTCCAGCTCCTTTTTTTGAATCATCAGGCTAGGCGCCCTGGCTCATGCCTGTAACCCCAGCATTTTGGGAGGCCAAGGTGGGAGGATTGCTTGAGTTCAGGAGTTCGAGATTTGCCTGGGCAACATAGTGAGACCCCATCTCTACAAGAAATCAGGTGGGTGTGGTAGTGGTGTACCCCTGTATGCCCAGCTTCTCAGGAGGCTGAGGTGGGAGGATGGCTTGAACCCAGGATGTTGAGGCTGCAGTGAGCTGCGATCATGCCATGGCACTCCAGCCTGAGTGACAAAGTGAGACCCTGTCTCAAAAACCAAAATAAAAAATAAGTCATCAAACTCAACCTATCCTAAAAATTGTGCACTAGATTTGCAACTGAAGACCTGACAATTTAAGTTTGGCTGCTTTGAAAAAAATAAAATTTCTAACGGGGATTAGGAGCAGTCTCAAGATGATAACTAATACAGGATTCCTTATTCTTCTGCTAGCTATGCTAAAAAGACTTCAGTTAAATTCATAGAATGGCATGAGGTTGAGCCCTTCATCCTGAAGGGTGACTGGAGGGTGTGCCAGGAATCAGCAGAGACTATGTTATAATCCCCATCCAGGGTGGGGAGGAAATGCCTTTTGTCTTTCACATTCTTACTCTGCATGCCCAAGTCCACAGGACAGGCTTTGTTAATGTGTAAAATGATGATCTCATGATACTGTTCCAAGGAGTATTTATCCCATTGGGATCATTGGCCATGTGAACATGATGGACACCAGGTACTGGAGCCTGGGTACACGTGGCAGGGTACTCAGAACACTACTGGGGGAGGTGGGCAAGTTAGTGGCATGCCCACATATTGCAGTTAGATTAAAAAAGTAATAATCCAAATAAAGTGTTCTGTTTATTATGTCTCCTAACGCTCTTCTTTCAAATATCTCCCTTTTTGTGTGACAATATTTATTGTCGTCATTTTTGTGTTGCGACTTTTTGTTTGTCATGACTGGCTAACCGCATGAAAGATAGCTTACTATAAGCTTATAAAAATACAAATATATATGCACACAATATGACATAATATATAAACACACATATATAGCAATTGTATATGTATAGAGAGAGCAATTGCTACATGCCAGGTGCTTTGTATATGATATCTCACTTATTCATAGCACCTTTGTGAAGCAGGTGATATTATCTCTATTTTATAGTTGAGAAAATGGAAGCTCCCGAAATTTCATTGGTTTGTCCCAGGCCACATAGCTTGCACGTGATATTGCTGGGGCCAGAACTCAGGACTGCCCGGCTCTTCAGCTCATGTCCTCTTTTAGCCCTGTGCTACACTGCGTGTTTCACAAGTCCAAATTGCTTGGTAATAAAATGTAACAACAGAGAAGTTGTTGTTGGGGAACAGTTAAGATGGCGGTTTGGTTCATTACAGACCGTGAATGAGAATTACAGGAATGCTTTTGGAAGGAAGTATTCTTGCTGCTTGCACTTCTACTTCTGATGAGTGTCTGCATGATAATAGGAAGTAAAACATACACTGAAAGACAAGAGCTGGGTTCAAAAGTCTGGGGCTCAGGTGGACAAAACATTCTTGTTGCTCAACACCCAGTAAGTCTAATGTGCATGGACGTGCTTTGTCTTCAGAATCTAAGATTACCTTCCACCATCTTGACTTTACCAATTGTACTTTCTTGCCTGAGACACTCACCCTTGCTATATCATATCTCTGTAAGGCAGAGACAAGACCTTTAGGTTTGTTCCACTGATAAGGAATGCTCTAGAATGACTTGCCCAGCATGACAATACATAGTGAGAGACGCCTCTTGCCCTCAGGGAGCTTGCTTTAACTGCATAGATAGGATGTTCGCAGTGAGGCAGTCAGAAGAGAAGGGAGCCATAACTGGTAAGGGTATCAGGTGTGAAGCTTTAGAAAACACTCTTTTGCAAGCATTATGAATTCCAGATAGAGGGCTATTTGCTGTTATAGCCTGTCCAGCTGTGTGTTTGC